>NC_067282.1:23347789-23666539 GCF_020740795.1 Apus apus
CCTCTTTGTATCTTTCCCTCTCCCCACACTTTTTTTTTTTTTAACTAAAATCAGAATCTTTGTTCTTTTCTGATACATATTCTGTCAGTCTTTGGGGATAGTAGTGACAAGTAGAATTAAATATTATTGTGATAGAAATTTCTTGGCTTCTTTTAGCAGCAGCAGGACAGTCAAAATTACAAACCATGTATTTGTCCCTCTCCTGCTTTAGAAAAGGCCTCAGCAATCAGATCCTTCTGAGCCAAGGTAGTTTGAGGGGTCAGTTCCAATGAGACCAACAGCTCCTAACTGGGATAAGTCTAGTGTAGACATTACTTATCCCACGCTAAATTATCATTTACTACGAACTCTCTGTAAAATCTGTGGCAGTGGGCACAGTTCAGAAAAGTTACAAGGCAAAATTTTTTAAAAATCAGTTTTAGGAAAGTGTTGGCAGTGAGAAGTTCAAGGTATGTTATTTGCAAGCACCTTTTTTCTAAAAGGATGGTATATTTTTTACAAACTTGTGTAACCGTGTTTGTGTATCTATGAATGTGGGCTCTGCAAGCAGAGTGAAGTAGCTGTCAGCTCACTATAGGTTTGGGCATGTTACTCTCTCTGCCCATCAGGACAGCAGGACCTGGGGGTTGGGAGTGCTGGAAGGAAAAGGAAATATCAGACTGTAACTATCTTCTTTAGGTTTATCTTCTGTTGTATTTTTCTGTCTCCATGAACGAACAGTTGAGCAAATATTGCAGGTGGCATAACTGACGTCAAACATACTTATTTTGGTGATTGTTACACCAGGCTGGATTTCCAAATGTCAAAAAAAACACATTTTCAATTCCCAAATACTGTTCTGCTCCTCACATTTTATATATAGGAGAAATATCCAGGAAATTATCATCTGCTCCAGAGAGGGAATGAAAACATGTATGTAAATATAAGTCTTGTGGTGCTTCAGTTGACCCTTCCCTGTTAACAATAATTAGAGATCTCGTCGTACTCATGGGGTAGGAGAACTGAGCCACAGAGAATGCTGCGGCTTTTAGAGTTTAGTAAGTCTGTGATCATGCAGTCTTGCACACCTGACCCTGGGGCTAGAGCCTGGCCAGAGCTTCTCCTGCTCTCCTGAAGGCTACGGCCTGGCAAAGGTGAGCCCTGCAGAGATCACACGCTCTTTGTGTGTATCTCTTAGGTTGTAACTCCCCAGATCTCCCAACCAATGCATGTGCTTTTTTTTGTTTAAAAAAAATAATCCCATTTTTGTTCCCTAAGAAATAACTAGTCTCAGTCTAGTGCTCTATTACTCTCTTGGGTGAAACCTTCAATGGGGATTTATTATTTGCACTTCCATGCTCCAAGATGGGGGGAACGTGCAGGAAAACGCTGTTGTAAGAGCTTCTGGTGTAATCTAACGTGACAGGAAGAGCAAGGGATGTGGGGCAAGCTAATGGAAATGCCATTAGGACCACTAGTTAGACAAATGTTTCCCAGAGCTGTTTCTCCTGTGTTTATAAATGATCAAGGGGTTTTCACGGGCTGCTGCTTACTGTGTTGAAGGACCTCCTTAGGGATGCAAATTAACAAGGATTTTAGTGGCACACACACCTCTCAGAAACAGACATTTTCACTTTTTTTCAGGTAAATGCTTGGGAGTTTGTAACGTAATACTAGCCTAGAACAGGTTTAATGCTGAGGCTTCGTAAAGAGCAGCAGGTATAGTTTTGGTGGGGTGATATTGGATCAGGTGAAAGCGGCTGAAGGGGAAAGAACACGGGAAGAAGAAGGGCCAGAATGTAAGGGTGAACAACTCAAGGTGTGGAAGGTGCATTGGAAGTAAAACTGTGACTCCCTGGACGATGATGGTTTGAGTGCTCTGCGGCTGTCAGCGCCGTGTTGCAGGGGGGTGCGGTGCTCCCGAGAGCTGCTGGCTGCTGTTCCTGGGAAGACTGACGGCAGGGGAAGGTGCGAGGCCCGTTTCCTACTTCTGTGACTTGTCACGGGTGTTGTGGGGCAGGCAGCCTGGCCCCCAGGCCCCGGCTGGTCGGGCCACCGCGCCGGGGGCAGCTGCCACCAGCGGCCGCGGGTGGGCGGGGGAGGGAGGGAGAAGGGCAGCGACGGCCCCGGCGCGCTCCCCTGAGGTGAGCTGCGGGTGGGTGCCGCGGGTGGGTGCGGGTGCTGCGGGTGGGTGCCGCGGGTGGGTGCCGCGGGTGGGTGCTGCGGGTGGGTGCTGCGGGTGGGTGCCGCGGGTGGGTGCCGTAGGTGGGGTGCCGCGGGTGGGGTGCCGCGGGTGGGGTGCCGCGGGTGGGTGCCGTAGCTGGGGTGCCGCGGGTGGGTGCCGCGGGTGGGTGCCGCGGGTGGGTGCTGCGGGTGGGTGCCGGCAGGTGGCGCCGCCGGCCCCGCGGCGGGAGCTGGCTGGCGGGGGAGGGGCGGGCGCCGGGCTTCCCGTTCCCGGAGGGAATAGCGGCGCCTGGGGCGGAGCCCGCCCGCGGGCTGTTTAACGGCGGGAGCCGCGAGGTCTTACAAGGCGATGTGCCAGAGTCAAAACTTCACTCCAAACTGTAGAAAGCTCTGGGATGTCTTCGTTGAGCTGTTCTTTCCCTCCCTCCGTTACACAGGACGCATCTTGATGCCTGCCGGTACCGCAGCCTGGGAGCGAGAACGGCTCCCGAATATTCCGCCCGTTCCTGCCACAGCGTGCGGGAGGCCGCTGCGGTGCAGAGCTCCATCCGCTGCCACCTGAACAGCCGGATGGTCACGTTTCCAGCACTTTCACGCAGGCTGCAAACGAGACGCGCTCCTGCAAACCGCGAGCAGCTCAACGCGCTGCTCCCCTCCTGGAGGCTGCTGAAACCTGGGTCCTCGGTGCAGCCTTGGGTGGGAAAGGCTGGAAGCAGGAGGTGTGCAGCTTTTTTCTTTTCTGTCTGTGAAGCTGCTGAACCATCTCAGCCGGTACCTGGCGTATTATATTAACGTTAATGGCTCTGGTTTGTAAAGCTGTTCTGCTTTCCTTAATCATGTTGGAGGGGAGAAGCAAACCAAGTGACGTTTGTTTCCATTTTTTGCACCAAAAAGCTAACAACACAGTTAAGAAAACTAAAACTGTATGGAGTAGCATAACCTTGGAACAGAATACATATACATAGACACACGAAGGGCACTTTGCAGGTTAGTTACTTTATCACATATTGCAAAGATAAGCACACTATATAGTGCAGCTCTCCAACATATTGCATCACTGTTTGGCATTATAGCATGGAAGCACATGATTTCTATGTTAAAAAAACCAACCAACTCCCAAAAAAAAAAAACCAGCCCGCCAAAAAACCCCAAACCCCAAAGGTTGTCACTATAAATGACTCCTAGTTGCTTTTCAGAGTAGAAGCCTTTTTCATAATTTTCCCTCTACTGACTTCTCTGTTTCTCCTTCTTCGCTCCTATTTTCTCTGATACCATAGGGAAAGAAGTCAAAAGTACTCGTGATTTCCAGAGGGCCACTTTTCATGCTAGAAAGATAATCTATTAAGTACAGTATTTCCCAAGAAAATGTTATGAGTGACTGGGTTTCAGAAAATGAGCAGCCCAACCAGATCTTGGGAAGAGATTGTTGTCCTTCAGGTTGTCTAAAACGGTGAGTAAAACATCAGTTTCAGTTTTACAACATAGAAATACACAAATTTTAGTAGGGGTGTGACCTTTCTATTGGATAGACACTGGTGGGTATTGTAAGTGTAACCTGTTGTTCCGTGTTGGTGTTTAATGACTGAAGTTACTGAGATATCAAGGAGGTGTCATAGAAATGGTCCAATGTCTGGGAAGGAAGCCTTAAGGTACAAGACTCAGAGCAAAACTTGCATAGCTCTTTGAAATTATGAAGGATGCACAAATAAAAGGTACTTTAGCCAAAAGAAAATGCACTGTCTGGGAGTCACTTGTGTGAGTTCATCCATGAAATCCTGGTTCTCTTCCTGGTAAGGCAGCCAGAGAGGGAACTGGAGGGTGAGGTTCTTGTGGGTCACTAGTGCTGGGTCCAGAGGGACCACTGATGGTCCTGTGTGGGAGTGACCAAGTGCAGGTTGATGCTGACCTGTTTGGAGGTGCTACTGGAGACAGCGATACACTCTTCTCCAGTGGTAGCACAGGATTCAAAAGACTGTCTATCCCCTCTCAATAGAGGTGGCTGTGAGAAGTGCCTATGCTGAGATGGCCCTTCCTGGATTTTCAAATCAGCACAGTGCCGTCCGTGATGGAGACAAGGGCTCAACTGTCCCTGCGGGAGACCCAGGATGTGCCAGAGAATAGAGCAGATCTTCTGTGTGAAGATACTCAGCCTCCCCCACAAATCCACACTGTTTTGGAAGCACTTAGCTCTTGTGACTCTGGGAGCTTGCCTGACCCCAACCTGAGTGTGGACAGTTGGAAGCAAGATGTAGTCCACTTCTCCACATAAAGGAGTGGAATCAGCCCTCCCAAGGCCATGAGCAGGGAACAATTTCTCAGTCTGTGCTGGTGCTGTGGCTGACCTGTCTGGTGTTACTCTCCAGACTTTTTGTATTCTGTAAACACACTCCTGTGGAGGGGATATCAAGGGTAGAGAGAAGAGCTAATCACCCTGACTTCATCTGCACAATTTACTCCCTGATTAAACAGGACTGACACATGCTTTGCATGGAGATTAAAGCTACTTTGTAATAGAAAACTGTAGTTAGGGCTGATCACCTAGCTCTGTAGAGGCTGAATGAGCCCAGTGGTAGCTCCATAGAGGCCAGTGGCTGTTGGATTTGACATGAAGCACAGCAGAACCCTTGAATATTGTGATGAATCTGGCAGTCCTTTTAGCTGCTTAAAAAGAAACCAAACCAAACCAAATCCAAACCAAAATCACTGCCCAGATATTGAGCACTTTGTGGTGCTTAGCTGTCAGCAGCATTTTCAAGAATTTTTTAAAATTTGTATTAGGTCTTTCTGGCCTATTTTCACCAATTAATCTAAGGAAGATGGAAGGGAGTGACTAATAAGATCTGTAGGGACAGAAACGGCACCACACACAAGGAAAATGAAAATACTGAGTGTTTGGAAAGATTTTTTTTTCTAAAGGAAACATTAGCATCAGTACTGGCCTCATCCCTGTTGGCTGGCTGTGTTGGAATGGAGTTGAGGCCAGGCTCCACACGTGCCATGGGGCTGCATTCCTCACTCCATCTTCTGTGCTTGCTTCCAGCACTGTGACAGACTTCATGAAGAACCCCACAAGTCCTGCTCTCCAGTCAGGTTGTGACCCAGGAAGAAGCTTTGCTTCTCATTAAAGCTTCCCAGGTTCAGCTTAGCGTGTCTCTCTCTAGATACACTCGAGGTCAGCACACACGAGGGAGTCCAGCAGAGACAGGATTGCTCACTTCTTTTGGGCTGGTGCTGGCTCTCCTCCGTGTTAATAGCAGTAGATATGAAGGGACTGGCTGAATTGGTCTCTACCTTTCAGACAAGCATTTAGCACAAGAACACCTGCAACTGCCTAATGTAATTTTTTAAAAGCTGCTTGGAGCCTATTGTCCCTTAGTGTTGGGCTCCATCAAGGGCTGACTGTTAGCAAAGAAGATGTTTGTAGCAGAAGCAAAGTTTTGGGAAGAGAATAAAGAAGAGGAGACCTGCAAAACTGACAGAACTCTAAAACTGCAAATGCCTTTCCCAATCTCCAGTGGTACAAAGCAAAGGTCTGGGCTCAAGTGTGTCATCACTGATTGGAGCATCTTTCTTATGAGAAAAGGCTGAGAGGGCTGTGACTCTTTAGCCTGGAGAAGAGAAGGCTGAGGGCAGACCTTATTCATGCCTGCAGGTATGTAAGGGGTGGGTGCAAAGAGGATGGAGCCAGACTCTTTCAAGTAGTTTCCAGTGACAATATGAGGGGCAATGGGCATAAGCTGGAACACAAGCTCCAATTAAATACGAGATAAAACTTCTTTATGGTGAGGGTGACAGACCACTGGAACAGGCTGCCCAGGGAGGTTGTGAAGTCCCCTTCTCTGGAGATATTCAAGACCTGTGGAATGTGCTCTAGGGGACCCTGCTTTAGCAGGGGAGTTGGACTAGATGTTCTCTAGAGGTCCCTTCCAACTCTGACAATTCTGTGATTCCGTGATCAACAGTCTCCTCACTGCCAAAGGCAGAGGAAGTACTGCTTCTGTGTTCATTGTGCTACTACATAGGTACCAGCAGTATTCCTTTTGTTATAGCATATGCTACTGACACCTGGGCACTCTGCTGTGACCTCCTGTGTCCTTTTCAGAGCTGCTGCTTAGCAGGGTCTGACTCCGTTTCACAGGAAGTGTCTCTGTTGTTTCCAGGCACATGAAATTGTATTTGTATGCATTGATTCTCAATCAAATTTGAGCTGCTTCTGTCTACCTCTGGCTTTGAGCAAGATGAGAGCACAGGATAGGCCTAATGCTCATTGATTAAAAAAAATAAATCACTTTTAAACTAGATTGCAGTGGCACTTGAGCTCACTGGGAGCAAAGTCCACTTTAAACGTCAAGCTCCAATGGAAGCTAAAATGAACACTTTGAAGTGCTCATTTGCATCAAGTTTTTCTCCTCAATATAAAAGAGAACCAATAAGATAAGCAGGAGTTATGTTTTAGGCTCCTATGCAGAAAGACAAGGTGTGTGATCTCATTTTCTCTTCTAATTAGGTTGCTCCATTCAAGATGTGATGTGGAGCCAACTTATGGTGAATTAATTTCATTTCTCAGAGATGAGAAAGTCTAAACAGAAAGGACCATCAGAAATGAAAAGGTACCAAGTGAGGCGTATTGAGTATAAAATAAAACATAGGCTCCCCAACTCCTGTGTGCTCAGTCCTCTACTCCGGCTGAAGTGAAATGGGACAGTGTTGAAACACTGAAATACACTGACCCTTTAAGATCTGAATTTTATGCTGATGGGACTGAGCACTGCACCTCAGGCTGATGGGTGAAAACTCCTCAGACTGCCAGAGTTCAGGGTTAAAGTGAATCCAGGATCTGCCTGGTGTACTTGTAAGATCAGCCCGTTCCCATAAGGAATGCAGTTCTGTGCTGTCTTTTTAAGGAGTAAATGAGAACTGCAAGGTTTCTTGTAATGTTACTGGTTAACAAAGTTCAAGGGTGAAAAAGGGCAATACGGATGGGATGACTGGAAGAAATAGCGTGAGCAGCAGCTCATCCAAGCCAACTGGGCTAACTTGGAAGAGAGCTTGCAGGAACACAAAACCGCTCATGCTAGACCAAGCTTTTCTTCAGACTGCTGAAGAGCTGTTTACTTGCTCTGCTGACTGCCTCTGGCCAATTTTAATATTGAGAGTGTGCCTGCCTTGTTCTCTGCTTTGATCTTTTTCCTTCTGAGTTGAAACACAAAGATGTTATTAAGATAAATTAGTAAAGACATCTCAGGAACTGGGTGGGAAATGCTGATCATCATCTCCCCTGGAGATAAAGTAATCCCCATGCTCAATCAATTTACAGTATGTAAGAGTCCTGAATGACTGCTTTGAAACATGGGATAACAATGAATTAATTGTATTTGGACTAATTATAGAAGACCTTTGCATAGGAGTACTTAGAAATAAATTGGAGAGAGGCTAGCATGGGCTGAGTAACCTTTATACTGTAGCACTGAAAACTCTCTGTGCAGGTCTGGTTTCATTAATTGTCATAAAGCAAAGGAGTGGAAGTGCACTGGAGAAAAATGCTATATAAAGTCTGGTAAAAAAAAACATAGGGGAGTGTCTGAATCATGTAGCAATGTTTCCATTTGAGAGCAGCTCTCAGGAATTATTTGTTTTTGAGCACAAAGGATGGAAGATGGAGTTTGGTCTTTTTGTGCATGTAGTGTCTCTGTGCTAAGGGACCTTTTTGGGACCACACAGGTTAAGCTAGTTGACTTGAGCAAGTAGATGTGAGAAATACCCTAAAAAGAGAAGATATGTTCAGGAGTTATTCTGAAGAGAGAGAAGATTAATAATATCAGGTATTTAGAATATTCGGATAATAATTTCACTAAGAAAGCTCTGACTTAGACTCAGCCTACAGGTGTAATTCAAATCACTAATGTAGCAGGTACACTTCTCAGTAATTTCTGCTTCTAGAATGATCACTAACAGAAATAATCACATATTGTAATAATTTCTCCTGAATGGTACAGTAAAGAATGCTTTGCATATTGCCTATTTAGAAAGATCAGTGTAAATCCGTGATATAGAGTAATTAATGTACAGTGGCTGTGATTTTTATGATTTATGAAAGCCCATGAACATTTAAGAGTGCCTGCAGACCTGAAGCAGGATCAGGAACAGCATAATCTACCAGAGAACACTGCAGAAAGCAGGATAGGGTGGTATTCCAGTCCGTGTATCAATGCTTCAAACTTTGCATTGAACCTACCATGGAGCCTAAACCTGTTAAACAAAAACTTGTGGGGGATTTTTTAGTTGTGGGGTTTTTTTGTGGTAACACTAAGGCTGCACTTTGACCTGCAGGCCTGATGAGAAGCTCCTTCCCAAGTATTAGTGGGCAGAATGCCTAAGGATCTTATGACAAGCGTCTGGTTAGAAAAACTTGTACTGTAGGGAGCAGTGAGGAGTAAGTTGTGAGTATAGGCATCACTAATTTTGTTTTAGAGTGAAACAGAAATGACAGTATAATTGGGAGCTGGAATTAGTCAGATAGGAGGAAACCAGATTTTGAGGAACTTCTCCTGTAAGTCAATTATATTGAACATATTTGTGACCTTAACTTTCAGTTAAACATAGCTGAATTTTCATTGGCTTCCAAGTTCTATTCAGTCTGGTCTAAAATGAAGGATAAGTGAACTGAGTGCAAGCAAGATGTGTGTCTGAGGCAGCAGAGTTGCTATAAAAGTGTGGTAGGAAGCTGCACAGCAGGAGCTAGTTTGAAGCTGGCAAGGTCAGGACTAAGAGAAGAACAAAAAAGGAGCTACAGCATGAAGTAGTATTATTTTCCCCTCCTTCCTCTTTTGTCCTAGGCTTTTCCCACAAGGATGCTGATGAAAAGCACAGCATCCCAGTGCTCGTTTCCAGAGTATGATTGGCTTGCAGTTGAAAATGGGAGTAAGGAGGGTAGAGCAGCTTCTTTCTTGCAGCTCATCCAGCCATACACACACAGTACTTGTTTTAGGTGACTCTTCACTGGGAACTAGTGTTGAGGGCTGATGTAGCATTACAGGGCAAGTTAAAAGGGTCCATGTCAGAAATGACAGAACTGTTTTGGAGGTGACTTTCATGGCTAATTGTCGTGGTCCGAACCTGGTTTTGGGTCGAAGCCGCCTCATCTCAGGGCACAGTCGCCCTGTTTATCAGGATTTTCTGACACCAAATTATATATTCAGGATAGCCTTCTGAATTATTTCGGTGGGTCCCTCCCTGGCTTGGGGCCGGCTTGCTGCCACCGGGTGTAGAACTGACTGATAGAAACACACACAGAGATTATGTGTTTAAAATGCCACTTTACTGTAACAGTTTTCGAAGTGTGTGTGTGTAAAACTGAGTATGTGAATGTACCCAGTTGGTAAAGAGAAAGAAAGACTTATAGTTGGGGGTAGAGAGAGCCCGAAGCCTTTCCCGTACAGGGTGACGAGGTGCGTGTGAGCAAGGGACCAGTTACACACCCTGGGGAGAGGGCGTTCGAGGTGAAGGGTTTGGATGGTGATGTTGTGCTCACGTCCTCCTGGAGCCGGGGGGTGAGGCGAGCTGTGGCAGCGGTGGCAGATCCAGCGGAGGTGGCACCAGCGGCAGGGACAGCAGGGGCTGCAGCAGCTGCTGCCTTCGTGCTGCTGGTGCCTCTGGCAGCCGGACTGCCGTGTGCCCGGGCACGCAGGGGTCTGCTCTTTTGGAGCCTGTGGATGGCACGGGTGGCAGGGCCACTCACCGCTGTCGCCCTGAAGAGCTTTCCTCTGACGGTCTCAGGAGCGCTGGAGAGGCGAGGAGTCTGACAAGAAGCTGTTTTCCTCACTGGACCCGGGTCTGGTGGGAAAGTCATGGGCTGTGGTCGTCTCAGCCAGGGCTGCTTTCAGCTCGGCTCCTTTTATTTGGTTTTCCTTCTCCTCTCTCTCTTGTTGTCTCTCTCCTCTGTGCCAGCTCCCAGGCCTGCCTGCCGCTCGTCAAGTCCAGCCGCCGCCCTTCCTCCTTTATTATCGCCTTTATATTTTATTTTTTCTGTTACGTCTCTCTATGACAGTCAGTTTCAGTGAGAGACATACTTTTCTGGAGGCCAGTTCTCCACAGTAATAAAACAGTACCTTGTGTTTAAATGGTAGATTTTATCTATAGCTGTTGAAATGCATTGTCGTAAGGTGACAGTAAGTGAAAACACTGCCCCGATTTGGCACTAGGACGATCTGCCTCAAGTCACAGATTACCAGTGACGTCCTCAAGGTCATGGAAGGAACTGCTGAAACAGGAAGAGAATCCAGTTAAACTGGTTGCTAGGTCCAGGTGCCTGTTTATAGCTCAATACTAAACCAGGTCCTGCTCCTGAAAAAACACTTTTCCTATGTGCTCTTAGCTGGCCTAAAGTGTGTGGACAAGCAGTCACCAGCAAAAAAAACCTTATAATATTTGTGTGTGTTTGTTGTTTTCGTTTTCCCCCCCCCTACCTTTTAAACCAGGCTGATTTTCTTCAAGGTGGGAAGGAAACAGTGGAGTCACCGATTGGCACAGCCAGGTCAGGATAGATAGAGCTGTTACTAGTCATGATGAGAAGTTAATTACTTCCAAGTGAAACTGAAGTCACAATGAGAAGACTCAGTTCCCTTTTCTGGCTGTTTTGAGGCATTGCGACCATCTGGTGGAGCTTTTCAAGGATGGAATACGTTTGTAGGCTGTCATGCATCCAAACTTTGTGTAGCCCTGTAGCTCAGTATTTACTGTGTTCATGGTAGCACACGTTGCTGTTGGTTGTACCAGGCCAGAAGTTTTGCAGGAGTTCTGTAAGTCCTCAGGACTTACAGCTTTATCTGGGCTTGTCTTGGCCTGCCTGGGACTTTGCTTTAACCTGTTTAGCTACAACAGCAATTTCCTCATGACCAGGTGACTGTTGCACAATTTGTTCTACTTTTGCTTAGCTTTGTACGGTTTTGTGATATAACCGTAATTTTGGCTGAGAGCAGCAAGTAGTTATTTTATGAAGCAATAAAGGGTCCTATAGGACCCTAGAAAAATGATGCAGCAGAGAGGATTATAAGTATGATGTCATAGCAGAGGTCTCAGAAAGAAAAACTGGATGTGCTGCAGAGGAATACAGGTACAAGATGACAATAGAGAGGATGGGATGATACTTGAGACACCAGAGTTATAAAAAACGCATCAGTGGTCAATGACTAACAGTTAAATAAAGGCATACCTAAGAACTGGGTAAAACTAGATCTAGGGGTAACAAAGATAACAAAGAGCAAGTATCTACTGTCTGTAAAATGTATAGTATGTTTATGTATAAAAGTGTATAGTATGAGGCAGCCACCTCAGAACCTGGGAGGGCAAGGGAAAGGTGACTATAGCAGAGAAGAAGGGGTAGGAGCTGAGAGATGTGTGTAACAGTTTTATCTGTACCATCATTGACAATTAACAGCATCATTTTAAATTTTTTTTGGTATAATAATTAGATACGGATTAATAATTCAATGAATACAAGTTGAAGTTTCAGTGATACATTCTTGGTTTTGTTCATAAGTTGTGTTTCTTTCGTCCATATCAGGATTTTCACTGCATCATTTTGAACAAAGTGCATCCAAACGTCTTCCAAAAAAGATTGTCATCACACATTCAGAATACTGAGTGAAAAACTATGCAGGTGAAATAGCTCAGAAATTCCCTAAAGTCAATAATACATGTTTTTCTTTGGTGTTTGTTTACAAGAAAATGAGTTGCTTCTTTGTTTTGTAGGAGGCAAAACAATGTAATGAAGTTCTGAAAAGCCATCCCTCTAATTTAGCTGCTTTAGTCAGATATATATCTCTTACTCAGGATGTTTTGCAGAAATTTTTTTACTATACACTGCATGTTTCTGGGGGAAGGGAAGGAGAATGGATCAGTGGTTATTAAGAGAAAAGCTTAGGAGTTGTTATTGATTCATCTATTCCACACAGTAAATATTTAATTCAGATATTTCATGAAGTTGTATTAAAAATATAATGAGTTGTATTTTTCTTTACATCATAACATGGATATGTGACTTGCAAGAAACTTGCAATACAAGATTTATTTTTAGTTTTAGAATATGATTTTAATCTAGTGCCTTTATAATGAAGTTTGTCACATGCACTGTAACTCTTTTTTTCCCTGAGTAACTATGAATATTAACATACCTTGTCATAAAAGAAGCCTCTAATTAAAAAAAATATATATGTAATTTACAACAATCTGGTGCATTTATTGGCATATGCCTCATTTTCTAGTTCAGTTTGAATATACCTCTTGAAAAATCTAGCACATCACTCAAATTTGCTGATAGTGAAATTTTAATTTGATGAATTTTAATGACAAATTTTATTCAATATAGAGAGATCTCCATAACTAACACTTTGGTTCTGACAGTGCAGCTGTTGGTTATCAAGTCATTTCCCATTAGGATAAAGCATGAAAATTGTATCACTGAGAAATACACATTTTGATCACATGAATACTCTGAGAAGTAGAGTTCCAAATTGATTTCTGATGTCTAACTTGCAAAGGTCTTACAATGTGAGATGCTTTTCCCACACCAGACTTCCTCTTGCAAACATCTTGGGTTTTGAGCTACAGCTCAAATTTTTTGCCTGAATTTTGGTACCTGGCTTGCCACTTTGTACTGGTGCAGTACTGGAACTTTAGCCCAGAGAAAGTAGGAAAAGCAGTGATGGGAGATTTGGATTTATCAGCAACTTACCATGTCTTTGCTAATTGCAGGATAGGACAAGTTAGCTTAAGAGGCCATAAAGATAAAAAAACAAGGTGGGACAGTGGCCAGCCATCCTCATGAGCTGCTGCATAGGAAAATGTAATTAAGGACTGTGTGGTAGTAGGTCATATCACAATATCTTGCATTAAATGAACCAATGTCTTTTCTCCCTGCCTGTCCCTGTGGTTCTTTTCTGATTGCCTTTGGAAATGGAATTTATCAGCTCTTACCCAACTCCCATGTGCTGCTAACCTGGACCACAGAATGTAGCTGAAAATTAAGATGTCATTTGAGAAGTTCCAATTTTAATTTCTCTCTCTCTCTCCTTCCCTTGTCCCAAAGGTTTATGTGGCCTGCAAACATCTTAATGTCTGAAGATTATCTTTACAACATCTGTCACCTTGTTGAATGCAAAGGGAAATACGAGTCCTCTACTGCTAAGCAGGGATGAGAACTCCATAGTAATTATATTGAGGATTCACATGTGTACCCTTAAAGAGAGCTTCAGTATACTCAAAACATCTCAGCAATAACATTAAACTATTTCTGCTTTTTGCTGTACTTGCCATTTACTGCAAAAACCGACAGATGATCAAGAAAGGACAGAAAATGTAGTAGTTTGATAAAAATATTGAAGCTACCTACAAGTTCAGAAAAAACAGTTAATTTTTGCATCTTGTTATCTTCACTTCTGTTCTTGATGTCATCCTCTACTGGACCACACCTCCCTCCAACAATGTCTGCTACCATGTCACCTCTCCTTCTTGCTGAGCCATAGAACAGTTCTGTTGGTGGAGCAGGAGCTGCTGAAAGGCCTGCCCACCCTTCAGCCTGGCATCACAGAATTGAAGGAACCTCCCCCAGTGAAACTGGTACTCTCCCTACTTACAGCCATTCTGAGCCTTGTGAATCATGCTTGAGAATTGATGGTGCCTTCCAGGGCTTCACAGGGGACTCCAGGCAGTCCTTACCTGAAGGTTATAAAAACAGCCTCTAACTGGCTCTGTATTTTTGTTTTTAGGGCTATGCAGTTGTTCATTGAGGTGCCCACAGCATGGGGGCTGCAATACATAACCATCCTAGGTAGGACTGTAGCTCTGATGGGAAATCAGAGTCAAGACAACTAAGCCTCTTGTTGCTTTGTAAAAATCTGAATCCCTTCTTACACCAGCTGACTTTGCTCTTTGAACTCCTGGTCATCTTCCTCTTGCTCCTGCCCCTCCCTCTGCCATGGGCAATATAAACAACCTCAGTCCTGGCTCTTGTCAGTGATAGCAAGAGAAGAGAGCTGCTCTTTTTGCACAGACCAGATGCAGAAGGACCATAAGGAAAAATAAAAGGCTGCCTCTTCCTTTTGTTCTGAGCATCCTGTGACAGCCTAGGATTGACCAAGTGGTTGGTTGCTGCTTGCTGTGTGCATCTGTCTGGAAATGCAACTACGTAATTTTTTTCTGATCTGCCCTGAAAATGGCAAAGGCTGGCAGCTTGTCTTGGTCTCAAAGGGAAGCTGCATCCTCCACTAGCACATGCATGCTTTTTGTCAAGGAAAGTGGGCCCCCTTAGCTTGCCTGCCTTGTGAATTACCTGAAATATACAGTCGATAGATAGCACCTGTCAGCACATTTCACTAGACAGCTCCAGAGAAAAAAACAGTTTAAATAATCATCTCTCTCCCTTGTGCATCAGGAAAGAGCAATAAAAAAATGGAGATGAAAGACTGTTGAAGCCTTAGGACATTTCAGCTCTTTTCCTCAGGGCAAATACACGTCTCTTTCCTATAGTAAATACATTTCAAGCTGTTCAGTTTTGAATTTATTTAGTGACAATACTCCTGAGGCTTCCCTAGAGAGACTATTTTGTAATTTAATAGATGCCACTGCTGGGGATTTTTTTTTGTTCTAATTTACTAAGCACTCAGTGGTTTTCATCTTTAAAGGACATTACAGACATGAAATAATCTGCAGACAATTACAGAGAGGTAGCTAAGCCATCACCTGTCTCACCCTGAGCCTTTCTGTTAACTCTGTGGGAGCTCCATTCATTCAACTTAATTCAGACATATTTTTCTGCAGTTAAATGATAATTTGTAGTATGGTTAAATGGCAGGTCAGGCATTGACATTTTTTTCTTTCTTGTGTTTAAATTGTGTGCGACTTGCTCAGCATTGCAGATGTTTCCTAACATTCATTCATCCCTAATAATGTTTTTCTTTTGCCAGCTGCATCTCACTGTTCTTAGCTCTACCTGAAACAGTGCTGGTTCTTCTTGCACTTTTTGAGGTGTGCAACATGTACATGGATGGTTTTACGCTGCGGCCTTGTTATTACAGCTCTCCTTATTCTGTTGTGCCTCCCCTACTTGTGAACTAGGCTGTCTTCTGTGCTCACAGCAAACTCGTCTGGCACCTCTGAGGACCAGCTTGTAGTCACATCTGTGTTTCCTCTCTCCTCCCAGCAGCAAAAGCTGCTTCATTGCCCAAGGCAGCTAGAAAAATTGCTGCTGTCTCTCCAACGTGGCACTCCATGTAGAACGGCAGCTCCACTGCAGCTCGAAACAACCTGTGTGTCTAAAAACCTGAGGAACTTACCAGGACACTGGTCTCAGGATATGACTCCGGTGCCCATGAATGTCCTTCTAGGAGGGAAAAAATTATAAAGAAGCTCTATTATTGATCATAAGCAAATGGAATGCCTTTTGTTAGCTGGTTGTCCAAAATACCCCAGAGCAAGCTTGGGGCCCTGCTAAGGTGGCCTTGGCTAGCCTGTGTCCTTGTATCCTGATCTGCAGGCGAGGAGACTGAGGTGGATGGTAATCTGCCCAGCTCTGTGCCCTCTGGGAGTCCCTCTGCTTTCTGCATGAACCTGGAGCCAGTGCCAACACGGGACTTAAAACAGATTGGTCGGAACTAAATGTTTGAGGTCAGAAAGCCTGGGAGGCTGCTTGTGAGGGTCACGCGGTGGCCCTGTCTCACCCCTTTGGCAGCTTAAACAGAGCCCCAGACAAAAACATCTATTACACTTGGCTGCTTGTGTTTGAGGGCATATATATTTGGACTAGATTTTGACACAGAGATAATATAAACCATCTTTTGACCAGGACAGCGGTTCTTTCTCTTCAAGCAGCAGTTAAAGTGCTGCATGCTTTCAGGCAAGAATTGCCTGTGCTTTGCCTGTGAATTGCCCTACATTTCTCCGCCTTGCAATGTGTACAGGGCTAAAAATAGCACTGGCCTTTTAACCATCACATTGAACACAGAGCACTTACCTGCTGGTAGGCAAACAACCGGCACATGTAACTAGGAATATCAAGGTAGAAATCAAAAGAGCATTTGTCCTCTTTGTTTTCCTGGTGATTCCTCTCATGAATTGGGCTGTCATTTTAGATGTAGCAAGTGCCCGTGTATTCAGCTTGCACCACTCCAGATGGCAAGCTCACCTGTTTTGCATTTTATAATCTTGTATTTCAGGGCAGTATTTAAAACTGTTACCTTTTTAACAGTTAACTCCAGGACAGAGTTACACACATTGCCTCAAACCTAATAAATAGCTTCAAGGAGTATTTGCTGTAGGATCTTGGCTTTTTAATTTTCTAGTCTGCCTCCTGTTTTTGCTTGTGTTAGCCTCCACAGTGCAGAACCATATGTTACCTTAACACACCTGGCAGAGCAGATCAGAGTTTAGTCTGACGTTATATTTCAGGTCAGATGGAAAACAGAGTTTCATTCACTGTTGCAATCATATTCAAGTTAAAGTGTGAAAGAAATACCAGCTGTGTATTTGGATTATTAGCTAGTCTTCTCTGCTGAATGCCATAGAACAAAATACTGCCCACCAACTTACAGTAAAACAGGTGCTTGAATTTTGGGATAGTGATCTTGGGTGAAGGTTTATCTCCTGCAGTTTCACTGACAGCACATGCCTTCCATTGGCACCTGCTCTGGGAAGTTTGCACTCCATTTTGGTTTTTTTCAGCAAAACAAATGCCAGCTTTCCTGAGCATTATGAGTCCTGAGCCAGAATGTTCCCCTGACAAAATCCCTAGGTCACACTACAATAGCTGTTGCAAATTGACCTCCAGAAGCTATTCCATAGTGCAAATGGCCAGCCAGGGAGTGCAAATACCTGTCCTGGATGAAAGTGATGGCACAGGACAGTTCTGTTGAAAAGTGGTAGAAGCAAGTGGGACATCTGGAGGTGCACCTGTCCAAATCTGAAATGCACAACCGGATGGAAATACTGTGGCATGAACAACATTGGGCATTTTAACGTTATTCTCTGCTTGGAGGCTCTCTGAACTCCTGCTTCCATCCTTTGTTTTCCTCCTCTCAAAATCTGTGCAACCAGGCAACAAAGCTTCAATTGTTTATATTAGCAAACCTAATGAAAGCAGAACTACAGCAAGCAGTCTTAAAACATTCACAAAAACTTAGTTTTCAGCGTTGTTCTGATCTAGGACAGGCAGAGTTTCTAGGGATATAAAGCAAGGCACTGGAAGTAGCAAAAAAATGTATAGACAGGTGATAGTTCAATTAAAATGCATGGTAGGTATAAAATGATCATAGCAAACCACATTTTTATTATTCAATCTGTATGAATTTTTATTATTAACTTTGTAATGTAAACTAGAAAATGGCAATGTTTTGAATTTCCATTAAAATATGTCTGTTGCTCTGTGATGCAGGGCTAGAAGGAAAATAGATGAGATTTTGCTGTCTCAAGGGACTTGACTTTGAATATACTTGCAGAATAGGCAGTGGTAACAAACATCCCCCAGGCTCTTTGGCCTGGCTATACCTCTTACTCTGTGGCACCATGTTAAGCATGTTTTTAAGTATGTATCTTTAAAGTATGTGTGCCCTGAGAAGAGCTGCTTTGCTTTTCCCATCATTTAATTTCCTCTCCTATGTTTGGCACTGTTAGAAGGGAGTAAAAGGGTTGAAATAATCACTACTTGCATTGAGTTTAGCAGATAACTAAATTATCTGACCATCCAACCAGAAAAGCTAGAAGAGGCTTAGAAAAGTCTCCCTGACACACCAGCTGGAACTGCTGAACTTCACCAAAGGAAGAACTGCAGATGCTTGACTGGGTCATATCTGTTTATCATGTCTGGTTTACCCTTTCCTAAGATAAACATCCCACACCAGTCAGGGGTTTTCTGTTCCGAATAAAAGAGTGTCTGTGCCCTCAGTCATTCTCCCTAGCACCTCACCATGTGGTCTAACCTCTTATTGTAAAAACAGAAATGAGTTAACTTAGATGTGAGCAGTGTCAATCAGTGTTGAAACCTGGACTATACCAAAGTTGGATAATCATGAAGACAGCTGTTTACAGGGCTCACTACAAATGAGATTGACGTGGGTACTTTGTATTAATGGAGTGACTAGTGAAGGATGAGAAGTTAAGTTTACATTTATACAGCACAAACCAGGAACATTCCCATGATCTTCAGAACTTTTGTCCCCTACAACTGTGCTTAGCCAGGTAATAGATCTCAGATTTAATGAGAACGCTAAAAACAATCCCTCAAAATCCACACCCTCACCCCCTCCAGGGTGCTTCAAGCTACAGAACATTTCTGTAATACACAATAAAGTGGCTCAATCAATATCCTTCAGAATGAACTGTGTCCTTAGAGGAAAAGGGACAGGGCTGCTCTGCTAGTGACTCTTGCCCTAACAGCTGATTGTTTTCTCCTGACCTACTCCATGGACAAAGAATTACCTACAAAAGGACCAAAACCCCTAACACTCCTAGTACAAAGGCTCCAAATTTCATGTGCAATGTGAACATAGCAGTAGAACAGCAGAGATGAAGAGTATTGCCAATGTGTTACATGAGGCATGCAACTTCAAGCACTCTGTTAATAATGGTTCTATTACATTTAGTATTGCAGCTTAAATTTAAGAGCTAGATTTCCTCAGAAGGTCAGTATAAATAATTTAGAATATTTAGGGGAGTCATGAGAGAAGCATTTAGTATTTTTTTTTAAGCTACACAGCATTTTTGTGTTTGTTGCCATGTTAATCCCTCATAAACATGTTTTCATTAGCATTCTTTTTTACTGAATGCTAAGATTATTGCAAAATGAAGGTCATAACAAAGTTTTATACCATACAAAATTGCAAAGCAGCCCCGCTTACTGTGTGTGCTAATTACTGCCAAAACCTTACTGCACAGATGCCAAGGAAAATAGCTAGTGAGACTGCTGGAACAACGCCCTCGCAGTCTGCTCGAGTCGACCTCAACCCTGCATGTATGGGCAACCAGAATGTCTGGGGGCTTCCCCATCGCTTGTGCACAAGTAATCAGGGGAAGTTTGAGACAGATGAGAGAAGAATGACTTGGCTGTGCAGAGCACAAAGCTGCCATGCTCTTGGTGGCACTTGGTTAGGATGGAGCATTTGCTTTCCCACAAGCTGAGTGCCCTGCTCAGTCTGAACAGTTGTGTTGTCATTCATTTCAAGCCCTCTGTATTTTTCAGCTTTAACAGTTAACAAATAACTCAATGAATTCTATGCAACATTTCCATGCTCCACCCAGGATCGGGGCCCCGTTACTTGGGAAGAAAATGCATTTCATACCCTCATTACTGGATGGCCATGTACCTACAGACAGATATAGAAAGGCACATGCTTTTTCTACATGAAGGAGTTACAGAGACTTAAATAAAGTCCTATTAAAATCAGTTTCTTTAGAGTAGCACAACCCTCCTGGATGCATATAGACCAGTTAACACCTGGCTAATACTGATTTTTTTTGGATGTCAGTGACTAGATGAAGCAGGCAGTTTTCTGTCTTGCAGGAGTAGTGTGTGCATGAATTGTTGAAAACCTTTAACAGAACATATAATGCAAATACATTATTTATTTGTCTTTTGCTGTGAGAGTTAAAAACACAAAGAAAAAATAGCTATTAGGCCAGAGCTATATTAATTATATAGCTTTTTAGCTTTTTTAGGGGAAGAAAAGATGGGTTTATTGGTTTAATATCTGTGTAAACAGTAGAAAATGTGCTAGATTAGTAAAACTGGCATATGAAACAGTGATAGTGCTGTGTTAGCTGGTTTGTAGCACTTGAACAGACTGAGGCATTCTTGAAATTAACATTCAGTATTTAAAATACATTCAGCTTAGCTGGTGCTAGTGATCTATAATGCATGCAAATTCTCTGATGAAACATGGGCAGATGTGGATGTTGGGAGGGAGCGAACACAGGGATTTCATTTTGGTGTGTGTAATACTTCCTCTCCTTGTTCTGAGCATGTGAACCCATGGGAATCTGCTTTTGGTGCTTTTACGAGTGAGCTCTTCAACTCTGCTAGGGTGGACAGAGATTGAGAGAGGGAAACACAGACATGGAGTTCTTGCTGAGGGTAAAATATCATTACCCTATCTGAGTACAAGTGTTTTTCCTTTCCTCTGTAAATCTCCTGCATTGCTCACTGCTGGCTTTGACTGTCAGGCCACTTGCTGACCTTGGACAGACACATGATAACAGGGAAGTTAAATGGCCTGCTCCTGGTCAGAAAGCAGAGTGTCTCATTCCTGCTTTTCAGCCTCAAAACTGTTTTTCTTTTCCAGAGGCAGTTGCCTTCCTGCCTAGGCAAGAGAGATGTCTACCTTGATGTTTGCATTCTAGAAAAAGGGGTTTTCAGTCTGTGCTCAGACTGCTAGATTCTGCTGATTCTTTCTAATGGATCTATGACAGGTGTTGAGGAAAATCAAAGTTATTATTGCTAGACTGAACTGCACTGTACTGAAATCCTCAGTTGCTCTGGAAAATGTTCAGAGTCCACATATTTAGAAAAGATGGAAAACGTTGTCTTGAGATTGTAATTTGTAACAGCTGGAATATTATTTCTTATAAGGACAACTCTGCTGAATAAATGTATCACCCAGCTGCTTCCTAATGCCTTAAGAGGTTCAATGCTCGGTACTTATTTTTATAAATATTGACTTATTTAATATTAATTACTGAATCTTTGTAATTTAATATTATTATTTGTAGTTATTATTATTTGTTATGTAATCCCATATTGCAATCATATATTGATTAGAACTGCAATATTCTAGTGACAGATTAAATTCTGCATTCTTCGTTATATGACTTTACTACATCTTAGTATTGCATTGCTGAAGATTTCTTTACTGTCCAAACCAGCTAGATTTCTATGCATTTATAAAGCCTGGTCAGTAGTTTTTAGTCTTTCTGTTACATTTTGCTATAAAAAAAAATGTGCAGCCCTCAATCTTCAGGTTACAGACCCTTAGGAAGTAAATCTCTGGGCAGCCTCACAGAGGATGAGGTAAAGTTGGCTAATGCTTATTTCTGTTGTGAACAGAAGGGAGATGCACCAAGAGGACAGTGATTTGTTCTTTACCTCAAACACTGTTTAAGTTTCTTGCATTCAGTTCTGTAATAAAATCTCCTGTTCCTGCAAAGCAGCAGTAGTTGAACATCCCTTCCAGGAAGAGTGACCAGAGTAGTCAGTGAATGCAGTAAATGGTTTAATTACAATCAATGCTTTGAAAGCAGTTTATGCATTTTGGTGAAATTGTTTGGTTTATGGGTTAGTTTTTAAAGGTTGCCTCTGTCAGGAGAGGTCAGAGGAAGCAAATTAGTACAGACAGGCTTGAACCACAGAATCTGAAAGAAAAATGCAGCCTTGAAAATCTGGGTTGTTTATATTCAGGGCTCCACATCACCCAGTGGTAGTGAGGGGGGCAGACACCTGTTTGGATTTCTTTCCAGATTTCCTTAACGATGAGAACAATTTTAGATCTGGAAGTTTGGTTTGGGCCCATTTGCATTGCAGCAGTATACAGCTGTGGAAGAGCAGTAACAGAAAGGCAAAGGTTACATGGAGGAGTAATTAATCGTAGCTATAATGCAGGAACAAACAGGATGTTGTTGGTAATGTTGCTTAGCAGCTGTCTTCACACAGTCCAACTTCTGCTGTGTTTTCCCCGAGCATCTCATGTGCTTTTTGTGAAAGTAAAACTATTAGTGATGTAGGAGGATATACTTAAAGAGAGAAGAGGTTTTACTGGGCTTTTCTTACAATTAAAACACAGTCAGTGCCCACTTACTGCTATTCCTAATATTCAGCCTGAAAGCAGGGCTGACCTGCTTTTGAACCAGTGCTTTTTACAAGGGTCTGTGTCTTACAGCTTTTCTTCTCACTGGCGTTCAATCTCATTGCCTTGCTGGAAGGACTGATGGCCACATCCTGGCTGCCATTGGCACTGATGTTACTAGCTGTGAGGTGCATGGCAATCTCCACATGAGTGAAGCCTTTGCTGCTCTCCATTGACCTGTGCTCCTCAGGACTCCTACTTGACAGGTGCTCAGAAGCAACCTACAGGAATCCTAAGCAGAGGTGACGGTAGTGGTTTCTGTCCGCAGCAGCCCATCCTATCCCTTCCATTTCTCCCTACTGCTGCTTGTCTAGCAACTACTCAACAACCATAGTTCACAGGTAGAATACTGAGATAATTGGCACTGATACAAGCTGCCACAATGTAAAATGAAATTATGTACACCAGGAGCTGGCTCAGAAGTTGCAAAGGTGTCCAGGCAGCTGTGGGGCAGGAATCTTTGCTGTCCATCCTCCAGCAGCTGTACCATGTAGCAGGATGGGAACATCCAAGAACAGAATGAGGCAGAGATCAGCTTGTAATTTCAGTCTTCCCATTTGAAAATGGAGATAGCAATGCCAGCAGGAATTTTAAGGGTGGAACGACCTGTGTCATTATAAAACCAGGTGTCATTATACAACCTCATGCATAAGCAGCATGTACACTGGGAGTAGGAAAATGTTAGTGGTGAAGTCACTAGGAAAAACAAGGTTAAGCTGTGTCTTCAGTTTTTCATGTGCAGCCTTTTGAGGTTCTGATACATAATATTCTCCTATTTTTTTCTTTGTTTAAAATGAGCTTTCCCCCTCCCCCCCATTGGCTCAGTGTCCATGTGTGCATGGAACTTTAATAGCTGTGGAGGAGTCACAGAAAGGCAGTAGGGAGGGATGGGCAGTTGAGACTCTCATTAATGACATTTTTCTGTATGAAAATACTAGCAATAAAGATGACAGTTATCTTGCTTCTGTTGCCTGGCATAATGCATTCTGTAGTGTATAAAGCAGACAATTGTTCTCCAGGGGAACTGGGAACAACTCATCCACGGCCTCTATTACTGCTCTGAATATTGCATATCCTCATGTGTGGCATTGTAGCTCAATGTTCCTGTGCTGGCTGCACATCACCTGGGCTTTTCTTCTTCATTTTTCCACATGCCACCCACCAGAGAGTAGGTCATACGCATTGGAAAGTGACATGAGAAATGTGCCACCTCCTCCTTCAAATATTAGGAAAAGCCAAGCAAGGAAACTAACTTTAAATCGTGTAGGATACAATGGTTCCCTCCTGCACTTTTAGCTGTCTCTTGTCCTCCACTGCTGCTTGTTACTCATCCATGCTCTAGCATGCAGGACCAGTAGAGGCTGGGGATAGGAAGGTGGACAGTGGATGTCTCTGTGTCTCTGCCATTGGACTCAGCTGATGAGACACATAAGGCAGAGAGGGTTGCCTGTGCCTGGGGTGTGTGGAGGAAACGATATGTCTGATTATGGATCTACCCAGCAAAAACACTGCTCTGCTTTCCAGGTGGTATGAATCCTGTCCAGGCTACTTGCTAAAAACCCTCTGCATCAGGAAATAATCAAAACGACGCTGAAATGACTCCTGGTCTTAATTTAGCAACCCGTAGCAACTTCTACAGGAGCAACGGTGGTTCAAATGGGAAGATTTATACATTAAGTTTCTCACTTTTCCAATGCTCTCTCTACCAGGTATCTTCCTTCCTGGGGCTCAAGGCCTGCAATAAACATGTGGAGGAAATTTTTAGGGAGTCTTTGTTACTGTCTCTATTAGTATCCCTGTTGAGACATGTTCAGAGGGTCCAGAATTAGAATGTGTTCTCTTTGCAGCTCATGGGATGTATTAAGTAAGAGGGGTGAAAACAGGGAGTTGTTGGTTGTTTTGTTTTTGTGGGGTTTTTGGGGGTTTTGGTGGTTTTTTTGGGTGGTTTTTGTTTTTGTTTTGTGTTTTTTTTTTTAATCTATTAACAGTCTATTATTGGAGGCAAAAGGCATTGTGAACCTAGTTTAATAAGTATTTTATTCTGAAAGTCATCTTGCTGTACTAGATACCACACAGGCAGAGATCTTTCTTGGCTCACTTCCAGATATTAAAGGAAAATATGATGTGCAGAGAAGAGTTTCAGAATTAGTCAGATAAAAAGCTGAAAATAGAACACTTTTAACAATCTTCTCCCTGGTCAATAATGAATATTCTACTTTGGCTCAGTTGTGATGTACTTCACTCTTTGAGAAGCAAACTGCAGAATTTCTATGATTTTATTTTTAGTTCTTTGGGTTTTCTTTTGTTTGTTTCAGGTATGGAATGATGTGGGATGTGGCTGAGTGGTCATAACACAAGTCTAGTAAGGTGGATATCTGTCTTCTTTTGCCCACGTTGCCACTGATTGTTGTCCACCTTTCTGTGCCTCATCCTCCACCATACTAATATCACTATCAGATATTTAAAGCAGTATAAATCTGAACAGCTGTGTATGTGCACCAGATGTATGTATTGGTATTTTTCTGGTTTTGGTTTCACATTCAAAGTCAATATGTATTTTATTCACTCACAAGTGCCTGTAAACAACATCAGCATTTTCCCCATGTCTGGAGACTTTGCTACTACCCTGTTATGGAAAAAGTCCCCACTTTCCATTAGTGGTAATGCTCAGGTAGCACTCTGGGGTCATTTTTACATGTTTCAATTTTTCCTTGCTAAAGGAAAATATTTACTTGTTTATTATGAGCTGTAAAGTCAAGGTTTTGCTGTTTGCAGAAATAAATTACTTATTATCAGTGCAATTCTTTTTTCCAAAGCCTGAGGAAAACTACTTGTAATGGAAATGAGCAATGGCTATTATTGAAGAGGGGAACAAAATGTTTCCTTTTTGTTATCTGTCCTATTAATAGTTACCAAGAAATGTCACAGAATCAAGGAATCACATAATTTTTTGAGGTGGAAGGGACCTTAAAGATCATTGAGTTCCAACCACCCTGCATGGGCAGGGACACCTCCCATTAGAACAGGCTGCTCAGAGCCACATCCAACCTGCCCTTGAACACTTCCAGGGATGGAGCCCCCCCCAACATCTCTGGGCAGCCCGTTCCAGTGTCTTACCACGCTTACACTGAAGAATTTACGTCTGATCTCTAACCTAAATCTCTCTTCTTCCAGCTTCAAACCATTATCCGTTGTCCTCTCACTGCAAGCCTCTGTAAAAAGTCCCTCCCCAGCTTTCCTGTAGCCCCTTCAGGTTCTGGAAGGCCACCATGTGGTCCCCCCTTCTCTTCTTCAGGCTGAACAACCCCAACTCCCTGAGCCTATCCTTATAAGAGAGGTGCTCCAGCCCTCTGATCATTTCCGTGGCCCTTCTCTGGGTTCCAACAGTTAGGTGACAGGTTAGGAAAAGTAGATAACATTGTCATGTTTTAATCTTATTTAGTCCCTCAAAATGATGAACCAGAAGACACCTTAATTATGCAGTTACATGACTTAAACAGTCTTGCTATTGTAGATAATTACATTTGCAACATGCCTGAAAGTGTTAGTGGAGTTATGGAGCTGATTTGGAACTAAATTTCTATTTAATGCATCCATACAGAAGCAACAATGCATATCTGTTGTAAATGTGAAATTAATTTCTCAAGTAGTGGATACATCACTTTTTCAAGTTTAAGGTTATGTGTGCTTCAGAGGTTATTTGTGTCTGTCCTCAAGTTTTATTCAATCGGTGAAACCGAAAATAAGGTTTTTATGTCACCCAAAATGAAGCCAGTTCACCTGGCAGTTGGACCCAAATAACTTGGTTTTCAAATTGTGTTTTCAAAAAAACTGTTTTGTAGGCAGGACACCACTGATGACACTCACAACATAGTCATTTCCATCCCAATAATTAGGCAAAACAGCAAATATAGCTTTATATGATTTTATTTTGAGCATGGCAGAACAGTGATTGGTTGTTTCAATGCTGTCACATTGGGAACCTCCTCTGTCTTTTGTGTAGTGTACAGAGGTTGAAAGTTCTAATGCCTGAAAATTTAAGCAAATGCTTTCCTTCCAATTTTAGCTCTTTGTCCTAAAACCCATAACATTTATCCTTTTTTAATCTTTATAGCTTGAAATTGCAGCAAGTGTTTAGCAATTATTTTGCTCAGAATTTTTTTTGCATTTCATCTGTCTAAATTGTACAAAAAGGTCTTGGAATGCGAAGCATAAACGTGGAACTCAGAAATACGATGTATAAAACCCGTTAAAGTGTGTAAGCAGCCGTAAGATTGCAGCAGAAATGCAGTGGGATGCAATGAGAGTCTCACCTCCTCAGCTGCACCTCACATTGTGCGTTTTGTTTCTACTAGGCGTCAAAGTATATTATCTTCTTGTGCACAGGATTTTGTTAAGGAATAAAGAAATTCTTTGCAAAAAGTGTGCTTTCTGAAGGTGTGAGAGACCAGCCCTCCGGATCTACTTTGGGAAATGGTATCGAAATCCCATTGTAGCCCCTGCTCATATGCATCCCAAAAGGCCTGCCTGGAAGGATGGAGGCTGCAGGAATGGCCTGAACACGGCCTGGAGCCTGCAGAGATAAGGACAGAGATCGAGATAATGACAACGACTGAGATAACGACAATGATCGAGGGGTGGAGGGGGCAGGTCCACTCCGGCCGCTCACACATGTCTGGCTCAGTCACACCTACCACTTGTGAAATCAAGATCCTAGGCCTATAAAACAGGGGGCTGCAATGGTGGGGTTGGGGCGTTTCATCGACACCGACCATCGACCCCGACCCTCCCCCCTTGGCGGGATCAACGACGCTGGATCCAGGACCGGTGATTTTCCTGTCCTCTTTATCTCTCCCTCTTTCTCTCTCTCTTTCTCCCTCCCCCCCTTCCTCTCACCTTTTCTTCTCATCCCCTTTTCCTTACTTAATATATATATGCGGGTCGTTTTGTTTAGGTTGTTTAGTATTAACTCCTACTAGTGTAATAAATGTGTTATTTGTTACAAAGAGACCTTGTGTGTTGCTGCACCTTAATCTGATCAAGGGGTATTGGGCGGTCGAGCTGTTACTTGGACCGTCAGACATTTACTCTCTCTGGGAAAAGACCAGGTCTGGGAGAAGGATTTTGAGCCCAGCCACACCTCGGCTCCTCTCTGAAGGAAGTTTGGAAAGCAAGGGAGTCCCATTCTAACCTTCCTGGGTTATTAAATCCAGGCCGTGTCATAACTCCTTTAATTCGGGGACTCCCAGATTCTTTAAAGTTACATGGAGTCCAGTTACAAGACCTTTTACGGGATCGGCCTGTGAGAGGTAAGGGACAAGGAAGGGCTGCTGACCAAATGACATGGGGGGAGGTGGCTCAGGAGCTAATTAATTCTAGAAGAAGGAGCCACCATGATCCCACCCAAACAAAAAGTTGTAAGAAGGGTAGAAGAGCAGGATAGGTCTGACCTCCCTGTCAGACCTTTTGGGGCAAGACAAAATTTGCTATGGGCTGATGGAATAGAGAAGGGGATCCCACGGGATGTGATGGATGGGCTACCAACTGTGGCTTTAGAAAAATTAGTAAGAGCCTGGAAGGATTGAAAACGCCTTCCTAAGCCATGGCCCAGACAGCCCAGTAATAATAACAATAATCAAGATCTGCTGTTCAAAGAAACCTCTGCTCCCTCTCTCCCGGAGGGAGGCTTGATAGATTTGGAGTTGGGAAACCAGCGGTGCTGTCCCCCAGATGTAGGCCAGGGGACAGCAGCTGGGCTTACATAAGACAGCTCACTGAAAATAAAAGTGGAGACTTGATGGTTACCTTCCCTTTGGGACCTTTTAAAACACCAGTCACCTTTTTGGTAGACACGGGTGCACAGGTATCTGCTACGCAAACAGATGTTGCTCTTAAAAGCGGCATCAAACCTGACAAAAAACAAATTTGGGTCACTGATGATTTTGGGAATTCTAAACCACAACAGACTGCTCGGGTTAAATGTTGGTTACCGGGGGATGAAAACCCCACAGATGTTATGATACTTGGGACCCTGCCTACCAACATTTTAGGACTGGATTTGCTCAAAGGGAAGGCATGGGTGCATTCAAAGGGCAGGGAATGGAAATTTGGGCTGCCCACACCCTGCCTGAGGCTTTTGCAAACTGCACCTTCCCTTCCCCAGTCTAAAATTGTAAATGTGAAACAATACCACTTGCCACTGGGTGCTAAAGAGGGGATGACTTCTGTTACCACTGACCTACATGAGCAAGGGATAGTTGTTCCCAGCCACTCGCCTTATAATTCTCCAGTTTGGCCTGTATGAAAACCTGATGGCTAAGAGATTGGTGTCAAAGACAGGGGTTTGGTTTTTTTGATCATGGGATGCTATATGAGACACCTGGCCTGATGGTGGCAGGTGGGATGCACTTGTCCCAGAGGGGGAAGAGGCTTTTGGGGCAGGACTTAGCAGGGCTCATTGAGAGAGCTTTAAACTAGATGTGAAGGGGGAAGGGGAGAAAACTGGGTTTGTTAGGGACAAGCACAAGAGGAACGTACCAGGGCCTGAAGGCGGATGCTCTAAGGAAGATTTAGTCCCACCAGTGGGCTCTGTTTGTTTCCTGAAATGCCTGTATGCTAATGCACGCAGCATGGGGAATAAGCAGGAAGAGTTAGAGGTCTGTGTGCGGGCTAAGGGTTATGACCTGGTAGCAATAACAGAGACATGGTGGGACAGGTCACATGACTGGAATGTGGCCATGGATGGTTATGTGCTTTTTAGGAAAGATAGGGCGGGGAAGCGAGGTGGTGGAGTTGCTCTTTATGTGAGAGAGCAGCTAGAATGTATTGAGTTTTGTGCAGGGACTGATGAGGGGCAAGTGGAAAGTCTGTGGGTAAGAATTAACGGGCAGGCTGGTGTGGGTGATACAGTTGTGGGGGTCTACTACAGACCTCCTGACCAAGGCAAGGAGGTTGATGAGGCTTTCTACAGGCAGCTGACAGTAGCCTCACAACTGCAGTCCCTAGTCCTCATGGGAGATTTTAACTACCCCGATATCTGCTGGAAGACTCACACAGCCAGTCTTTCACAGTCTAGGAGGTTCCTCCAGTGCATTGATGATAACTTCTTAATGCAAATGGTGGACAAGCTGACTAGAAGAGGAGCACTGCTGGATCTTGTGCTCACCAACAAGGAGGGCCTTGTTGAAGCAGTGGTGGTCAGTGGCAGCCTTGGCTGCAGTGATCATGAGATGGTGGAGTTCAGGATCCTGTGTGGAAGGAACAGAATACCCAGCAGGATCAGAACCCTGGACTTCCACAGGGCAAACTTTGGCCTCCTCAATCAACTGTTAAGGGAAATCCCATGGGACAGGGTGCTGGAAGATAAAGGGGCTCATGATAGCTGGTCAACATTCAAGGACCACTTCTGGCAAGCACAGGATCAGAGCATCCCAAGGGCTAGGAAATCTAGTAAGGGAGCTAGGAGACCAGCATGGTTAAAAAAGGAACTACTGGGCAAACTTAAGTGGAAAAGGAAAATCTACAGATCGTGGAAGGGGGGGCTGGTCACTTGGGAGGAATATAGGAATGTTGTCAGAGAATGTAGGGAGGCAATTAGGAAAGCTAAGGCCTCCTTGGAACTTAATCTTGCAAGTCAGGTTAAGGATAATAGAAAGAGCTTTTTCAAATATATAGCTAACAAAACTAACACCAGAGGCAATATTGGCCCACTGAGGAATGAGGTGGGAGCCCTGGTGACAGAGGATATAAAGAAGGTAGAGGTGCTGAATGCCTTCTTTGCCTCTGTCTTTACTCCTGCAGGATTTCCCCATGAGCCCCAGATTCATATAGCCCCAGAAGTAGTCAAGATAGGTGAGGACATAGTAGATGAGGATTGGGTTAGGGATCAGTTGAGTAATCTGGACGTCCATAAATCGATGGGTCCAGATGGAATGCATCCAAGGGTGCTGAGGGAGCTGGCGGAGGTCATTGCTAGGCCACTCTCCATCATCTTCAGTAAGTCATGGGTAACAGGAGAGGTGCCTGAGGACTGGAGGATAGCAAATGTCACTCCAGTCTACAAGAAGGGCAAGAAGGAGGACCCGGGTAACTATAGACCGGTCAGCCTCACCTCCATCCCTGGAAAGGTGATGGAACAACTTATTCTTGTCTCTATCTCTAGGCATATCAAGGACATGGGGCTCATCAAGAGCAGTCAGCATGGTTTTATCAAGGGTAAATCATGTTTGACTAACCTCATAGCCTTCTATGAGGAAATTACTAGGTGGATGGATGATGGTAGAGCGGTAGATGTGGTTTATCTTGATTTCAGTAAGGCATTTGACACCGTCTCCCACAGCATCCTTGTAGATAAGTTGATCAGGTATGGGTTTGGTGATCAGGTAGTGAGGTGGATTAGGAACTGGTTGATGGGAAGGAGTCAGAGAGTTGTAGTCAATGGGGCAGAATCTGGTTGGAGGCCTGTGACCAGTGGAGTCCCTCAGGGGTTGGTACTGGGACCGGTGTTGTTCAACATCTTCATCAACGACCTGGATGAGGGTATAGAATGTACCCTCAGCAAGTTTGCTGATGACACCAAGCTGGGAGGAGTGGCTGACACACCAGAAGGCTGTGCTGCCATTCAGAGAGACTTAGACAGGCTGGAGAGTTGGGCGGGGAGAAACATGATGAAATTCAACAAGGGGAAGTGTAGAGTTTTGCATTTGGGGAAGAACAACACGATGTCCCAGTATAGGTTGGGGGCTGACCTGCTGGAGAGTAGTGTAGGTGAAAGAGACCTGGGGGTCCTGGTAGACAGGAGGATGACCATGAGCCAGCAATGTGTCCTTGTGGCCAAGAAGGCCAATGGCATCCTGGGGTGCATTAGAAAGGGTGTGGTTAGTAGGTCAAGAGAGGTTCTCCTCCCCCTCTATTCTGCATCGGTGAGGCCGCATCTGGAGTATTGTGTTCAGTTCTGGGCCCCTCAGTTCAAGAAGGACAGGCAACTGCTGGAAAGAGTCCAGCGCAGAGCTACTAAGATGATGAAGGGAGTGGAACATCTCCCTTATGAGGAAAGGTTGAGGGAGCTGGGTCTCTTTAGCTTGGAGAAGAGGAGGCTGAGGGGTGACCTCATCAATGTTTACAAATATGTAAGGGGTGAGTGTCAGGGAGATGGAGTTAGGCTCTTCTCAGTGATGACCAGTGATAGGACAAGGGGTAATGGGTGTAAATTGGAGCATAGGAGGTTCAAGGTGAATATCCGAAAAAATTTTTTTACTGTAAGAGTGACAGAGCACTGGAACAGGCTGCCCAGGGAGGTTGTGGAGTCTCCTTCGCTGGAGACATTCAAAACCCACCTGGATGCGTTCCTATGTGATGTACTCTAGGTGACCCTGCTCTGGCAGGGGGGGTTGGACTAGATGATCTTTCGAGGTCCCTTCCAACCCCTAGGATTCTATGATTCTATGATTCTATGATTCAAGTGGTGACTAACAATTGACTATAGAAGCTTAAATGCTGTAACAAGCCCGTTGACGTCTGCAGTGCCAAATACGGCAGAGCTAATTCCAGGAGAATGGAAATATTTATGCGTTGGGTTGCAGCACACCAAACAGGAGACCACCCAGACCACCTCCTTAATAACAAGGTAGACTCTTTAACCCGCCTGGCTACCTTAAGGAACAAGACGGTGAAAAGTGGGGACACCTCCTGGAATGGCTGCATATGAAGCATGGACATTCTGGGGCTAAAGATTTATATCGTGAGGCCATCAGTAGAGGATGGCTAGTTACAAGGGAATTGTGTAACACTATTATCTCTGCATGTGGATCATGTCGCATCTGTCTGAAAGGGCCTCACCCTCTAAAAGATCCTCCTCTCCATTTGTGAGACCACAAGGGCCTTTGGGAAGTTTGGCAGGTAGACTACATAGGCCCCTTTTGAGTGTCTGAGGGGAAAAGGTATTGTGTCAGGATTGACTTTAGCTGAAGCAGTCTCAAAAGCTACAGTAGACAATACTGTTAAAGGTTTGATATTGTGGTTCAGCTGTCTGCCCAAACTTCAATCATTACAATCAGATAATGGCAGCCACTTTACTGCCGAGGTGGTCCAAGAGTGGGCACAGAATGAGGGAATTCAGTGGGTTTTCCACACTCCCTATTATCCTCAAGCTAATGACATTGTTGAGCGTACCAATGGTCTCCTGAAGCGATTTTTAAGGGCCCACAAACCAGGCTTGAACCAGCAGCTACTGGATGCAGTATACAGAGTAAATACTCGTTGAGGGGTGAATGGATGCCCCCGTGTGACCGCTTTTTTCACTGGCCCCTCAGCTCAAATACTGGGGATTAAGCTAACAGCAAGTTCAGCACCTCACCAGTCTGGCCAACCTGTCCTAGTGGAACTGCCCACTGTGGGAGTGATTGTCCCTTGTCCTGAAAACCCCATCGGGTAATAAGACTTGGGTGGGAGAAGATGCCCATGGTAAAACAGACCGTATCCATACCCACTGGATAGTTCCCTCATTTTGATAATGTGCTTGTTTGTTATACTGTGTTTTGCAGGTCTCAAGAAAATCAGAAGACTAAATATAATCAAAATTGTGATAATTTGACTTGTTTCTACCACTTTTGTATCTTGCACAAAGAAGATGGATCTGAAATTTCCTTTTTTCATACTTGCCCTGTGGCAAGCACAATCCTTGGGTGAACAGTCCAATTTAGCTTGGAAGCTGACCATCCATAATGCCACAGCCACCATAGAGGAAGCCCGCCTGAAGAAGAAGGAAGTCAACATACAGATGGGAGAACTCTTCAAAGCCATGCAGCCAAAGGACTGGACTGGTGAACTTAACCCCTTGTCATGGATCAGCACCCTTCTCAAGAAACTGGGACTGACGGGGAGGTGGTGGGAGTGGATTGTTGAAATGGTTGTTATGTTGATTATCATGTTAATTGGATTGATAATTGTTTTTTCAATTATCCAGTGTTTAGTTGCCTGCTTCTTAAGCTCTGTTTCCCCATCTTTTCCTTCTGTTCGCTATATAAAAACCACCACAATGGACGAAGAGTACATCATGTTTGAGCCATGGGGTGGTGTGAGAGACCAGCCCTCCAGACCTACTTTGGGAAATGGTATCGAAACCCCGTTGTAGCCCCTGCTCATATGCATCCCAAAAGGCCTGCCTGGAAGGATGGAGGCTGCAGGAATGTCCTGAATACAGCCTTGGGCGTGGAGGGGGCGTAGGTCCACTTGCGCTGCTCACACATGTATGGCTCAATCACACATACTCATTGTGAAATCAAGATCCTAGGCCTATAAAATAGGGGGCTGCAATGATGGGCTTGGTGAGTTTCATCGACACCAACCCTCCCCTGTTGGCTGGATCCAGGACTCGTGATTTTCCTGTCCTCTTTATCTCTCCCTCTTTATCTCTCTCTTCCTCTCTCGTCTTCCCCTCCCCCCCCACCTTTTTCTTCTCATCCCCTTTTCCTTACTTAATATATATATGCGGGTGGTTTTGTTTAGGTTGTTCAATATTAACTCCTACTAGTGTAATAAATGTGTTATTTGTTACAAACAGACCTTGTGTGTCGCTGCACCTTAATCTGATCAAGGGGTATTGGGCGGTCGAGCTGTTACTTGGACCGTCAGACATTTACTCTCTCTGGGAAAAGACCAGGTCTGAGAGAAGGATTTTGGGCCCAGCCGCACCTCGGCTCCTCTCTGAAGGAAGTTTGGAAAGCAAGGGGGTTCAGTCCTAATCTCCCTGGGCTGCCCAGTCTGAGTTGTGACACGTACAGGACTGGATCCAGCTGCACTCAGGCTCCTCTATTGCAGCAGGAGCTTAGAAAACAAGGGGATCCAGTTCTAACCTTCCTGGGTTATTAAATCCGGGCCGTGTTAGAAGGGTCCCTTGTTGATTGTACTCAGAGGGAACTGGAACATTCATCTTCCCACCAATGCCTGTTTATTCGATTTTTTGATGGTGGAAACACTTCAGACTTCTAGTGGAATCAGAGCCAGGCTTTAGTCCTCCCTCACCTGGCAGGCCCAAAATACGGGTGAAACTGCTGGATCAGTAGGAAACTCTGTGCCATCTGTTTTATTACAGTGAACAGTGCTAGGAAAAGGTCATAATCTGTATATATGCCTCATAACTCAGTGAAAAGAATGGAAGCAATATTATTCCATGTGTTTTGCTTCCATATGGTGCTTTCCTCACTGTGCCAAGTGCCTGCAGGTAAAAGAAAGAGACAACATTAGAGGAAAAACCAGTGATATCTAAAGGCCACTGCATTCCTGCTGTCCTGAGGATCGTAATCACCATATTTGCTCTTGGGAGTAAACTACTTCCTTGTTTTGTCTCTATTCACTTGCTCAGCTTCTTGACCAAACCAGTGTGAGAGGCTGCACATCAGTATTCAAGACACACCATGACATAAGGAGTTCAGAACGGGAGTTTAGTTTGTTCTCTTTTAAGTGGGATTTAAATTGCTGAATATCTAGTTCTCTCACAGCCCTTTTTGTCAAGGGGTCTCAAAGGGTTTCACAGAATTAACCACATATAGTGGGTGATAAAAGTCCAGTGAAAGAAAAGTGAACTATTAGCCATTTTCCAGCAGGCAGCACTGCGTCTTGCAAGCGTCCTGCACACTGTTTCTTCCCCAGGAGCTGCAGGAAGGAGCTTGCTGCACCAAGGAGCAGGGACAGTGTGGCTTTCCCAGGGGCTGCTGCCTGTCTGCCTCACAGCAGCCCCCTGCCATGCCAGGGTCACTGCTGGGGGTGGCTGGGCGCCCACTTGCTGAGCAGGGGTTTGCCATGTGCCCTGGCCTCCTAAAACTGCTCCTCAGGCTTCCAGCATTCCAGCTCTGCCTGCTGCATTATTAGTGAGGTTGTGTTCAGGACCTTGAGAGTTGGAGACACTCTTTTCTGAGAGAGTGTGATGAATTTGCAGTAGGGAACCTTGTGGCAGTTGGTGCTTGGCAAGTGCTGTGCAAGGTTGGGGGCTGAGTGACTTGGGAAAGCTATTAATAGCCTCTGTTGAGAAGCTTATATTGCCTCAATAACATGGATCATTAATTTTGCTTTTTAATCATTAAGAAAATACCTTTGTTTGATGGAATGTCTGGGACAAAGTCAGATGTAAGAAATTTTTCTTTTTTTCTTACTCCTACTGCAGTAACTAAATCACTAAGCTCTTAACTAACCAATTTTTGATAATTTAAAGCTGACAGAATGATTGTATTTGTTTGTATACAAATTAATATGCTGCTAAATCATTATTTCAAGTTATATTGCTTTCTGAGCACTCTGTATTTATGTATGAGAAATCTGGAGCAATAAAACACGTAATACAAACAAATTAAAGGAAGTGTTACAGGGATTTACCCAGGGCATTTATCCCATCTGAATACCAGTTCCTAATGAAATTATGAGGAAATAAGTGGAATTTATTTCTGCTGCTAGTGTTCATTATTGTCTCCCTTTCAAAAATGTTCACTACAATATTAAGATTCTTCTCAAGTTCCCACTCTCTACAAGGCCAGTAGACAGTTCTGTAGTTCTCTGCTCAGTGCCATTTTCCCTTTGTTCTCCCTCCTGAAAATCAAACAGTAAATTAAGCAGCTGCTAGGATAGACTGTGATTCAGAAAGTATACAAGCAGGGCACAGTGTAGAAAAAGTTCAAAGTAGCCTATGGGTGTGTTAAAAACAGGAGGTGCATTTCTGGCTGTGTTCCTACCACCACCCCAGCAAGGAAGGACATAAATAGGTGCTGGTGGCCAGCCTACATCCTTATTTTGTCTTAGATGCAGATGCTTGTGCAAGAGTCACCAACAATATCAGGATTTACAGCTCTTCCCCAGGGTCTGTGTGCAGCAGCCGTGGTGCTTTGCCCACAGAGGCAGGACTGGAGCCCAGGCAGCTGATCTAGAGCAGCCAGGACTTGCCCTGCAGCCTCTGCAAGTCTGCAGCTGCCAGCAGCACTCTGTAGGAAAACGTGGCCGTGCTTATTTTTGTGACTGTTGCAAATGGTAAAGACTGCATCCAAAGATGCACAAATGGCAGCTGCCTGTTTCCAGGGTCAGATGTCACCCTGAGCAGGTACGAGTGAATGCCTCCCTGGACACCTTCTCTGCTTCCCAAAAAGTACAAGTGCCTCTTCTATGCCCTTGTTCCCCGTTAGGATGGTGACAACTACTCTCCCACTGTCTGCTTCTCACCTGGATCCCAACCTGTTCCACCTGCCAAGGTTTTTCTTTTGCCAGAACAAAAAATGTCTTCCACGTGTACCGAGCCCTGTACAGCTTTCTCATAAAAGATCCTGCATTTAGGTAACTGAGGTTATTAATGGAAAATCAATGCCATTTTGTTATGTTCAAAGCCTTTTAATGTTATGTTCATTAAAATCTCATAATGGTGGATTTTTTTCAATAAAGTCTTTGAGAAGCGTTTTATATCAACAAATCTTGGAAAACTTTTTTATATCAATATTAATCTTATTAAGTCCTTTTTAATATCAACATCACTGCTGAAGGTTTTTTAACCATAAAACCTTACCTATGCAGTTTCTAAATTTATTATAAGCCACAGAAAACTAATAGAGTACAAGCAAATAGTGCATTGTGAAGTATGAATTACAAAATACTGTTGCTATCTTAATAACCTGAAATTCTAAAAAAAACCAGTAATGTTGTTGTACAGCCCTAGAGAATGCAAAATGTAGCATTACAGACAGAAGATACCTGAACAGGGACACAACAGTTCCAGGGCAGGGATGAGTTTTCTTTGGTCTCAAGGAAGGGCTCATGCACTCCCCAGTGTGTAAAACAAGAAGGAACACGGTGATGTGTAAGATCTAGTCATACGGTTCATGATTCCTCACAGCCTCTTACACTGGACTTTATCTTGCTGTTTTATCATATTTACTATAGAATATGGTCCAGTGCTGACAGCAGTGCAAAAGCAATTACAATACATCTCTATCTCCCATTACCAGTTCTGCTGCTGCTCTTAGTTAGGTACTTCACCACTGGAGTCTGGAAATGTACAGTTTTCAAAGTGGTAAATGAAATAATAGAATCACAGAATACCTTAAATCAGAAGGGGGTTATCTAGTTCCACCTCCATTCAAAGAAGGTCCAACTAGACCAGGTTCCCCGACAGTGCTATCCAGTCAAGCTTTCAGTATCAGAAGGAAGGAATATATTTTTTTCTTAATATTTAATTGGGAATTTTCTTGGGCCTGTTGCCACTTGTCCCATCACAATCTGCATCTAAGAGGGGTCAGGCTCTGTTTTCTCTGTTGAGCCTATTAAGGCTGAGCAAATCCATCTCTCTCAGCCTCTCCTTGTACATCCTGAGCTCCAGCTCCCAATTCCCATTGGATGACTGTTCAGAGACCTGCATCAGACAGGCAGCATGCAGTGAGTTTGATAAGGCTATGGGCCAGGGAGATGAGATGCTCCTGCATAGCAGAAGGTATGGGAGGAAAGGTGGGGAACAAAGGAAACCTAGTGTTTACACGTTTCCTAAAAATAGGAAGAGACTCCAGAGATGATACATTCAGACTAAGGGGTGGTGCTGTGGGATCTGAGTGAAGTAACTTCTACTCAGCTCTGTAAAGACTCCGCTTGTATCACCTGCTGCCAATTATAACCTAATTTGATTGAAAAGAAGAAAACAGATGTTCAAGGACCTTGTGGAGGCCTCTTGGAGGCATGGGAGTGTCGTTTAGGAAGGTGAGGAATTCTTGAGATGAGAGAAGGACAAGGGGGTTTGGAGGGTAGGACTGAATGGGGTGCCCGCTGAATCTTGAGAATTTAATTTGGGATGTTTACAGGTTTACCAGAAAACTTTGTCTTTCTTTCTGGCCCAGAAATAGTTGTTTTAATTAGAATATGTTGGTGGGTTTTAAGGAGTAAAAGCTGACAATCCAAATGAAAGGATTATTTCCCTTTTGCCTTCAGCTTGTCTGAAGCCTCAAGAGCCACATTTTGATCGCTACTTGAAATGGGAAATTTGTAGGTTTACACTTCAGTAAAAATTACGCAGTTGTGCATTTCTCCCTTTGCAACTGACAGAACCACAGCGGCTCTGCGCCTGTGTGAAGCATGTTCCTTCTGCAGAAGGCATGTCTCCGTAGCAGCTGGACTGTGGGTGTGTGTACATAAAAAAAAATCAATTACTTAAACATGCAAAAAAGACAACAGGTTGATTTTTTCTTTCTCACCCCTAACTGTTACTGGCTTGCAGCTTAGAGTGCTGGTACACGGGGTTGTCCCCCACTGCAAAAGACCCATCCTTGCAATCAGAGCACAGCACGGATCCAGCTTCATGCTTTCCTAAGAGTGCATGCATGACAAGGCATTGTGTAGTCTATCAGCTTGTGAAAAATTGATTGTGAAATCTCTACCATGATATCTCTGCTGGTGGAAAAGGCAGGCCTGATTTTCCAGCACAAAGCAGCTTAACTGGTCACCGAGATGTAGGTAGATTTTTGCCTCTGAGTTCATCTCCACAATCATGCGATACAAGGAAATCCCTGCAGTAGTGATACATGGACCTTCTTGCAAAATATACATTATTTTATTCTTCAGATAGTTTCCAGTATCCCCAAATTAAACCAGTATTTTTACTGTAATATATGGACTGCTTTAAGAGATTAAGCTTTTCCCTATTTGATTCATGTGATTTCATTTCAGCTTCAAATTTTTAAACAAGTGTAATAAATTGTGACAGAGCACAGTGTTCACTCAACATCTGAATGCTTTTGTACATTTGTCAGCTCATTATGATAATTAGTACCAATTTACTGTGGTTTTGGGATTTTTACAGGCTGTCTACATCACTAACATTTTTGCCCTTCACTGGAATAAAGAATTTTTAAATCCTTTTTCCTAACTAGGGTTACAGATACGGTAAAGGGTTTTATAAATGTTGAGGTGACTTTGGCTCATTGTGAGCTCCCAAGAGCTGCCATGTGTTCCCGTGGGTGCTGTGTCTTGCAGCCCATTCCCAGGATCCCATTGCAGTATGTGCCTCCCTTCTCCCAGCAGTGGGAACATCTCCAGCTGGCAGCTGTGTGGGGCCAAGCCAAGCCCTGATGGGACTGCAGATTTAGTCACTCGAATTTACTCTGTTCATCCTCTCAGATTGGAGCATGAAGGCAGCACTCTGAATGCAGAAAGGTTACCACTATTTGCAATTCCCACTGAAAGTAATTATTGCTGTTTTCTTAACTTCTGTGCTACCATAGGACTTTATTACAATGTTCTGCCTTTCAGAAGCTTAGCTAAAACCATAAAACATATATTAAAAAAATGGCTTTGTACCAAATGAAGCCCTGAGTCTGTGTCTTAAGCCATTTGGCTGGAGGGGGGACACGTCTACACAGGTATTGAGGACTGCTTTCAGGTATAGTCAAGCAATCAGTCAAGCCTCTGAGCCTTTGCTACTTAGCAGCTCAAGACAGATCCAGTACTGTCTTGTGAGAAGGTTCAGAAAAAGGATAAATTGTGACAGAAGTAGAGGCAATAACAATAAAGTCCTTGAAAACCTCATGAGGACTCTCCTTTTCCAGCAAACACAGTGAGATCACCTTGTCTTCATTGTGCTATCCATTTTGACTGCTTTATCTGGTTCTTGGTATAGTAAAATCCAGATTAGGGCTTTTAAACTCATCACTAAAAATGAATAGCAAAGAAATACCTTACAAATCCAGGTAGTCCAGAAAATAATGGCTCCCTTTTCATAGACAGTCTTCGTTTCCTGGAACATATGCTCCATGCACACAAAGTGGACAAGGGCAAAATTATCTTAGAGACACTGATGTTCTGAAACAGAAGCCTAAGGTTGGCTCTGTGAACCGTCCCATGGCAGAGCATTTCTCCTCGCTGGCATGCGACTGTGATTCTGAGACACCAGCCACCCCAAGGAAGAGCTACTCTTTCTTTTACTCTTTATGGACTCCTTTTCTCATGTCAGTTGGGACTGTTGCTTTCCTCCTGCCTGACTTTTAGTGAGAGACATATAGAACATGTGCAGAGTTGTTGAATGACTACATATCTATTAGGTTTTTTTTTTAAGTGTCCCTGAGGGTGATTGCTTCTCTCTTTTCCTATGAGTCATCACTTCATCAGTTGTGTGAGTGAAAGGTGAGTTGACTCAACCCAACTTTTGCAGAACTCTGATACACAATATATTAATCAAGCCTTGTTTTCAGAGTAGAGAGGCCCAAGGATGTAACAAAAACGAAAGAAAAATCTCAGATTGTTTTTCTCCTTGATCTGTGTTTAGTCTTCATTGAACTGCACATCAATGGGAAGAATCACAAACAGCTTTGTATTTCTGGTTTGACTATTAAGCATGTGATGAATAGCATTAATTAAAGTGTACTCAAAGCAAAAAGACTTATGTAAGTGTTTTCTTTTAGCCTACAAGTACTTGCCACACATGAACATCATACATTTTATTGCGAGATGGTTTGGAGGTACAGAAAAAGCTTTTTAAGTCCAATATACTCCTTCTGGCCTGGCCTTAATAATTTTCAGGTAGCCCCTCACCAGTAGTCTGTGGAAATTTTAATGCAAATTTAGCAACTTTGAAAAAGAAAGATAATGAACTGTTTGTTACGAGCTGCTCTGTCCTGGCAGGAGGAACACTTTTAGCACTAAAGCTATAGAAGAGGGGAAGCCTCTGAGGAGCCCTGTGGTAGAACTACAAAGGCATTACTTTTTACTTGGACCTTACCATACTGACCAGGATTTAATCACAGTGGGACGACACTCCCAAATAAGTCTAATGTGAGCGGGTCACTGAGAGTTTGCTGGAAGGGGGCAGTGTCAAGATTGAAAAGCCTGGTCAGAAGAAGATGGAGATCTGGGAATGATGGAGCGAAGTAGTGCGAGCAGTTCCTCTGGAGGGAGTTCTGACTTATATTTGCTTGAGGCTGTTTCATCTTCCCAGTGATCCCGTTTGAAATGAGGCTGTACGTGCTGATCTCAAACATCATGATTTATGTGTATGCACAGAGTGCACCTTAAATTTCTCTGACTGTATACGGATATATGTTCTCCTGTCTGTGAAACACAAAATAATACATTGGAATGAATTTACAGGAGAGCTGAAGTCTACCCCAAAAAATTACAACTAGTATTATCTGAGCACTCCAACTTTTGTTAACTGAAGTTTATCCATCACGTAAGTAAATAGTAGCAGTGTGGGACAAAACACTGGGGCCTTATTCACTGAATATGTAGAGGTACAGATCTGTCAAAGTCAGCATCACCTAACTTTGTGCCCAAATATTGTTCCTGTATCTTTTTGTTCTTTGAATCACATTCTTGTGCAGACTGTTCCTGTGATAAAAATTGCAACAGTTTAATTCCATTATTAAGGAAAGATACCCCCTTGCATCCAAGAAGATACTTTGCATTCTATTATATAAATGATAATATGATTTTGTGTTAATCAGTAAAGGCAGGAGTACTGTCAGATGAAAGAGCTTGTGAATACAGATTATAAAAATAATTTTACTTCTAAGAATGGATCTCCTGAAGTATTTGTTTTATTTTGCTGCTAAAAATATCATGGCTGATGCAGAAGCACTGTAAAAAAACAGCTGTCTCTGGATATCTGTAGGTCTTCATATTGCTATCACTTGATCATGACAGAAAATTAAACAGAATTAATTTCCAAGATTCATCCACACTTAAAATAATGCAGTGGAAACTAGAGTTTTGCCAAAAAAAGAATAGTTAATTTTTTCAACTAAGAAAGAAATAAAAGAGTTCACTGAAAATTGCATATTTCCTTTTGTGGTCAATGATTCTTCAAACCATTAAATGTCAGAATGCTTTTCATAGCTTTTTACTAAATAGTTGAAAGGGAAATAATCTGTTGTATGATTATTTTTAAGACAACAATGAAGCTGAAGAAAGAGAATGAATATTTACTTCCACCCAGTCACTTGTCTCCTGTCATGAAAACATCCTGTGGGCAACTCATCACTTGACCTTGAAAGCTTTGCATCACAATTCTTCAGTTGCTTTTCCTTATCTACTAAGAGGATTTTAGAATTACTAGGAGTTATTTTATTTTGTTGACATGAATGCATAGAAATGTTGAGGCATAGCCCCTCTAAACCCTGTAATTTAAAGGATCTGAAATGGCTATTGACTATGGCAGACAATCAGTGTATGTGAAGCGAAGATTTCCTGCTTAAGATTAAAAAAATTAAAAGGTTACGTAAATAGAGAGAATGATGAAGAGAATTAAGTACCTACACACTATTTAATTTATTTCAAATACTATTCAAAATGTTTAGGATACATCCTTAAAATGAGACGCAATAGGTCCCATATACTTCAAATGTGTGAACCGAAAATAGAGAACTCAAACTCAATCAGCTTTACTTGAAAACTTGAAGCACCCAACAAAACAAATATACATCAAACTTTCCTCCCTGCAGCAAAAGGAAATGAAGCTAAACAGTCTGTGCAGTGTTGCCAGTGTCTGCCTTCATGGCTGGCAGCAGCATAAGACCTTACAAGACATGTGAGAGCATCTATCAGTGGAAAAAAAAGAATCCTAGTCTCAGCACCATGCATTTCACATAAGGGAGAAAGATAAAGCTGTGCCTGGATGTCCTGCACTTGAAAGCAGTACACTTATGGGAATATATTTTATAGCATTTGGTCTTGTGGTATCACTAGCTGTTACCTTCAGATAATTTCCTTACCCTGCTGGAGGAGGTGCTGACATTGCAACAGATTCAATGTGAAGAGCTGCCTAACTTTTCAGAAAGAAATACTCTCTTTGACACAACACAGCTGAAAGAAGCAGTTACACTGGTCTAGGAGGAGAACAAAAAGCTGCCAGAACCCAGGAGCTGCCAGGCTGGACAGGAACTGACATCAGTGCAGTCCAGATCCATGCTGTGATCTACAACCAGATGCCTCAGAGGAAGGCTCCAGAAAATCACGCATGAAAGGGATGGGATACTCTCCTCTCAGAAATGCCTTTTCCATTTGTGGTGGAAACTGCACATCTGTGTAGTTAGGAATACCCTTAGCTACAGAAAAGAAAGGTATCAAATAATCTTGCCATTATTTTGCAGTAATGCCATGTATTCTTTATCTTAATGATACAAGATTTCTTTGGATTGTTGTAAATTCTTGGCCACATCCTCTAAGCTTTCGTGTTAGCAGCGCAAGAAGAGTCTAGCTGAAGCATCTATCGAGGGGCCACAATATCTGCTTTTTTCAAAGAACAAAGAGTAACGCTTTCATAATGAAGCTAGACCTGGAACAGCATGCATCAAGAAGGTAAGTCATATTTTCAAGGAAAAAATCACAGAATCACAGGGGTTGGAAGGGACCTCCGTAGATGGGAGTCCAACCCCCCTGCCGAAGCAGGACCAAAAAAACCACACGCAACTAGGGCAGATCACTCAGAAAGGCATCCAGACAGGTTTTGAATGTCTCCAGAGAAGGAGACTCCACAACCTCTCTGGGCAGCCTGTTCCAGTGCTCTGTAACCCTCACAGTAAAGAAGTTCTTCCTCATGTTGAGGTGGAACTTCCTGTGCTCGAGCTTGAGTCCATTGCCCCTCATCCTATCACAGGGCACAAGTGAAAAGAACTTGTCCCTGCCTTCCTGATGCCCAGCCCTCACATATTTGTAGACATTAATTAGATCCCCCCTCAGTCTTCTCCTCTCCAGACTAAACAACCCCAGGTCTCTCAGCCTTTCCTCGTTAAGGCAGGTGTTCCAGTCCCTTCATAATCCTCGTAGCCTCCGTTGGACTCTCTCAAGTAGATAGATCCCTGTCCCTCTTGAACTGGGGAGCCCAGAACTGGACACAATACTCCAATGTGGACTATATTTGTAGTAGATACAGCCAGTTTGTAGGTGGCCAATGGAGAGTCTGTGTTGTTTGGTGCTCTTTGTCCATATATGTATTCTTAGTATGTCTTACTAAGCTTTGAATATTTACTTAGATTTTTGTCTTCTGTGATTCGTGCAGCTCTATGTATCATCTTGCAGTGATAGCTGTGGTGATGTTTAGGGAAGCATTTTCTTTTTCTCATGGATTTAATTCTGTTTGGAAGGCACGTATTTTCTCGTGCAGATGCTGGGATTGCTGGAACTTGTTTTGTTTAAGCACATTCTATATTTACTTTGTTGTTGCTGTGGTATTGATGAGAGTCATAGCACTATGGAGCAGACGTTTTTTCAAGAAAAAACTATACTTGACATTTTATCAAACTGTAGGTAACAGTTAAACAATGGTTTTCAGCACTTTCTTGTTTCTGTGTTTTAATTTTTTCGGGGGAATCTAAATCTGAAGCAGGACCATATTTCTTGATGACTTATAGAAGGCCAAGGTACTCAGTGTCTTCAACTGCAAGGGCTCTGGCCACACCACCCAAGTTGCAGAAGGCAGGGACTGCAAGAAGGAAGATCTGCCCAGTGTAGGAGAAGAGCAGGTTCAAGACCATCTAAACAATGTGGAGGTGCACAAGCCCATGGCACCTGGTGAGATCCATCTGCAGCTCCTGAGGGAACTGGCGGATGAAGCTGAAAAGCTGCTTTCCATCACATCTGAAAAGTCATGGCAGTCTGGAGAAATTCCCACTGACTGTAAAAGGGAAATATCACCACCATTTTCAAAAAAGAAAAAAAGAAGCCCCAGGGAACTACAGGCAAGGGGACCTGGGTCAGGGTGGCTGGTATGTGCAGGGTTGGTGACTGCAGGGTGAGAAGGACTGTGCACACCAGCGAGGTGCCCTGCTGTACTGCTGCAGGGGCCTGTGGGCATGCATCAAGCCCATGATGGAAATGTTCCAGGTTGAGAAATGGAAACAACTTTCTCTGGAGTGGACTTTTCTTTCAACACTCCTCTTTTTGTAGTTCCAGTTTAAGTGTGAAACCCACAGACACCCTGGCACACCCTGAGAAGAAAGTGAGTTGCAGCAAGGAAGTGGAAGGGATGGAAACTTTCTCAGACTGTTTTTTGTCAAAGAACCATGTATTGGGTAGTTTTAAATTGACCCAGAGGAATGGGTCACTGCCAGATATTGCAGCTTACAGCAGGTCGTCTACACTTATACTTTGTACAGTCATTCACACTAATGTCGAGTATTAAATACTAGTGTAGTGTATGGTTTAACTGGTCATATATGAGCAAATCAAATTAAAATCAGACCCAAAGTTACCTCCTCCCTCTTCATGGTATCTTGCTCAGAAAAGTCAGAGTTTGCATAATTTTTTTTGAGACACTGTCAAATCTTTACACAGAAGATTGCTGAAATCATTATGGCTACATAAGAGTTGTATTATGGATCCTGAACTGGAAAGGTGCTTTTGTCTTCAGTGGGTGGTGCCTTCATCTTTTCTGTGCAAAGCAACAGCAGCTTGCAAATAAATGTGAATGTTTATTTTCTCTTACCAAGAACAGATAATCTACATTTCTATGTTTCTAATGGTGAGGAAAGGGCCAAAAAAACCAACCAACCAACGAACCAAACAAAAAAACACAAGCAAAACCAACAAACAACAAACAAACAAACAAAAAGAAATTGCTCATCTAGAAAAACTAATGGTCCAGACATGGTGGACTAGGAAATGGTCTTTTGGATTATGGTTTAAGGCCAATGAAGACATGATTCATCATAATGTACTTGACTAGTCTCTTGTTTATTTCCGAATGATAGTATGAGTTAATAAAACAGCAAAATTTTACTTTTCCAGTGTATCTTCCCCTCCCAGGAGTCCTTGCAGTTGACAGGAAAGTTTGCAAAGAGTGAAGGTAATTTCTCAAGCTGTGGTTAGTGATGGAGGTGGTTCACAAGACTCCCTCTGCCTTGAGCTGCAGCTCCATCTGGGAGGAAGCTGATGATGTGAAGTTGCTGATTAATGAGATTTTCACCAAGAAACACATCTCCAGCACAATTTATTTTCTAAAAAGCCCCAACATTTATTTATTCATGTCTTTACTATGTGATAAAATATGCAGTTAACATTGTACTTCAAAGCCACTTTCATGTTTTAAGGGAGAGGTGTCAAGTAACGCTGTAGAGAGGTGTTTTTTCCATCTGTTTGTACTGTGCTTGTTTTTATGTTGCTTTTTGTGGGGCTTTTTTTTTTTTTTTTTTTTAATCCAAACTATTTCTGAACTGATTTTTTTCAGAACTGTGGGATCTGTTGCTACACACCTTGTGTCTGTGGTGGTTTTTTGTCTTAATCCTACTTGAGTCAAAAGCCAACGAAACAGCCTCACCCACAGCAAAGTAAGTAGTGACCTGAGCTCATCTCTGCCAGCAGAGCAGCTCAGGGTGTAGCACACTCTCCATAGAGGACGTGGGGAGGAGGGGTACCATGCAATGCTGGTAGTGCTGTCACAAGGTCCTAGAAGGAAGTTTTCCATTCATACTGCAAGAGTCCCACAGCAATCTCTGTCCTTGGAGAAGCTGTCCCTTTCTGTGCTGTCTTCTAACAGATGCCCAGGAGGAGACCGTCACTTAATACTGATTATCTGTGACAGGGACCAGAGGCTCTGAGCACTGTGGAAGCCTTAAAAGGACCTGTGAGGAAGAGGGTTATTTCTTCTGGCCTTCTCTTGGCCTGCACCATGTCTGGATCTGACGTGCTCATGAAGATCTCTGGTAGTTGAGTTTTCCCTATATTTTACTCTTGTACTGTGCTCACTGCTGTAAAGTTTATCCTCAGCTGTTCTTTGGATCTCCTGTTCTGCAAGTTAAGTCCATATTTTTTTGTCCACTTCAAGGCAGGCTTGGAGAAAAGATTGTTCTCTTCTTTTTTTGCAGCATCCTTTTACATTATTAAAAGCTTTATTATGTTCCTCTCAGCCTTCTTTAGGGTAAACAATCTCACTTCATTCAGTCTTTCCTCATATGATGTGCTTTATTAGACCCCTGATCATGCCTATTGCTCTGCCCATTCACCTCCTTCTGAATCAGCAGTGCCCATGATCTTCTGCATCTTTAAGCTACAGCTCTTTTTATATTCAAGCATGGTGGTGTCTTTTTCACAACAGAAAGGACATTGTTGTTTCAAGTTCAGCTCTTGCTCTACACTTATCGTTACAACACTCCAGCACAGGGGCTGGTTAACTAATGTTTTCCTATTTTGTATTAATGATCATTCCTGTCTGGGTGCAGTAACTTGCATTTGCCTCTAGAGAGGAGCATAATTTATATTTTTTTAAGTGTATCTTCAATTTGTCAGGAAAGCTCTGAACTTTGTCCTCCACTGCAGATCAGTGAAGATTGTCAGAGACAAACAATGCAATTTGCCACTTAGAGAGGAGCTTACTGCTTCTGTCCTGCCCAGCTGTGTGTTTTTTTAATAATGCTAAGATCCTTTGGGAATCTACAGTGTATCACATGGTAACTATTCACAAACTGCAAGTTATGCTGTCTATCATTACTAGTCTCCACACTATTTACTAACCAAAGTGTCTTGCCATAGACCTTAGCTAGTTACTTTACAGTCAAAAGATAGAAGTAAGCATCCTCCAGAGAGCTGGAGACAACAAATGTCATCCTGAGGCAGACATGTAAATCAGATCAGCTGAATCATCCTCTGAAAGGTCCTGTCCCTCTGAACTGACTTAAAAGGGAGCATAGGGTGACTGTTTCAGACATAATCATGGCTTAGATAAATTCAAGCCCATCTTTTTCATCATAATTTTTACACAGTGGAAGGGAAAGGACTCCTGAAGAGCTTAATTTTCCACTGACCTGTGAACAGGGCTCTCTTCCTGGTTGTGTTACCAAAATGAATGCAATAAACTGTCAGCTATGGGAAACCACTGCTGCCTTCTTAATCTGTGAGTATAGACTTGAAATCCATGCATCTCTTAGTGCTCTTTACTCAAAAAATGGTGATCCATTCAGTGGAAAGACCTACAGAAACTTTCTATGGACTTCAGAGAGGACTTAGCCAATATTCAAAAAGGTTTTTCAGCAGAGGAAAAGCCATGTTCAGACAAAGAGAGGAAATGGCTTAATGAGCACCATTAAATTTGGTTGTTTGACAGTTTTTTGGTAAAAGCAAGTTGCATTAGTGTAGCTCACGCCTCTTGCTGCTGTGATTGCTCTATGCATTTTCCTGGTCTATGTTCTGCACTTAGGAATAGAAATGACTCTGGGTGACCATTTCTGATGTGTGTGTGTCTATGTATGTATCTCCCTCAGAGTCTCTCCTATATTTGGATTCTCTTGCCATCTCTAGTATTGTGTTGGAGTAACCCTGCTGGGAAATGCTCAGACACTACCCACTCAGAGGACACATTTTTCCTTGCTCCCACACTCGTTATTCACTGACTGTAGCAGCAGTAAGCCTTCCTCCCAACATGGTTCTCTAGAGACTCTTGTTTTCCTTTCATGATCAGTTCCTTGTGAGTCTAGAAGCTGCAAGGACAGATGCTTTGAAACTTGGTTTTCTTTTTGTCAAAAGGAGTTGTGCTTATCCTATTCACAGCAGTCAGCATCAGCAGATTTCCAGGCCTGTCTATATTGTTTCTAGTCCTCATGCTACTGAGAGATGTGAGACCCTGTGAAATGACTGAAATAAAAAAGTCTATTTATAATAGTCATAAAACTATATAAAAATAAATGACGTTTCAAGGGGATAACTGACTAATCAGAGAACAGTAAAACCCTCCACAGGGTAGACTGAAATTGTTCCTGAGCACTATAAATATTATTATGTTCGTGTGTTTTGCTCTGTAGAGAACTTGAAGACTGTGGCACAAGTTACTCTATAAATGCAAGTTATGCCATTGGTTCCTACAGGAATGATGCATCAGTTGGCAAAACATAATTTGGCTTAACTATAAGATATGTGAAGCTGTTGTATGTGAAGTGTAACAACTTGAATTTATTTGTTATCCAGTTCTTGCACAATGCCTACAAAATCCTCTTTGACCCTGAGAAACTCTGAGTTTGGGCTTTCCAACCCAAGCTGGCAATAACAAGACTGGGGGATATGAGGGTGGGATAGTGGTCCATGTGAAAACTTGCACTGTTCAGTGCCTTATGATAAGATCATTTCATCAAGGAAAAGAACTCACTGATATCTGACATCCTGTTAAACAATGAGGGAAAATACCAGCCTACACAGGTGATTAACCTTCTCTGCTCTGCAAAGGTCTGGCTGCTCATAGACAAGGTCAAAGGCAATGAGAAAGCAGACCCTGGCACCACCTGAACTCTACTAGTATGGCAGATAAACATATGTTTGGGAATGCAGTGTTTTTAATCTCCACTGACGCGTGCATACTGTTGACATTTATCCTGGACAACTGGCTCTAGGTGGCCCTGCTCAAGCAGGGTGGTTGGACTGGATGACCTCCAGAGGTCCCCTCCAACCTCAGACCTTCTGTGATTTTACCTGGAAACCACTCAAGCTCCCTACCAGGATTTCCCTGAATTGAGTTAAAGAGAGGACTCTCGACTCAAAGTCCAGTAACTGTTCTTCTAGCATCAGCCTGGTATTAGACTCCACTTTGTGCTGGTCTGATGACAATATGCACGGTGGGTAAATGTAATGTTGCTTTTGGCACTGTAACTTCCCTAAATGTGTGACAATTGCAATGCAATATGAAATAATGTGAACCACATAGTGCTTATCAGCATAACAAGCTAAAACGTATTTGATGATGTTATCTGAGCTTTTTATTTGTGCATGTTCATTTGCAAAATGCTGTCATTTGCAACCAATTGACCTGCCTGTTCTTAGTGCAAGTTGGTTCTGCTGAATATTGAACTTAATATAATTTGAGAGTGTTATTAAATATGACATCTAGTCTATTAATTTCATTTTAATATGCTGGACATCTTCATAGAGAGCTTTGTCTCAGTGTTCATTACAGGGGAAGATTGGTTTCTAAGCAAGCTGCAGTGCTGCAAGCTACATTTTCTGAAAGAGAGAAAAACCATTTAGGAAAATATATAGCTTGTCAGCACCTGCTTTTTCTAGTCTATGATGTGAAGGGTCTTTCAAAGACTGAACACACCACATATCAGTGGATATAAACAGGTCATGCTACATACCATGAATTTTAGATTGTGTGTCATTTTCATTTATTTTTCCTTATTTTGAGTAGCATCCCTGAAGTTTAAGCATGAAAAAAAACTAGTTGAAAAAGCCTAGTAGATTTATCACCCAGCAGGTATTTGGTGACAGCTCTTGCCACAGGGATTATAACTCTTCTCTTGTCACTTTCTCCTTGAGCACAAGCTGCACAGCCTGAAAATTTAAAGCGCCAACTAATGAGAGATTAGAAGCATGCAATTTTTAGAACCCTTGTATTGTCAGGAGAAAAAATAATAATAGGTTTCATCTGTCTTTCACTCCAACGTGATCTAAATTAGCTGGAGAGACTGCAGTGAAGGACACTTCAGTTTACAACTCCTATTTTCATGTCAACTATACAGCATTTGCTGGTCAACCTCTTTGTCTCCTGTGAGGAATGACAAGTCAAACTCAGCTCTTCAGGTGGCTGAGAGCAGACTCGATGGCTTTTTGGACTAAGCTGAGATGCAGCCCAGGGTGTGGTGCCTGTGTGCACCACTGTGCTTGCTGATTGTGTGCTTCAGGCTTGTGCTATAGAGAGCTCGTTAGTGGTAGGGATCAGAAATGTTGGTGTACATGGTTAAAATTGATCTCAAAAAGATCTTAAGAGATGTGCCTTGCCAAACAGCAAAGGGGATGGCAAAAAGTAAATGAAGAACTGGTGGAAATTTGGCAGGGATTAACCCATGGTGGACTTTGGTGCTGTAACCACCATCTTTGATATTAGAAGAGTGCGAAACCTGCGTGCAGCTTTGTTCTTTGGGACCAGCTCAGTGTTTTATCCCTTTTTCTTAGTGATGAGATTAGTTTATTAATGAAGTCACAGCTTCAAAAAAACTTGTTTTTTTCTCTCTCTCCATTCTCACTGTCCTTTTGTGGATGACTAACTGATGTTTCTGTTTTGTGCGATAGAAACAAGTGAGGGTTATCTTTTAGGTTTAAATACTCACCTGAAACAACAACAAAAAAATTACATTACATGCTAACTATCATTAAGTGCTTTGAACTAAATGAGAAGGCTATTTTACCAGAAATCATACTGCTTTGGAGTTTTTTTCTGTCCTCTTCAAGTGTCTCCCCTTGAAGGAAAAACAGGTTAAATTTACTGGGAATTTTAGTTTCTAGGGGTTTTGGCAGGCTTTGCTTTACCTTCACATCCCTCTTTAATAACTCACATAATTTCTTTTTTGTTTTCTTTTTTGTGATGTTAGCTCTCTTTGCCAAGCTGACTGTCTGGAGAGGGTATATCTGGCTACACATCATAGCTCAGAGTTCTTTCAAGCTTTCTTGTTTGTTTCTCAGCAAAAAACAGAATATTTTGTTTTGTGTTTATTTTTTTTTTTTCTGAAGACTTTGATACAGTCTCTGGATGTGGTCTTTTATCCCAGAAAGCACTTTTAACAATGCAGGTTCAGCATGCCAGGTGTGAGGCTGGTGAGGATGCAACCTACATTGAGTAGTGTTGAAACCAGTTGAAAAGGGTTATCAGTTCTCCCCTTTTCACCTTGTCTTTTCGGGATGGAGGGTTCAAAAGTCCTTTCTGGGAAGGGAAGGAAAAACACTAGACCCAAGACACCCCCATTCCCTTATGCTTCTGACTAAGTGAAACCCAGGGCCCCTGGAGTAAATTTTTAGAGGAAGATTTCATGGGTATTCATTGAATCCCTTATTCTAACTAAGCTCAGCAGACATCTTCAAGTGACAGCTCTGGCAGGAGTTGCACAGAGTGAGTACAGCTGTTTTTACCCACACATCTGTGAAATCAAGTCTAAAACTTGAAAACAGAGTCTAAGGCCCATGTTATTTCTTGCATGTTTTCCCAGGGTTCTCTCTAGAAGGCTGATGTTAAAAGTTATGAAAAGGTTCAGACATAGTAAGAGTTAAAATGGATAAAAGCATGAAGAGATGCTCATCTTCCATACTGGTAAAGAAGAGTGTTTTTAGCAAAGGAGCAAAAGAACAGGTCCAGTAGCAGTGGCAAGGGGCAAATCACTTTGACCTTGGATTCATATATCATCCCTAATACCATGATTCAAGCAAAAAGGATAAATAACTCCATGGCCTTTGGACACAGACTGCTGTGCACAGCGGGTACTTTCCAGCAATGCGGATATTCTGTTCAATCTCCCCAGAGACACAAAGACTGGGCAGAGCTCAAACCCTCTTATAAACATAGTTGAGACTCCATCTTTAGTATTCAGCTATTTTAGCTGACATCTGTACAAATTTATCTTTTTAAAAGTCTGTTCTGCTGGATTTCTGCCTGCATCTGTACTGCAGAAAGGAGTTACTCAGGAGGGCTCTGAACAGATAGATAAGCAAGTGCAGTCACCAAAAGCAGAGCCCTTCTGACAACTTCAGCATTTCCAAGCACTGATTACTGGCAGTGGCAATAATTTCTAATGTACTCCCTGACTGTAGGTATTGACATGTTTGTTCTGATTCTCAGTCTTTGTTTAGAGCTGATTACTGTGATCACTTTTTCTGCTGTAGGTTTGCACATCAGCAGTTTAATTACAAAGACAGTTCTCTCTTAAATGTCATCTTGCTATATTTTTGCTGTCCCTGTAGCCATTAATGCCTTTGTACTGATTCATCAGCATGGTTTTACAACAGTAGACCTTGCCACCAACCTTGACGTCAATATTATTTGTCCTTCTCTTTTAAAACAGCAAAAAAGAAAAAGAGATGTTTTTCCTGGGATACAAAAATGTTTGTGTCATGTTTATGTATGTACATTTACAGTTGTGTGTGTGGAAGATAGATATTAATGAAAATGGGGGACATTTATATTGATGAATGACAGTATGTTGCTTAGTGATTCATTAGGTCATGTCACATTGTCACTAAGCAACAAGATATCTGACAACACTATGAATCCTTTTTTACGTGTTTGCTTGTTTCTCAGAAGTGCAAATTTTTTATTTTTACTTTTATTTATCCCAACCACTAGTAATAAACTGTTAAATTCTATTTAATACTTTTATTTTCACTGTTTCTGTGGTGGTTATTTTGACTCTTTGCAGCTTGTTATCAGTGTCCTCTTGTCAGATAACCCAGAAGGCAAGAATCTCAGTTGCTCCAAGTGTGAATTACAACTACAAGAAATTAAAAATCCTGTCATTTTTATCATGTTGGATTTTGTGCCCTTCTAGCTCTCATCACTTACACATCAATGCTAAGCAGTGACAGTCATTCACTGTGTCAATTCACCTAGCAAATGACAAAGGTATTTTTAGCTTGGGTCACAGTTTATTAGGTCAGAATAACTGTGTTTCCATATGACTCAGACTGAAAAGGAACTAGTGACCCCAGTCAGCAGATAATGCACATAGCCAGATGCACTGTTCCTGTGGTCCACTTGGTCTTTCTTCCAAGCCACCCCTTCTCAGAACTTGGAAGGTATTTTTCTGAGATGAGCATTTTCCTTCTCATGGAAGCAACAGGCCATGTACTTTTTGAAGTGCATGGTTGACTCAGATGGTACTTAGCCCTCCACATGTCTGCAAAAATGTCTTTTGACTCACAAGAAAGACTCCAATGCACAGCATCCATTGGCTTCAAACCTTTTAAAAATGGATATCCTGTAATGTGGACAATTTGATAGAAAAGATAATATAGCTCTAATTTGCTCAGGAAGTTCCACTTGTCTGCCTCTGCCTTCCTGTGCTGTCACAAGCATCAGGACTGCGGAAGTGCTGTTGCTCTGCAATGGAGAGAGACCTGCACGTGGACACCCACCAGCTCTTCATAGCTCATGGATTTTACAGGAGCCCTCTTGACTTTATGTCATATGGCAGGGAAAAGTCAAGACGCAAAAGTGAACATTTTGTGTTTGGGGTCTGCCTGGGTCACTTGGCCAGACGACACTTGCTCATCTTAACTGAGGCCAAGAATAAGGTAAATATTAATTCCAGGTGGCATGCTGATGAACTGTGCATAGAGCAGGGATGTGGCTAAAAATAGAGTTGCTGACTTTCAGTAAAAAAAGATTAATACAAGTTCTGAAGGGCAGGAGTAACCATTAACTAAGCTGGCATCCTCCCAGCCTTTGCTCACACAGTTCCAGTATGGTGCAGTCTTGGTTCCTGTCAGGCCTTCTGAGCATTATTGGAGTATAAATATCACCTAAATCAGAAACAAATTAGGCACCTACTGCCTGCTCCAGTTCTAAAAGAAGAAAGAAAAATACACTTGAAAACAGGGCAATTTCACATTTCTTTCAAATGTGCAGACATTGACGTTGCCCTCAAATGGTGCCATCTGGATGGGTGATAGGCCATATCTTGATGTTAGTAACTGCCAGCATGTTTCAATGTTGTGGTCTAAACTGCTTATCTTGCAAGCTCCTGTGTGTTGCTGTATGAAGCTGGTCCAGGTGAAGTAAGCCTGCTCTGCCTTCATTACAATCTCCCCACCTTCCTGCAGCTGGTTCCCTGTCCCAGGCTGTGAAGATGTGCGATGGTGGCAACTGCCCTGAGCACAATTTGTGTTGTGAGGGAGCAAGGACCAGGCAGGGAGTGCCATCAGCAAACCCCACTGCAGCCTCACTGACCCTGCTCTGAAAAGGTTAATAATTAATTACAAGATGGTTGATGTCAAATCTTGCAAGGGAACAGTGTTGTGAGGACATCAAACAGCATGGTGTGGCAGCACTTTCCAAATGCTCCCAGAGCAGTCATTGCATCCTGGGCCTCCCTCACCTGCCCCCACACCCAAACATTTCAGAAAATCTCATTAGGATTTGGTGAACAGCTTCTTGTGGGGAAGTGCCTCTTCCATGCATCCCCTCTCTGAAAATACACCATAAATACAGAATTGCTTGTTGTGTCTCATGTCTTTTACAAGGTCATGTTCACTGCACCATACCTCTCTGAAAAAAACAAACAACCAGATAATAAATGCATTGCCTGTGTAAGCCTTACTATGTGGAGTGATGCAAATCTGAGGGTACCTGTCTCTCCCCTCAGACCAGACAGGAAATCTAGTGCAATGATGCCCAACTTGCCGTAACTTCTCCTTCCTGCTTTCCCCACCTCTTCTTTTCAAAAGATGAAAAGTGAAATCCTGACTATTTTAAAAACTAATTTTTTAAAATAGCCCCTTAGACAGGCTCTGTTGGGCTCCATTTACCACATACTTATGCCTACTCAATTTAGTCCAGTGATTCAAAGTCTTCAAGGGAGTATAAACTGGTGTAATTTATATGCTGTAAACTGATCCAGTTTATAGAAAGCTCTAAATTGTTCCATCATGGATTCACTTCTACATTTATCGTTCAGAATATTCATCTTGGGGGGGAGGAGGGAATCCAGACTTTGCTTTTTTATACCTGGAATAGCTAAAAAAGCATTGGATTGCATTGGATTGGACTGGTGGGGATTGGATTGCGCTGGATGGGATTGAGCGTAGACAGCCATTTCAAACCAGTAGAATTTGTTCCAGAAAAGGAACAAGAATGCAGAGGCAGCTCTGTCAGATGTAAGCCAGTTCAGTAGGTGTCTAACTGATGGATGATGCTGCTCAAAACCCACTAATACCTCACTCGGAAAGTGAGAAGAAAATTCTGGGTGCAATCCTGGTTCCGCAGGCTCACTGTGTACATTGATCACATTAAAGCAATGTGAGGTCACAGACTCCAGCACCTGTAATCACACATCCTGCTGGGCCACCACCCAGTCCCTACCACCATTTTGGCTGGGGCCAACTTGCACTCTCTTAGACAGATCTAGATTTAGCCTGGGCTGGGTATGATTTCCAACAGGCTACTTGTCTGACACCACCTCATCAAGGAGGCCAAGGGAGTTGTAGGGTGGCTGTGGGCTGCCCTATTGCCACAGGAAAAGTCCCACACACATTTAATTTGCAGCAATGGTTGTAGTCATGGTGTTGGGAAAGCAATTTGTTTCTTAGAAAAATCTGCAGATTTGCTATAGTCACCAGTGTAATTAACATTGGTTGCAAACTCCTCTGCATTTTATGGGTCTTACACTCTGAAAGTGGCTGTCACCAGCCATCTTCCAAGAGGGACCAGCTTTAATGAGCTGATCAGTCCTGGTGCAACAACAGACACTGAGAGAGACAAGCAATCTGCCAGGCTCCTTCTTGGACTTGATGGGAAAAGATGTTTCTAGAAGACTCTCCAGCAATAGGTTTACACCTATTTGAAGTACTCTTTTTGAAGTACTGTGCAAGTTTTTATAAGATACTCCTTCTGCAAACAGCTTTCTGGCCTGGGGTACAATTTTCTATCATATATTAAAAAGAATCGGTGGAATTTTATCGCTTCTCCAGGGGTTTTGTACTAAAGAGCACTGAAAAAACTCTTAAGAGATAAAAGCATAAAAGAATGAAATGGTTAATCTTCTCCAGCATCAGAAAGAGCTGCATGAATTCCTTTCTGCCTGTGCTTCAGACTGGACTGGTGCCTCTGTCCAAATTCATCCTGGACCAAAACTTTCTTTCTGTCTGGACAATTTCAAACCTAGAGGGAGGAGGATGAAATCAGGTGGATCAGCAAGGACCATAGTATAAGGCAATAGTAGTTCTGATGCTTAAATTGTGTTAGCTGCCACCTCTTCCTCAACTAGATGTGTTGGTCAGCCACCAGTGTCCTGTGGGCACTTCTTGTTCACGTGACAAAGCAGATCCCTCTGGGATTGCTAATTTGCAATTAAAATCACACATTGGAGATCTGGGCAGGGAGAAACCTAATGAAGTCTAACAAGGACAAGTGTGGAGTACTCCATCTGGGGAAGAACAACCCATGCACCAGTACACGTTAGGGGTTGACCTGCTGGAGGGCAGCTCTGGGTAAAGAGACCTGGGAGTCATGGTGGACAACAGGATGACCATGAGCCAACAACGTGCCCTCACAGCCAAGAGGGCCAGTGCCATCCTGGGGTGCATTAAGAAGAGTGTGGCCAGCAGGTCTAGGGAGGTTCTCCTCCCCCTCTACTCTCATCTGGTGAGGCCTCACCTGGAGTACTGTGTGCAGTTCTGGGCTCCTCGGTTCAAGGAGGACAAGGAGCTACTGGAGGATGTACAGCACAGGGCCACTAAGATGATTAGGGGACTGGAGCATTTGCCCTGTGAGGAAAGACTAAGAAGTTGGGTTTGTTCAGCTTAGAGAAAAGGAGGCTGAGAGGGGATCTCATCAGTGGTTATAACTACCTAAAGGGCAGATGTCAGGAGGATGGGGTCAGACTCTTCTCAGTGGTGTCCAGTGACAGAACAAGGGGTAATGGCCACAAACTGGTACACAAAAGGTTTAACCTGAATATGATAAAATACTTCTTTACTCTGAGAGTAACAGAGCACTGGAACAGGCTGCCCAGGGAGGCTGTGGAGTCTCCATCCCTGGAGACATTCAAAACCTGCCTGGACATATTCCTGTGTAATCTGCTCTAGGCAATCCTGCTTTAGCAGGGGGGTTGGACTCAGTGATCTCCAGAGGTCCCTTCCAACCCCTACCATTCTGTGATTCTGTGATTCACTGTCTTTTCCCAAAGGAAAGTCTTGAGCACAGCAGCACTGCAATGCTACTGGTGCCTTTCTATTGATCCTGGTGGGTCTGAGGGCCAAGATGGGTCCTGCCTGTGTGGCCTTCCATGAGGTGTATGGGGAGGCCAGTTAATATGCCCTGATTTGCTTGGCTGTGAGTCTGAGGTTAGGAAAACCTCCTGCTGCAGGACATTACATTCTCATGGCAGCGTTTCCTTGGGGCGAGGAGGAAGCCATGCACCAATGAGTCTTGTTCCACTGTTGGTCTTGTGTCTGGGTGAAATGAAACTGCATTAGTAATAAGCAACATGAATCTCTTTAATATGTGTCTTTGCTTTGTGGAATTAACTGGTACATATCGAATTAAAACCCGAAGTATCTCAGTGACAGGAAGAAGGATGAAATCAGTGTCGCTGATGGTAGCTGTCTTGGTTTAGTGGTCAGGGGGAATCACAAACCAGAGGGTGGAATTGCTTTCAATTACCCTCCGTTTGCCCTCCCAAGGGAAGAAAAAAATGGAATAAGGAAAAGAGACTTAAAGCTGGAAATTAAAACTGGAACAGTTTTACTATAACACGTAAAGGGTGAGGAACAGATATATAAACATATATACAGAAATATGCAAAACTGATCTTGATGACCACAGGAATAGGTGGGTGAGGGTCCCTTGCCGCAAGGCCTACTCAGGAGAGGGGTCTATGGCTCTTCACAGCACCTGATGGAGTTGGATTCTGAAGAGCACATGGTGAGTTGAGGGGAAAACAGGAGCCTCTGAGTGCAGCAGTGGTTAAGGAAGAGAGGCGCAGGAAAAAGAGGTTGGGCTTCCATTTCTCCTGGCTTTATAGAGTGTGGCAGGATCTGGGAGGGAATACTGACCCCTCTCTGTTCCAACCCCTCTGGGTCTTTCGGGGTCCTAAGACCCTCTCTCTGGTTCCTTTTGTTAATAGTAACAAATTTGTTGGGCCCACTCAAACCATAACAGCAGCTTGGCTTGGGATAGCTGGTACATTTATTGCCCACAGGTGTCTGTATACACACTCCCAGTTCATGGATGTCTGACTGCTCAGGAATCAGGTCTAGAGCTCCTCAGTTTGGTATTTTAAGATAATTCATCATTGATTTTGGCTGTCTTAGTCCATACATTTAAATCCTGAGAATGTGCTGCAGAAGAAACTCAGACATCCATGTAAGTGGAGCCAATAATTTTGACACCTTTCTAAGCTGAGCTGTACATACTTGTCACTCTGAGCTCTAATAAACGTAACCTACTTGCAGACACATCCCACAGACCACTGCAATAGAAGACAGATACATAAAGGAAAGGATTAGGGTAAAATGCAGAAATTTGAAAGGGGTCTGTGACAGGAAGTGGTGGTGAAATGCTGCTGGGGTAACCACATGTGTCTGAGGGGCTGAATTTCAGTCTTACTTGGATTTCATCACAGGTCCTGTTTGTCTGTGTCACAAAGCAGCTGACAAATACTGCCTAGCAAAGATCCAGAGAAGGAGTAATAGATTTGTAAGTTACAAGTCCTGAGCACTGGCAAACCTCCATATATACCCTCCTTGCTTCATACCTGGTGCTTGCTAGTACTGGTACAGCAAAGGGCCTGTCTCCCTGCCTCCCCCCTCAACCCAAGGAAAATGAACATGGAATAGAGTTAAATTCATGTCTTATGTGAACCAGTGGAAAATCTGAATCAGTCCAAACATAGAACAGAAGACGACAGTTTAGCCCTGTGAGCATAGCTCATGTTTCAAGATAACTGTCAAGGTCTGGCAGTAATTCATTCGCTCAGTATTGGACACAGGAGCCCTCAGCTGCTGGATCTGAAAGGTATGGCAAAATGTTGATCTGATGTCAAGAAGCAAGGCAGATTGCCCTCCCAACTGCATGTGTCTCTTGGTAGAAATGCTTTGCTCTCTGTCACTATTATTTTAGTTCTGAGAGGGTACAAATCTGATATGAAAGAGAGGAGGGAAAGTGGCAGGGAAGGAAGTGTCTTCAGCAGCTCACATCTCCCACATGTAGTCAGAAACTGCCCTGCTGTACTGGGGACAGGACATTTCCATTCCTGCATTATGGAAGGAGGAATAGAGGGTTCATGGCTCTTCTCTCCTTTGGCCTCCATTTCAGATGGAGTTGGTCTGTTCTTAGAGTCACATGGAGCTAATTGATGTCTAGGGGTGATCTTATGTGTAGGCAGTTTATTCCTAGAGGGTAGCAGGAAAAAACATGTATTTTGTATTAAGAACCTTTGACCTTCCAAAATTTTCAACATATATTCAATTTATTTTTTTTCTTTGCAAGTGCATGAATATGATTTTTAAAGTAAGTAAATGTTGTCTTTTTTTTTGCATGGAGTTTTGCAAAACTCCAAAGTATAATTTAATTTGTGATCTAAAAGGCAATACTTAATGTAAGATGCAGTATTTTTGTATTTCTTCCTAAGTAGAAGCCATTATACATTATCTGATAAAAGCAGAGAAAAATTAATGCAAACCCCCAAGATTTCAGCATGCTGCTTGTTTTATAAGCAATGCAATATTGGCAGCCAAACCATGCCCTCCACAGCAAGCAGCCACATTTCTCTTAATGAAGGGGACATTGTTTTCCGTTGGGTTTCACGTAGAGTGCAGAGTATCAGACCATGCAAAGGGACAAGTTATTCAGTGATTTCCCATGGCCATCTTCATGTTCAGACTATTTACTGATAATCCCTTAAGATTTGTATGAGATAATTTCAAATGTCTAACGGCTTTCCCAGAATTTAGCCCCAAGTGTGTCTGGAAGTCTCAGTGCAGTAGGATGCGCTGAAGGATTTCTTGCCCATCTCCTTGCAGGTTAAGTTAGGCAGCACACACCGAGAGCAGCCTTGGCACTCATGTCCTTGGCAGGACTGATTTTAGCCCTATCTTAAAAACAGAACTGATATACTGTGGGAATATAAAAAAGTTAGGAAGGTTTTTTCCTCCCTGCTGGGTGAAAAGATGTTGTCTTCCAGTCTGAGATTGCACAGCCCAGTAGTCTCCTCTGCAGTCTGAAGTGGGGCTGGAGCAGTTTGGAGATGCTTATGCTTTTTGAAAAGCCCTCTAAACACCTCAGACTAGACCATGGTAAAGTGTGTGGTCAACCTCATACCACTTCACATAGGTCAATGAAAAAACTGTAAATTTCCAAAATTGCTATGAAAGGATGGGCTTGTGGCAAAGGTGGTACACTCTGGGCTGGCAGTTTTGAGTTTTCTCCTCTTTTAACAGGGGCATAATGTAAAAAGCACAGATAATTGCCTGTGTACTTTGCCATTGGTAATTAATTTCTGTAAATTTTCTGGGCTTTACTAGCCCAGACACAGAATAGGAAAAATAGTGCTGCTTTTCTTCTGACCTTCATCTATTTTGCTGATTTCAACTGAAAGCCTTCAGAGCCAGGACTATCTCTGCTATCTATGTGTACTGATAAAGGGCTTACAGTCTCAGCTGGGATGCAGCAGCACTCCTGCACCACAAATATTTACCGGCTATTTATAGTAATTATTCTTTCATGGAGATGCACTGAAACATGGCAAGGACTATTTTGGGAAAGAAAAGCTTGCTATCAGTTGCCTGAATTGTTTGTATTGGCCTGCATAACAGTGCAAAGTGGAATTATTTTGCTTTACACAATTGTTCTTGTAGTTAAGGAAAATTCAGAGCAGCTTCTGACATTGTTAATTTGTTTGCTAGTTAAATTTTCTGGAACGAACAAAGAAAATAGGTTTGGGGAAACCTGAACATCAAGGTGGTTACACTAATTATTACTCTCTCTTTTCTTTAGAACTGAGATACCCTGCATGCCTCAGTAAATTATTGTTGAAACATCTGAAGTATTAACATAAAAAGCTTTAACTGAAAATATATCTCCTGAGAATTTAAGTTCTTCAGCTGTGGGCTCAGACCTTCAAGATTTTCATACATATTGCTGAGAAATAGTGCATTGGGACATACAAGCTTCTGCAGTGAATGATCCAAGTAATTCATTATTATAAAAATTACCCAATTGTCAGAGTCCCTTCCCCACTGAGCTTGGTAAAGCACCAAAACAGATACACTCTTGCCCCAAAGAACCTTCTGTTTATTAGCGTGAAATGTGTGGAGAGAAAGAGATGCCAAATCTGAGCAGAGCAAATAGGATAATTTTTTTATAGAATCCTCACAGTTTGGGTCTATCATCTAATCTTTCCCAGGTTTTGTTTATTCTTTATTCTTGGATCTTCTTAAAGAAATGGGTCTTATGAAATTACACCAGCTTTTCTTCAGTGTGCCTGACTATAATATCTCAAAGTTACCATGGTTCTGAAAGTTTCAGGGGAACTGAGAAAATCTGAGAAGATCAGAGACCTTTTTTTTGTCCCCTGTAGAGGGAAAGGCAGGAACATGAGAGAGAATCTCAGCACAAAGCTGTTGGGAAATTTACCATAAAAACATATATTGGAAAAGAAATTCATATGGGTTGAGTTTTTCAAAGGAGCTCAAAAATACATCTGGACATGGAAATAAAAATGAAAACTTAGGTTTTTTACTCATGAGACCTCACTGGCCTGTTTGTTTGTTTTGTTTTGTTTTCTTATTTTATTTTGTTTAAGCTTATAAAAAGTGTAGATTCAATTTGAAGTGAAATTTTAAGGGCTGAGCTCTGAAACTTTCAACAGGATTCCCAGCAGGAACTGCTGGGTTCAAACACTGTTGAGACCCAACTGCTTCAGATGTCCAAAAAGGTGCTGATCTGCTCTGAAAAGTCATGAAGATGACCAGATGTCCTAATTCATCCGGAATCTAGGTCTTCATCCTGGCAACCCAAAGACTTTCTTTGAAAAGCTGTTTTAAAACAAATTTCTCCCCATTTTTTACCTCCATGCCTTAGGAGAAGAGCAAGCAATAGGCCTCAGTTCCCAGCTGGACAGAATTGAAATGCTCCCCATTATAAAATCTTTTGATCTCACACAGAGGTCTATCACTTGAGGTGTAATCAAGGCTGAAGCTGTACCCTGAACGTCCCAAAGCTGGTTTTCTCTAATTTGTGTATTTCAGATGAATATTTTGTAATACCTGATAAGAGACCAGAAAGAGCAGTTGTCAGCCATCAGATGATGTTTTTTCTAATTAAGTTCCTCAGGAATCAATACTAGCTGTACATCTAGCCAACAATTTTATCAGTATTCTGGAAGTAAACCACAAATAAGATTTGGATTATTTGTGAAGTGTTATTGATGAAAGCAGATCAGCCACATTCAGCAATGGGAAGTGCTTACTGACTGCAAGAGAGGGTCCCTCAAAACCCCCTGTTTTCTTCTAGGAAATTCAGAGCTTTATAGTTATAAGTAAGAAATTTAGTCCATAGAATCATAGTATGCCAGGGTGGAAGGGACCTCAAGGATCATCTGGTCCAACCTTTCTAGGCAATAGTATAGTTTATATGAGATGGCTCAGCACCCTGTCAAGCTGAGACTTAGAACTGTCCAATGTGGGGGAATCTACCACTTCCCTTGGGAGACTATTCCAATGTTTGATTGTCCTCATGGCGAAAAATTTACCTCTCGTGTCCAATCGAAATCTCCCCAGGTGCAATTTGTACCCATTACCCTTGTCTTTTCCATGTGACTCCTTGTAACCTTGGGGGGTTGGAGTAGATGATCTTTTGAGTTCCCTTCCAACCCCTAAGATACTGTGATTCTGTGTAAGTAGGGACTTCTTGTAAATAGGACATCTTCTTGGTAGCCACCCTTTAAGTATTGGAACAATGGTCTCTAAATGGAAAGAAAAACTGGAAGAAGAAACAGAAGAACTGGACCATTGTATCTATATAGAAATAGGACCCATGGAAGGCATCAAACAGCTATTAAGATACAACATCGTAATGAAGAGGGTTAATGCAATCACAAATAGGATGAAGAATGTGATAAGAATAAGGAAGTGATTTTTTTTAACATGTGGCAGTATCAAGACTGATATGGGAAGGCTGCATCCCTGGATCAGTATTCTTGAAGGATCTGGAAAACTGGAAAGCTCCAGAAGGGATCATAAGGAAAGGACAAGGAAGACCACTCACCAGCTCCAGTGAGCGTCATTTTGGCTAGTCCTTAGGGAAAAAAAAAAAGTTTTGTTTTGATTTGGTTTTTTTACAAGGGTGGTGATAAAACACTGATACAAGCTGCCCAGAGAGGTAAAGGAATTTCTGTCCTTGGAGGTATTCAGACCCCAGGTGGACACAGCTTCCCTGAGGAGTCTGCTTACCCTTCAGAGACTCCCCTGAATCAACCAGGTGCTGGGGAAGGGGTCCTTTGTGGTCCTTTCCAGTCACAGCTCTTCTGTGATGCTATGGTCTGTAGTCTGCAAAAATGTTTTACCCTCAGATTTCTTTCTTTTTTTTTTTTTTTTTTTTTTTTTTTTTTAATCTAGTATTTAACCAGCTTGTCTTAGTGGTCAACTGAGCATATCTTCACTGGGAAAATACCTGATGTAAAGGATGGGATTTGGTAATATTCAGTTTTGAGTTAAGGCACCCAAATTTAGGTAACTATAGCAGTGTCTACATACAAGCTTGTTATCACTGGTCATCGCCAAAGATAACAGAGGAGGTCTAGAAATATAAGTAAAATGTGGATGTCTACTTGCGGGCATTACATTCTGCCTTAAAATGTTTCTTAATCTGATAAAGACTTCAAAATGGCTGTTCTGTGGAAGCTGAAGCCAGTTAATCTGGAAATAAGGAATATATTTTTAACTGGAGGGATGCTTACCCTTTGGAGTCAATACACCAGGTTTTACATCCTCAGTTGGGAGCCAGACTGTTTAGGGAAAGAAATATAGTAAGTATTAAATAAATCAAACATTCTTGTTTGGTAATGTAGGTACACAGCTCACGATGACACATGATCTCAGAGGAGACAGCTTCATGGTTCCTTTTAGTTTGAACTTCTACATATCTAAGAAAGAAAACATTACTTACTGTTGTCTTACACAACAAGAAGCATTAGGTTTTTGCAGCCAGCTCTAGCTCCTGTGTTGATGTAGTCTATGCTTAGCCAGACTACAGCAATTAAAGACCTCCACTAGAAGATGAACTAAATGAAATGGTCCCTTCTCACTCCACGTTGATGCAATTTGCCTGCTGTCTGGCAGAAGAGGCTGCAGCATATTTGTGCTTGGTGGGAAATTTCATTCCAGTAGACAAATCACGGCATACAATTATGACTTGTCTGCTTTACCAATGTACAGATATCTTGGATGTGGTGGTTTGAAAGGTAAAGATGCAGAGATTTAATTCTAGCAAAGCACAATTATCTGATTCAGTAAATAATATTGGCTAAGATGTTCAAATTTGTGACCAGAATACCCCTGCCTATCATGTTCCCTGCTCTCCAGACACAAAACATGGATTACAAACTCTTTCTAGAAGGGACCACTTGCAGAATGATGCTATCATAAATAATAATCATGCTGGATGCAAATTCATTGAATTCAAATGACCATGGCCTTGAGCATATGTTTTTAGTCCAGAATTCTGACACCATCAGCAGCCACAAATTGGCTTGATGGGATGCTGTAAATTTTGCAATATGCCCCATATAACAATATATGAATTCTAGAAGTTTAACTTTTAATTCTATAAGATAAACTTGTGGCAGTCTCTTTTTAGTCTCAGTAATTTTGTAGGTGCCTTATGTCCTAGAGCACAAAAACTACTATCAATTAAAAAAAAAAAAAAGATCCACCTCATACAGATATGGATATTCTCATTACTTCAATATACCTCTAATCTCATATGATTTTTTAAATGTAATATGTTATTTTCCTCCTTAACAAATTCTGCTGACAAATTTCCCAGTCTACTTACAATAGAGTGTTTCTAATGTCAATACTAATGTGGTGCCTTTCAGTGATATTAGAATGCCCCTTAATTTTGCTCTTGGAGGGAGTCATAGAACCATAGAATTATAGAATCATTAAGGTTGGAAGGGGCCTCAAGGATCATCAAGTTCCAGCCCCCCTGCCATGAGCAGGGAACCCTACCACTAGACCAGGTTGCACAAAATCTTGTCCAAACTGGTCTTACAGACCTCCAGGGATGGGGCATCAACAACCTCCCTGGGCAACCCATTCCAGCTCCTCACCACCCTTATACTGAAGAATTTCTTCCTAGTATCTAACCTCAATCTCCCCTCTCTCAGTTTAAAACCATTACACCTTGTCCTATCACTTTCTTCTCTGATGAAAAGCTCCTCCCCAGCTTTCCTATAGCCCCTTCAGGTACTGGAAGGTGCTATAAGGTCTCCCCAGAGCCTTCTCTTCTCCAGGCTGAACAGCTCCAACTCTCCCAGCTTGTCCCTATTTTTTTATTATTATTATTATTTTTTGCATTGGATATCTGCCAATATTCTACCAAATGGTAGGATTTAGACATGACAGACATCTTCAGTAAAATTCAGGGTTTGGTTCTGAGATGAGGAGTGACAGTTTTCTGAGGGCAGACATGGGATTAGAGCCCACACTCCCTCGACATGTCTGCTTCCAGCTGCCCACCTGAATTTTCTGCCTTCTGCTGTCTCTGAGCAATACCAAATACATGGCAGAAGCTTTCAGCCCACTCATTATCAACTCATTAATTCAATTTTTTAAAAAATGAATGGAGCTTAATTCCCCATTGCAGATCAGTACTGGATCCTAAATAATATCACTCTGCAAAATGGACAACATCACTGTTGTGATGAAAGGATGGTTTCCTCTGGAAACAAAGACTCCATTTGAGTGAGCTGGACAAATCCTTCTGGAAGGCAGCTCCTGACATGCACGTTAAAGCTCTGATCTAAAGAATCTGGTAGCTCATAATTATGGGAAATACCCAAAATAATTTCCGTCTGTGTAAGGGTATGGGATGTTAACAGGTGAAGGTGAGAAAGGTTACATGTAAGGGAGAGAACATAAGGTTGGGACTCAGGCTTTCTTTCCAATTCTACTTTAAATTTGTAGTATAAATGTGAACCAGCCTTCTATCTTTCTTATAACTATATTTTCACATTTAGGAAACATGAATATTATTTCCAAAGTTTTAAGGAGCTCTTTGAAATCCCTTGCTTGTAAGACCTCAGAACTCTGTAATTGTTTTGTTGTTTGGTTTTATTTTCCCACTATAATCCATAGAGAAGCAGTAGGTGAGGCACGGCAGTGAAGTCTCACAAATATATAGCTCATAAATAGCTAGAGCATAATTATAACAGAAAAATTCAGATTTATTCTAGACCATAGGAAAAATGGAATATGCTGCTGTTTTATATTTGGTGCCCTTAGTTTAAAAGAAGTATGGCTGTTTAATTTTTGTGCATGAGGTATGTCTGACATTTTCTGTTCATTTTAAACTGTAGGATATAAAAGAACAATAATTCTTTTCCTGCTGTTTTTGAGACTTCATTTTCCCAATTTTAGATGTAATGAACTAGGAAACACTGAAGCTATTTGCTAGAACCATTTTGTTTAGCTACTCATAAAACTCCTATCACAGTTTGCAAATTTTGTCTATTATGGAATTGTCAATAAAGTCTGTGAGCTTTAAAAAGCATCTGTACTTAAAAAGAAAAAGAAATACCATAGAATAACAAATACAACAGCAAAGCACAAAATGGGAACAGTAGAGGTACATTACATACTCTTTGTAGTAATGTGCCATGGTTACAGCTTTATTTCCTGAGGATGATCTGAAGTTCAACATTTTGAAGATAACTTACTGTTTTCTGTGATTTTTTTAAAAGTAAATTATTTTAAAAGTACCCAGCAGGCTTACCAAAGATTGACTTGAAGACTAGATATCCATAAAATTCTTTTTGCACTGTAATCAGCAGACCAGGGCAAGACTGAGAAAAATAAGTCCAAGACCTTTATAAAAAGTGTGTACAAAGTGTGTTTAGCTTCAGTGATTACTAGGACTCTGAACCACTGGCATCCCATTAATTGTTAACTTTCAAGCTACTCCAAAAATTAAAAAAAAAAAAAAAGAAGCATATAGTGTCCTCCTTGACCTGCCCTGTATATTAAAATTCATAGGTGGTGTGTAGGTATGTGTAAGTGGGATCTTACAGGATAGTTCATGCCATGACTGTCCATGTTGCTTTGGAGGCTGTGCACTTCAGGATCACTTTGAAAGTCCCTTGGCTTGAGAGCATCACTTGTGTTGCAGTGTGTGATGCCACACATGGACTGTCTGTTCCCAGTGCTGTCAGTGAGAGCTTTGCACTGATTTGGATGAAAGCTTGTAAAATACTTTGAGGAACAAATATTTTTGAATCAGTATTTGTGGGTGTTCTGTACTTCTGCAAAATATGCAAGTGCATTTGGTTGTTATTTGCATGAACTAAGAGTGTCAATGAAAGGATTACTTACCGGTCTGTCTTCTCTGCTAGGTCAGCTAGAAAACTTGCTAGGATGGGGATGATAACCTGTACCACTCTGCCCAGACCTCTGGGACAAATGCTTAATGAATGGATGGAGATGCTAATATATGGCCAGGATTATTGTCTTGGAAGCAGGAAGTGGCTTGAAATGGTGGAAAAGCATATCATCCTGTTCTGAACCATTTCAGCATGCAACTTTTCATACTTGAATGATATAACAATTTCATATACAGTAATTTTTACAGCACACACACCACAAGGAGAATGACAGATTCATCTTGTTATATCTTATGAAAAGTTAAGAACTTAATGAAGTCAAAATTATGTGAACAAAAGGACATTTAAATTTAGATATACCGGGTGTCAGGACACAACAAACTCTAGTAGATCCCCTGTCTCCAAGAAGCAATTTCAGTTTAGAAACCATATAGCAGTCAAATTTTCTTGGTCTGTTGAGAATACCTAGGGAGCTTCTTCATATGTGGATGAATCCCCTTGTTTATCTTCTTTACCACTGCTCAGTCTCAGTCTCACTTCTAAAGGGAGATGGGGACGAAACCAGGCTCACCAGAGATGAGCCTAAGGACAGCTGCCAGTCTGCTGTCCCACTCGAATTGGGAAATGGGGATAAACGTGGCAACAAGAACGTAGGGCTCACTAGTAGGTTGGTAACCACGCAAGTGGTCGGGATATCTGTACCTCGGCTCGAGTGTATATAAGCCAATGCCTGTGGCATGGACAATAAATAGAAGGAGCTAGAAGCTATTGTGCACCAGGGAGACCATGATATAATTGCCATCACGGAAACATGGTGGGATGATTCGCATGGTTGGAGTGCTGCAATGGACAGCTACAGGCCCTTTAGAAGGGACAGGAAAGGCAAGAGGGGTGGTGTTATATGTTAAGGTGTGCTTTGACTGCCTAGAATTCAATACTAGACACACCAAGGCAGAATGTATTTGGGTAAGAAAAAAAGGGAAGGCCGATGAGGCTAATATCCTAGTGGGAGGCTGCTACAGACCACCCAACCAGGATAAAGAGACTGACAAGATGTTCGTTCAACAACTCAGAGATGTGTCGCCTTCGTTAGCCCTTGTTCTCATGGAAGACTTCAACTTACCAGATGTCTGCTGGAAGTACAACAGAGCAGAAAGGGGCCAATCCAGGAGGTTTATGGAATGTATGGAAGAGAACTTCCTGCTACAGCTGGTAAGTGAACCTACCAGGGGTAGTGCCATGCACCAGGGGAGGTTTAGGTTGGATATTAGGAAGTACTTCCTCATGGAGAGGGTGATTAGACATTGGAATGGACTTCCCAGGGAAGCGGTGGAGGCACCGTCCTTGGATGTGTTCAAGGAAAGGCTGGATGTGGCACCTAGTGCCATGGTCTAACCAATCTGGTGGTGTTGGTCATAGGCTGGACTTGATGATCTTGGAGGTCTTTTTAAGCCTTGGTGGTGGTGGTGATTCTGTCTCCATCTACAAACTTCTTTATAGGAAATTTATTGTAATTAGTAATGGAATAATTTATAATTATTAATCTTAATTGGTTATATATGTTTTTCTTTTGCTTTCTTTTGTTTTGGTACAGCAAATATTGTTCTACTAGGAGATACGTTTTGACTGTGAACAATTATTTTCCTTTTCCATTTCTCACATTAAGTAATTATTTACTAATTGTATATTGGATTTGGTCCAGTGAATTTACTGCCGTGGTGATTCTTGTTCCTTCTTGTTAGGAAATGTATTATTCTTTTTAATTCAATGGTTGAAAAAGTGTTCTGATTGAAATCAGTAAGTGAAAAAAGAAATATATATGGTACTGAGAACTATTAAAAACCACAGGTATTTCGGACAAAACATTGGAAGAATAAAATGAATATATCACAGAAGCCAAATTTGTAAATCTTTTCATTTTATCTTAGTATGAAGACTCAATAATCCTCAGTGTATGTTAGTGAAATGATCTCCCTGAGCAGGTAGAGGAGCACATATGTGGAATACTTTTGCTGGCAGTCCAGTTGGCCTGTCTTAGGTAGCCAGTTTTTAAAATTACTACACATAATATCTCTAAATTAAAAACAAGACAAACCAAGAAAAAAACAAAACAAACTCAGCAGCTCCAAGTATCTCATCTTTGCCCTTGAAAATGGCCACAACTCACAACCCCATGACATCAACAACAGCCTGCACAGGTGAAATGTCTTTCTGGACTGATTTGGGGCTTGAGATTTTCCTAATGATGTCCTCTCCCTAGTATGATGCTTCTTTTCCCTTCAGTATGTAATAATTTTTATTTTTTATGCAATATGTGTAAGACAAAACAAGAAACCTCCTCAGTCTTGAGAACTTTTTCAGTGTCAAATTTCCCTGCTGTCCAGTTACACAGTAGGAGCAGTGGGGAAAGTGGGAGATGACATTAAAAACTGAGACATTATGAAAAATGTGAAGTCTTGGGGGTCTATTCTTCAATTTGAGTAAACATTCCCTTTTGTGATTTTCTTGCAAGCATGGAGTACATTTGTATTTGTGTCAAAAGGTAACATAATTCTAGGGTAAAATTGAAACACGTGCATTGATAAGGAGCTTTTTTGGGCTTGATGTTTTTAGAGTGAGGAGAGAAATGCATGCTGACTTCAACAGGCAGTATGTCAGGCTTTAAATATTTGTGACATGATGTTCTAACCTTGATTTGTTTGTCATCCCTAATGTAAAACACTCCCAAGAATTTTTAGATCTATGCTGTAATTTTTAATGTCTGCCCCATTTTTCTAAGAAAGATTTTCAGCTACTTCTCACAATTTTCTTTAATTCATAATCTATCTTGGAGGAATATTAAAGGAACGAGACAGAGATTAGGAGTTCACTGTGGGCTTCAAAACCCAAAAATACGATTTTTTTTGCCCAGGAGACTTGCAGCCCAACTGAGAAGGCCTAAAAACGTATGACAGTGGAGTAGGAGAGTTCTGTGGTTTTGGCTTGTAATCCCGTAAGAATCATGTTTCATTAGTACTGAACACTAGGATTAGCCTAGCTGCATTCTGGAACCAAATGAGTTGCCCTTCTCATGTGTAAGACCTGCTGAAAAATTCTTGATTGTATTCTAACCCACTGGATTACCTGAAGAAGCAACAGTTTGTTCTACAAGTCACTTTCATGTCAAGTGATTTTCTAATTTCTGGAAATGTTTTTGTCAGTCTTGATGATTGCTCACGGGCTGTTTTAGTAAGAATTGGTTATGAATCTCATGCTCCCAGAAGAGTAGGTCTTTATACTGCCCAGATGTGGTTTGTCTTTTTGTCCATGGTGACTACTGTTTTTCTCAGTAGCCTTTAGCTTCAGGAGGCACAAATAGAAAGTCTAATAATAAAAACCATGGTTGCATCTGTATGAAATCTATATTTGTTAGAACCTGCAGGCCAAATTTCAAAAGTGCATTTTCAACGAGACTGAGTGAAATCCAGAATCACTACAAAAATAGTAACAAAAGTGTTAACAGGAAGCTATTTCATCTAATGCTGTAATTCCTGGTATGGAGAGATGCTCTCTTTTTCTCATCTCAGACATCTTTCAGAATAGCTAATCAGGAGATGGGATAAGGATGTACACACAGCCTAATTTCAAATGTTTAGTTATCTAACATCTTCATCCCAGGGATACTGAGCATTTTTATGCTTTCTGTGCAACATTTTATTTTCAGCACCAGTCATAAAGCAGTAGCAATTAGGCTTCACTATTGAATTTTCTCTTCTCCCACTCTTGGGCACAAGCACAGAGTATGCAAAACAGAGAATCAAAGCAGGGACTGTCTTTCTACTAATGGAGCAGGCAGGTGGTAACCCCACTTCCAGTTCCTAATGTGTATGGGTGATGGGGAAAGGGTGTAATCATCCAAGTCAGAATAAAGTGCCTTTGCACAATCCAGTCTCTGAATGGTGCAAAATGATGGTTGCCTGGCAATCTTTTTTAAGCTTCTGATACAGCTAATTTGCTATGTATTTTTCACACAGCACCATTCTCAGATAATTACTGTAGCTGGTGCCATAGAAAGGAATCTTTAAATTGTGTATATTAGATGGTTTTGCTGATGAGATTGCCTGCTAGCAATCTTATTATCCTGTGATGATTCCAAGTGGTTGCTTCAACATGATCTGGAAGCCTGGAAGTTATCAGATCAGAGCTCTGATTTTGGCAACAGCAAAACATGTTGCGTGGAATTATGTGAGTGGCAAAAATGTTCCCATATCACTGGCTGTTCAGTGGAGAAATGATAACAACACTTACCTCAAGCAAATGCTGTTAGACTGTATTACTATAAGGATGGTAGATGTTCCTGCAGTGAAACTGTGAGCATATTGTTCTAAACAATTAATTAGGTGCCTTACAGAAGATGCAGTGAGCCTTCCTTTACTAGATAATTGTTGCTTCAAATTTCCTCACCTGCCAAATGCTGTTCTGGCTGACACCTACATTTTTTAAAAAATATAACTTAGTTTTTTACATTTTCTCTCTTGTCATATGCTTCCATTTCAGTTTCCTTTCCATTTTGTCATCCATATCTCATCTCCTCATCTTCCTTTTTTTCCACTTGCACAGGCTGCCTGGAGAAGTTGTGGAAGCCGCATCCTTGGAAGTGTTCAAGGCCAGGTTGGATGGGGATCAGAGCAACCTGGTCTAGTGGGAGCTGTCCCTGTCAATGCAGGGGGGGTTTGGATCTAGATTGTCTTTAAGGTCCCTTCCAATCCAAACCATTCTATGATTCTATGATACTTCTGTTTTTCCTTCTTGTCTTTTCCTCCTCTATCTTTTTTTCTTTCTCTTTTCCTTCACAGTTACCTTCCCTCCTTAGTGTTTTGTTCTCTCTTCCTTTCTTGTCTTTCATCTTCCCTCTTCTTTTTACCACTATATTCACTACCTCTTCTTCCTTTCTACTCAGTACGTTAATAAAACATTTGACCATTTAAATATTTTCTGTCTCTGCTCTTCAGGCTTCTGAATTATTGCTACATTTCTACCAAAACTTAATTACCACATCAAAGAGGAGCTGTCCTCATTTAGGCAGGATTTCAGACTTTCAATTTTTCCTTTTTCTTTTTTAACATGTTTGACCTAATTAGAAGTCCCATTTAAAATTACACTTCTACAGAAACAGGATGAAATCATACAAGTTGTTGCCAGGATATTGAACATGTCTTGCACAGAGTTTCAGAAATATGCAAATGTCAGAAATTGTATTGGAAGCATCTTTTATAAAAAACTTAAAAGTGAGTTGTAGGTGTTGGAATGATACTGATGGTTAGATATAATAACATCCCACTTTTAGGGTAATAACATACTTTATTGGCTAAATATGATCAGTTTCATGTAATAAGCAAGAATTGTGTGTCAAGGCCTGTAATCTTTGCACTTTTTGTCAGCGTGCATTATTTTATGATCTATTTGCAACAACCCCCCTTTTTTCCATCACATACTTTTTCTGGCATTCTCATTCCTAACGAGGTAAATTCACTTTCTGCAGAGTCCACATAAGGCTTGTGTATAATAAACCAGTGAGTGCTATAATTTCCCTCCTGGAAGTATAAATTGCTACGTTTTCCAGCTAGTAATCTGTGTGTGAATTTATGCTGTAACTGCTTGTTACTTTAGCTCTGAGTTTAAGCAGTGTGACCAGTACATAACCAGTACTTCAGGTCCCTTCCAGCCCTGTTTCTGAGATGGTGCATCTTCAGTTATTAATTCTTGTCAAAATTAAGATTGGCAGCAAAGTGAAACATTTTAACAGTCACTCCTATTAATCAGTAGAAAAATTAACTTAGAATAAGGGCAAATGAAAAACTGCATGGGAATTGAAATTGAGTACATGTCCTTCTGAAATGCACAGGCTGACAGTTGTAGCTTGTTTAGCAGAAAGAAAAATTTCTTCTTCTGCAGGCAGGAAAATCTCTGGTGTGTACTGTGTAAGAGACCAGCACGCTAGGGTCCCCCTGACCTTAAAAACCTACAGGCAGCAACTTCTACTGGATTAATTCTGTTGACTTGCTGGAATTAAAGAAGCAGAGAATTTATTACTGCATCCAGTTTCCTTAATCCCTAGGAACATGCGGGTGCCTCAAAGACATGTCTTAAAATTCCACAGCTTATCTTTAGTGTACAAATAAGACATGCTGCTGTGCTTGTGAAGTACCTTACCTGCTGCCTGCTTCTACAGCTGAGCTTCACAAGGCACTAGGGATCCTGGCTTGCTATTTGCAAGTCTCTGAGGTAATGATATATAAAGCTGATATTTCTCACACCTTTTTTAGTCTCTGCCTAGGATTCATTTAACGGTAGGAGTGGTTGGGAACCAAAGGTTCAATGTGGGAAAAAATTAGAGCCGACTGAATAATGTTGTCACTCGACAAGCACTAACTTTGAGTAGGCTATGTTAGGGTATATTGTCCACCACACTTTCTACATGTACAATAGCTGTTTAATAGAGAATGCCTTGAGAAGGTTATATTCAGAGGAAAAGCAGCCTGTGCTATGGATGTGTTCATTGCTCATATAGCTGCACAGCAAATACACACTCTGAATGGAGGTTATGAAGTCATAATGCATGTAACAGTAGTGGTAACAGTAGGATCTGCATCTTCCAATGTGCCAGATCAATAAATCAGAAATGGAATAAGCCTCACTGAATATGTTTCTTGGCTTTAGTTTGTTTTCTCATCAAATCCTTAGGCATCAGGGAAGACCTTATCACTCTTTACAACTACCTGAAGGGAAGTTGTAGTCAGGTGAGGGCTGGGCTCTTTTTCCAGGCAACTAGCAACAAGACATGGCCTCAGGCTGCTCCAGGGGAGGTTTAGGTTGGATATTAGGAAGCAATTCCTCACGGAGAGGGTGATTGGAATGGACTTCCCAGGGAAGTGGTGGAGGCACCGTCCCTGGAGGTGTTTAAGGAAAGGCTGGATGTGGCACTTGGTGTCATGGTCTAGCTGATAAGGTGGTGTTAGGTTGGACTTTATGATCTCAGAGATCTTTTCCAGCCTCAATTCTGTGATTCTGTGATTCTGTGATCTGTTTACGACCTCCAACTCAAGGGGAGCAGACTGCTAACATGAAACAGAGCACTTCCATGCCAAATAGCCTAAAACCAAGTGGCTCTGGATTATGTATGATATTCACAACCAGAATACTGATTTCTTGAGTGGTAAAACCTGACAGAAATGGGCTTTCATTTGACTGGAGCCTGCAGGTATAACAGTAATTTAGTGCACAATAATGCATTTCAAGATGGTATTCAACGTCCTGGGGAACTTGCCATACAAATTTGGTTCTTTTCAGTGTTTCCTATCTCTTTTCCATATGATGGCTGATGCAATGTGTTTTCTGACTAAGGAAACCACTCCAGAAATGGCTGTCTCTTGGTGGTCTCATATTTTCTCTGTAATCACTGTGCTTTCTCCACATCCTTCAGGATGAGAAGCAGTAAGTTCTGGTTGTTATAATAAAGCAACCACTATTTAGTAGTGGTTTTAGCTATCTGTCTGGGGGTTGAAAGATCTTTGTCTTATTTTGGCATATGAATTATTAGTATTCTTCTATTCTTGGCCCCTTAGCAAAAATGAGCAATACATGAAGAATATATTCCCTTATTCCCTTGTGAGCAGCAAATTCCTGAGCATTACAGAAAGCAGCAGGAGCACTAAGAGAGAGGGAGGAAAAAAGAAGGCAGTGAAAATCTCATAAATTCTTCAAAACTGTCCTCGTCTCTTGTTGTTTAAGATGTATATCAATAAAGGCAGTCCCTTTGCTGGATACTAGGGTGGCAGGTTTTCCAAGAAGTACTGAGCAAAAGTAGATACTTTTCATTATATACCATTAAAATAAATACTTTTTTCAATATCATTTTGTGCAGTAGCAGATTAGCTGTGGGAAGCAACTTAGGCAAGTTGATGATACTGCTTATTATGGAACCATTAATGTAAATGGTGCTCTTATTCCATTGATTTAAATGGGAGATTAGTATTGTGATAAACCATGAAGAGACCTCATGCATGAAGAGACTTGCAGCAAACACACAGGAGCACTTATTTTAGAAACTAAGAATCATGGAGTGGTTCAAGCAAAACATAATTTGAGAGACTAATGGTCATGCACCAAGTACTCTCATTTTCCACTGACTCACCATCAGCTGGAGGTGCTCAGCATCCTTCAGTGAAACATTATGTAGCTGTAAAAATGAGACCTTGTGCTCCAGAGATAAGTTTGGGATGTTTCTTTTCAGAGGTGAGTTAAGCTATTAGTGGAGGTTTCCAGGAATTGACAACTTTTGATAGTGTGATAAACCTGGTTACAGAGGCATCATGTTCACTCTCTGGATTTCAAGAAGTGCTAATTGAGCAAAGTGGTTTGTGTTCACTTTGAAAGTTACAGTTAAATGTATTAGGCAGTATGAAAAAAATAGATCTTTCAGTGCTGTGTGGGTGGACTCTGGGAACAGACAGTGGATATATCCCAAAAGAGCTAGTTCTTGGACATACAGGGCAGAATTTGTCATTGCTGCCAATTAAATCTTCAGTTTCTCCATAGTAAATATGAGAGAATGCAGTAGTATTTAAATAACTAATGCAATTGAATGCATTTTGCAATAGCATTTCTACTTGTTGATTCCCAATTACTTGTAGTACAGGAGCATCTGTTTACTGAAAGGATACTGTGCAAACATGAGAAAAAGTTCATTCCTTTCATATATACCTTTTTTTTTTTTTTCCCCCCTCTGTGAACAGGAAAGCAGATTGCTCAGAGAGGAAGTGAAATCTGCCTCCCTGGAAATACTCAAAGCTCAACTGGCCAAGACCCTGTACTACCTGCTCCCACTTTGAAACCTTGAACAGTAGGTCCAGAGGGCCATTCTCACATAAATATTGTATGATACTGCTCTAAACTCCAAGTTATAGATAATTATACATGTATACTATAACCTAAAAAAGAGAGTTACAATGTCAAACCATTCATGATTCTATGATTCTATGCTGTTGCACAGAAGATGTTTGAGGTGTACAGGAAAAAAGGAAGAATCATGGTCAGAACTAATTTTTCTGTTTACCCAGCAATCCTTTTTATATTCCATAACTCTTCTCACAGGTTGCACTAACTTTCACAGAATAAGCTTCTAAAGGTGCAGAAAATAGAGCAAGCCACTAAAAAAATTCCTTTCAATCACCTCTCAGCTGCAGGTGGAACTTCTTCCTATTTGTGGCTTAAAAATGGCAGTTGTTTTTCCACATTTAGAGATTTTTTTTTTTTCAGTGAAGTTTCTTTATCACATGAATTTTCAGCAAAATAAAATTAGAGGAAAGACAAATTTCCCTCTGACCTCAGGCATGATGAGATTCTCCTGCAATTATGCTGTTCCATGTCCCATAGATCCTTTCTCTGTGTGCTTGTACTTGTTGGAAGGATCTGTTCTATTTGCATTCCCTTTGCAAGATCAGGGTGGCAATATCACATAAACATCAGACTATTAGAGATGCTCTTGGATTTGAAATTCTTGTATCTCTCATAGTGTGAGTTCTGCTTCCATACCTGGCAGGTATGCAGTGCTGAATGTAGTCAAGAAAATACTGTACAATTCATGGATAAGTTTGTCCTCTAAGTATCTTTAGGACCATCAGGCTAGTTCTGTGTGAGTGCCAGAAGTCTTTTTCTGGAATGTTTAGAAAAAAAAAAAACAGAAAGTAGAAACAGTGGGCGAAAAAGGTAATGAAAACCCTTCCACTACTTCTCAAACCAACTAATTTGCTTTTAATTACCAGAACACTGTTTTGCCATTATTTTCCTCCACTGCTTTGGGGAATAGTAAAACAACTTTTTAATGCCAACTATAGTTTTCATTGATTCTGTTGCAAGTTGAGAAAAACTCTACAAAGTTATTCTTTCTAGTAATTCCCTCTAGTGGAACAGAAATGCCGACAGCCCGTTCCTCAGGTGGGTCTGCACAGTCAAACTGTTGCAATAGGAAATGTAGGTGCTTATACTCATTCACCATTACTAATGAGGGACTCCAGAGCTTCCTGATGTGTTTCCAAACCTCCAGTACATATGCAAGTGAAGTATGATATTACACCTCAAGGGCACTTTGGAAGCCAGGGGCTTCACACTCTTCCCAGTCCAGTCATATAGTAGCGCACTTTATCCCTGTTTTACACCAGAGGAGAATCCATGTTCTCTCTAGGTTAAGATATAGTTAAAGTTGAAAATACCAGACTTCTTTAGTGCTGTTTTTTTGCTATTTCTCAAAATATTTCTCTTAATCACTTGCTTCATGCCAATAGTGACTATATTTAGTACCTTTTATTCCACATGGAAGGGAATTTATGGTTCCCATGGCTCAACAACAGATAGATAAACTTTACCAAAATGCTGGCAGATGCACTAGTAAGACTGGAATCAAAGTTGTCTGCAGACTACTTTTTTGCTATCATTTGTCACAGCTGTGGGGTTTTTGTATGCTTTGATGCATTGGGGGAAAAAAGAAACACTGCAAAACATAATGGAAAATTCTTTAAAAATGCACAGATTCCGTTTTAATCTCCAGCAAGTTTCCCTGTTGCACATCCAAACAAATCTTCAGGAGTTTGCAGGAAATGCTTCTTGCTGTGGCTTAGCTATTGAAATTAATGGGACTGTAATACCCGTCAGCTGCTTGAAAATGGAATTTATTTTATCAAAATCTTTGGGTGTAAAGAAATGTATTAGGCAGAACATGCCTTGCAAAAGGCTTCCATTGTAATGAATGTGGTATTCATTATTTTTCCTAGACAAGTTTATTTTAGAAAAAGGAAATTAATACAAATGGGTTATTGAAAGTAATTTGTGAATTCACTCAATATTTTGAAAGCATAAGAAAAATGTTGTGAGTATTGCCAAATAAAATTGATATCTTTAATATTGCAGAAAGATGGTTATACAACACCAGATGATCTATTTTGTGTCACTTACTACAACTTTCTAAGTTGCTGAGCACCTGCACTGTGGCTTTCCAACTTGTCTTAGCCATGGAGTCCAGCTCCCTTCCTCAGAAGTGCACTAATTAAAGACCCGTTTGCATTTCAGGTTGTTCTCAACACAACACAGCTTTCATTTTCACTCACTTGCTTTTTATATAGGGAGGTAAGGAAGGAAGGGGATGGGAGTTGTGTCTGTCATCTCAGTTTTAGCTTCAGTCAGTGGGGATGGAGCTCCTCATGAGCTGAAGGACAGCAGTTAGCTATTTGCTTCCTGAGAGAAGATGGGAGGCACACCCCTTCCCCAGTGTTCTGCCCTGTGCAGCTCATGCACTTCCTTACAGTTTAAAATGCATCCTGTCCCATATGTTGTACAGCATAAGGCTGCAAAAATGAAAGGGTAGCAGGGGTGGAATGAGGGGTGGGGAGGAACATGAGAAGTGTTGAAAAGGTGAGGGAGTCAGAAAGTAGCAAAAAAACATTTTCTGTAAGGGGTTAATCCAATTAACATTTTTGCATTATTCTGTGGGAGTAAATGAATTCTGTGGGAGTCATGTAATACAAAGATTGTAAAGATGCTCCATGACCACCATTAGGGCTTCTTGATACAAGCCCTGCTTTGTGGCACTGGGGGTGAAAACACTGTTTCAGCATAAACCTCTCCAGTAATTCTCAGATGTTTGCAGCCTCCAGAGGTGCCATGGAGGAACTGCATAAAACAATAATTTGCTAGTTCAGAACCAAAAAAGGTGAAGGAGGCTCACTAGTTTATATCAAGCAGATAAAACCCCTCATCTTTTCTTCTTTTGTCAGTGAAGAGAATGGGTCATGTGTAACAAACTGAGGCCGTCAATTCATATCAGTGAAGGAGATGTGAGCCTTTGTAATGCTCCAGTGGCTGAGTCTAATGAGAAAAAAAAAGCACCTCACCTTCAAAACCTCCAGCATTTAAATGCATCTCCCTCATTCTTCTGCTCCCAGAGGAACAGCTCCAATACAATGACACTGAGTATCCCAGGTGGGCTGCTTTCATCTTTTAAGAGGTGTCTCATAGGATGTAACAGCCACTCACAGCTGCTGAAGCAAGATTTGGACCTCACATGTCTTTCCTTTTAAGTATGTATCCTATTCACTGGGTCACAGGGAGAGGTTGTACATAGTTACTGCTTCGGCAAATGGAAATCTGTGTTATCAAAGTGTCACAGTTTCAACAAAGTAAGGTATCTCAACATAAGTCTCATCCTTTCTCCTGAAAATTCAATAAAAAGCTGTTTAGAAGCTGTTCGGTATTTTTGGTTAAAAAACTTCTTAGATACTGGTCCCTAGGCTTATCTTACTTTTACCATGCCACTTTCCAATGTTGCTATTAGTAAAGTGCTCCTAAGATATCCACACAGCTCTGTTTATGCTCGTCTTACAGTTTGCAGAGATCCTCTTTTTAATTACAGACTTTGTATGCATTTTGACTTCATTTTGAGTGATGGTGCATAATAAAAGTTTGAAGTTGTGTGTTTAAAATGTTACAAGAGTAGGAACAGCCAAAATGTGCTTCCTGTGAATGGTGTGATATTATCAGACATCAACTCTCCAGAACCTCACTGTGACTTACACAAAGTCATAGAATCATCATTACATCCACCCTCCCTGCCATAAGCAGGGGTATCTTCCACTGGATCGGGTTCCTCAAAGCCCTGTCAAACCGACCTTGAACACTTCCAGGGCGGGGCCATGCACATCTCTTCTGGGCAACCAGTTCCAGTGTCTCACCACCCTCATAGTAAAAGAGAATTCTTCCTTATATCTAATGTAAATCTACTCTCAGTTTAAAACCATTGCCCCGTGTCCTCTCACTACAGGCCCTTGTGAAATGTTTTCCTCTGTCTTTCTTATAAGCCTCCTTTATATATTGAAAGGCTGCAGTGAAGTCCTGCTGGTCCCTTCTCTACTCCAGGTTGAACAAGCCCAACTCTCATCTTTTCTTCACAGGGGAGGTGTTCCAGCTCTCTGACAATTTCCATGTCCTTTCTCAGGACTTATTTTAACAGCTCTTTATGTATTGTTACTACATGCTACTCAACTCAGAGGTTGCTCTGATTCTTCCTTCTCTCTATTCTCTTTTGAAAGCAAATGTGTCCAGTTCTACTATGATCTCCCACAAGCCCTTCCTCCTGTGTAAAACAGAGTTCAGCACATCCAGCTCAGCACTGCTTTCACAGCCCTGCAGCCACAGGCCTCCAGGGGTGCTGGGCTCACAGCCCCCCTTGGCATCAGCTGCCATGATGGATACCCTCCAGGTCTTGTGATGAGGTGGTGGCTGTACTGCTGTTCAGTCCCATACTGCCATTCCCTCAGGAATTAGTGGATTGAATCTGTCCTGCCATTGCAGAAATGATGGAATTCAAGAGGAACAATGGCTCAGCAGGGATGCTGGGTGCCTTCCTATAATGTTGCTCTCCTATTCAACCTATTCTCTTAAACCTTAGAGAAAAGCACTACAGCAATTACTATACACACTGAGATACAGAATGAGAACTGATCTGTTTGTGCATGAACACAATTAAAATCAGGACATGAGCCATACTGGTGATAGGGCCAAAGTGACCTGGTAGTTTTATCTAAGTAACAGGAACCACAGGACTTCTGAGCTACAGTTCGGCTTGTAGGAAAACAAATCAGTCTAGATTTCTCAATTGCCAGTGATGGAGAACCCAGCACAAATAGGTTTTCAATGGATAAAAATTCCATTATTTATCAGGTGAACTTGTCTTGATTCAGCTTCCAGCACCAATAAACCTTTCAGTTATGTAGTTTGAGATGCTTGAGGTTTTTTCTCAAATTTCTTGTCTTCTCATCCATTTTAATTTTCTCAAACTTCTTGCAGTTAGCTTTCTTGGACTGCACACACCAGTCCAGGGCTGGATGTTTCAGCAGCAGTTGTGGCAATGCCAAATACAGCAGAGAGCTCCTACCAGTTGGGAAGTTTTCTGGACACTGTGTTGGAGCTCAGCCCACTGGACTTTTACCTCCTTAGGCATTCTCACGAGTCATGATCATAGAATCATGGAATGTATGGGGTTGGAAGGGACCTTTAAAGGTCATCTAGTCCAGCCCCCCTGCAGTGCACGGGGATCTTTTAAACTAGATCAGGTTGCTCAGAGCCTCCTCAAGCCTGACCTTGAATGTTTCCAGGGTTTCCTCTACCACCTCTTTGGGCAACCTGTTCCAGTGCTTCACCACCCTCATTGTAAAGAATTTCTTCCTAATGTCTATCCTAAATCTACTCTCAGCTGAAAACCATTACCCCTTGTCCTATCATAGAATCATAGAATCCTAGGGGTTGGAAGGGACCTCGAAAGATCATCTAGTCCAACCCCCCTGCCAGAGCAGGGTCACCTAGAGTACATCACACAGGAAGGCATCCAGGCGGGTTTTGAATGTCTCCAGCGAAGGAGACTCCACAACCTCTCTGGGCAGCCTGTTCCAGTGCTCTGTCACTCTTACAGTAAAAAAATTTTTCCTGATATTCATCTTAAACCTCCTATGCTCCAACTTGTATCCATTACCCCTTGTCCTATCACTGGTCTTCACTGAAAAAAGCTTAACTCCATCGTCTTGACACTCACCCTTTACATATTTGTAAACATTGATGAGGTCCCCCCTCAGTCTCCTCTTCTCCAAACTAAAGAGACCCAGCTCCCTCAGCCTTTCCTCATAAGGGAGATGTTCCACTCCCTTAATCATCCTTGTGGCTCTGCGCTGGACTCTTTCAAGCACTTCCCTGTCCTTCTTGAACTGAGGGGCCCAGAACTGGACACAATATTCCAGATGTGGCCTCACCAATGCAGAATAGAGGGGGAGGAGAACCTCTCTTGACCTACTAACCACACCCTTTCTAATACACCCCAGGATGCCATTGGCCTTCTTAGCCACAAGGGCACACTGCTGACTCATGGTCATCCTCCTGTCTACCATGACCCCCAGGTCCCTTTCACCTACACTGCTCTCCAGCAGGTCAGCCCCCAACCTGTACTGGTGCATGGCGTTTTTCTTCCCCAAATGCAAAACTCTACACTTGCTCTTGTTAAACTTCATCAGGTTTTTCCCCGCCCAAGTCTCCAGCCTGTCTAAGTCTCTCTGAATGGCAGCACAGCCTTCTGGTGTGTCAGCCACTCCTCCCAGCTTGGTGTCATCAGCAAACTTGCTGAGGGTACATTCTGTGCCCTCATCCAGGTCGTTGATGAAGATATTGAACAACACCGGTCCCAGTACCGACCCCTGAGGGACTCCACTAGTCACAGGCCTCCAACTAGATTCTGCCCCATTGACTACAACTCTCTGACTTCTTCCTTTCAACCAGTTCTTGATCCACCTCACTGCCTGATCATCAAACCCATACTTGATCAACTTATCTACAAGGATGCTGTGGGAGACGGTGTCAAATGCTTTACTGAAATCAAGATAGAACACATCTACCGCTCTACCATCATCTATCCACCTAGTAATTTCCTCATAGAAGGCTATGAGGTTAGTCAAACATGACTTACCCTTGGTAAAACCATGTTGACTGCTCTTGATGACCCCCATCTCCTTGATATGTCTAGAGATAGTGCCAAGGACAAGTTGTTCCATTACCTTTCCAGGGATGGAGGTGAGGCTGACCGGTCTATAGTTACCCGGGTCCTCCTTCTTGCCCTTCTTGTAGACTGGAGTGACATTTGCTATCCTCCAGTCCTCAGGCACCTCTCCAGTTACCCATGACTTACCGAAGATGATGGAGAGTGGACTAGCAATGACCTCCGCCAGCTCCCTCAGCACCCTTGGATGCATTTCATCCGGACCCATCGATTTATGGATGTCCAGATTACGCAACTGATCCCTAACCCAATCCTCATCTACTATGTCCTCACCTATCTTGACTACTTCTGGGGTTATATGAATCTGGGGCTCATGGGAAAAGCCTGCAGGAGTAAAGACAGAGGCAAAGAAGGCATTCAGCACCTCTGCCTTCTTCATATCCTCTGTCACCAGGGCACCCACCTCATTCAGCAGTGGGCCTATATTGCCTCTGGTATTAGCTTTGTTGGCTATGTATTTGAAAAAGCCCTTTCTACTGTCCTTAACCCGACTTGCAAGGTTAAGTTCCAAGGAGGCCTTAGCTTTCCTAGTTGCCTCCCTACATTCCCTGACAACATTCCTATATTCCTCCCAAGTGACCAGTCCCTCCTTCCATGATCTATAGATTTTCCTCTTCCACTTGAGTTTCCCCAGCAGTTCCTTTTTTAACCACGCTGGTCTCCTAGCTCCCTTACTAGATTTTCTACCCATTGGGACACACTGATGCTGTGCTTGCAAGAAGTGGTCCTTGAATATTGTCCAGCTATCTTGAGCCCCTTTACCTTCTAGCACTCTGTCCCATGGGACTTCCCTTAACAATTGGTTGAGGAGGCCGAAGTTTGCTCTGTAGAAGTCCAGGGTTCTGGTCCTGCTGGAAATTTTGTTCCTCCCACACAGGATCCTGAACTCCACCATCTCATGGTCGCTGCAGCCAAGGTTGCCATTGACCACCACTGCTTCAATAAGGCCCTCCTTGTTGGTGAGCACAAGATCCAGCAGCGCTCCTCTTCTAGTCGGCTCATCCACCATTTGCATTAAGAAGTTGTCATCAATGCACTGGAGGAACCTCCTAGACTGTGAAAGGCTGGCTGTGTAAGTCTTCCAGCAGATATCGGGATAGTTAAAATCTCCCATGAGGACCAAGGACTGCAGTTGTGAGGCTGCTTTCAGCTGCCTGTAGAAAGCTTCATCAACTTCCTCATCTTGATCAGGAGGTCTGTAGTAGACCCCCACAACTGTGTCACCCATACTACCCTGTCCTTTAATTCTTACCCACAGAATTTCAACTCGCCCCTCATCAGCCCCTGTACAAAACTCAATACATTCTAGCTGCTCTCTCACATAAAGAGCAACTCCACCACCTCGCTTCACCGACCGATCCTTCCTAAAAAGCACATAGCCATCCATGGCCACATTCCAGTCATGTGAGCTGTCCCACCATGTCTCTGTTATTGCTACCAGATCATAACCCTTAGACCGCACACAGACCTCTAACTCTTCCTGTTTATTCCCCATGCTGTGTGCATTGGTGTACAGGCATTTCAGGAAGCAAGTAGAGCACATCGGTGGGACTAAATCCTCCTTAGACCACCCCCCTTCAGGCCCTGGTATGTTCCTCTTGGGCTTGTCCCTAACAAACCCAGTTTTCTCCCCTTCCCCCTTCACATCTAGTTTAAAGCTCTCTCAATGAGCCCTGCTAAGTCCTGCCCCAAAAGCCTTTTCCCCCTCTGGGACAGGTGCATCCCACCTGCCACCATCAGGCCAGGTGTCTCATAGAGCAGCCCATGATCAAAAAAGCCAAAGCCCTGCCTTTGGCACCAGTCTCTTAGCCATTCGTTCATCATTAAACTCTTCCTGCTTATCTCTCCACCCATTCTTGCAGGAGGTATGGAGGCAAACACGACTTGTGCTCCAGACCCCCTAACTAGCCGTCCCAGGGCCCTGAAGTCTCTCTTCATTGCCCTTACATTTCTTGTAGTAATTTCGTCACTGCCAACCTGAAAAATCTCGCCGCTGCCGCGTGCTCTGAGGGAGCTGCCGAGATGGCCGCTTTTAAACCTTGCCGCGGTTCTCAGCCACACCCCCTGCCTCGTCAGCCTTCCTGCTCCTCTCAGGATTCCCGCTCAGACTCGGGTCTCCTCGCTCTGCTCCGGCTTCGCCGTCTCCGGGAAGCCCGGTCTCTTCTCTAATCCTCAGTAATTAAAGGAGCAGCTCTCACCGCTGCCGCTCTGCGCTCTCACCGCTGCCGCGTGCTCAGCTGAAAACCATTACCCCTTGTCCTATCACTAAACACCATTGTAAACAGCCCCTCCCCAGCTTCAGGTACTGGAAGGCCACTATAAGATCACCGGTAAGTGTTAGAACCCCACAGTTTATGCACAGTCTTTTCCCCAGTTTCTCTATAGTAAGCAAGCTGGAATGATTGCTTGCCTTTGAATAAGGGTAGCAGACAGTCAGTAGTCTTTGCCCAGGATTCTTAAACAAATTATTCTTTACCTAGATGTTGGGGGCAATACACTAATCAAAACAAAGATTTTTCCCTCTTTACCGTCATCTGCCTTTCTCAGCCTGGTGATCTGCTGGCTGTTCAAAAGTAGAAGAAAAAGACAATCCAAGTCACATTTGGAGGTTTGCAACAACCCTCCTCACTGAAGGAGAAGCAGTGACTATTGTATATCTTGTGCTCAGTGAATATTTGACTCAGCCTTACTTTCCTTCAGGCAGAGAGGAGAAACATGGTCTAGATGAAATGTCTGTGAAGTGAGTGCAAAGTGTTTGGAAAAATTTATTCACTAAGTCATTATCAGTTGCTCCCTGCCAAAGGAGGAGGAGGTATTGACTGCTGCTCTGCAGTAGGTCTGCCCAGCAACTGACACTCTGATCAATGGGATAATTGAGCAGAGACCACATTTTTCACTTTGCAGATGATACCAAGCTTGAAGGGACTGAAAGGCTACCAGTGAACTGGCCCAGGCTTCAGAATGGTCTGACAAACGTGTGAAAAACATCTGACCTTTCCCATCTCTGCCAGTTTGGTTCAGCAGAGGCAGGTGCATCTGACTGGGAGCACATGCAGGAAGGGAGATGACTGATGTGGCAGTTCTGCAAAAAGCCATCTGAGAATCACAGGGGATGGGAAGAAGAACACGAATCAACATCATGCAGAAAAGGCAAACACCACACAGACGCATATAAATAGGAGTCTTAAATATTGGCCAGTTAAAATAGTCCCCCTGCTCCACTTGGCACTTAAGAGGACTTAGCTGGTATAAAGCTGTTCCTGACACTGTAATAATAATTAAAAAAAAGATCCAAGGATTTTAATTTATTTTTAATTTTTTTTTTTTAATCAAGCGAGGAGAAAGGATAATGAAAAATTAAGGCAAAACCAAAATTAATAAAATTAAGCTGAATGGAAGGACTTCAATGCATTAGCTCTCGATGCATGTCCTAATGATAAGGATGGTGAGCACCGGCAGGTGGTGTCAGCCAGGACGTTGTGGAGTCTCTATTATTGGATATTTTTAAAAATAAGTTAGACAGACTGATGCTAGGAGTCAAGCTTGTAGAAAAGCTGCTCTTACCTTTCAGCAACAGGTGGATTTCAGTGAGCACACACCTCTCCAAGAGCCTTCTCAGCTCTACCTTGACCTTTCTCTGATTTAGCACTGGGATAATAGAATTCCTTTGGTTGGAAAAGACCTTTCCTTTTAAGTCCAGCTATTAACCTTGCACTGCCAAGTCTGCCACTAAACCATTTCCCTCAGTACCAAATCTATATGTCTTTAAAATACCTCCAGGGATGGTGACTCCACAACTTCCCTGGGAAGCCTGTTCCAATGCTTGGCAATCTTTCCAGTGAAGATTTTTTTTTTAATATCCAGTCTAAATTACAGGATACTGAGAACTGAGGTAAGTGCCTGGGAAACAACAGCCAGAGACCTGAATTGTTGAAGGGAGAACAGGAACAACTTCAGCACCTCTGTAGCGTCCAGAAGGTGAACAGGAGATGTGGAAAACATTAAAATGATTGCACATCCACACCATATGTAGCTTCATTTTTCTTATAAATAAGAAAAATAATAATATGCCTGATTGAAAACAAATCGAATGACAGATATTGTCTTCTCTAGTGCAGCAGTAGTGCTGTAAAAGATGGACACATGCTAATACTGAGACATTTTCTTCTGGAGTTTGATCTTATATAGCTTTGTTAGAACTCATACAACAACAGGTTAGCAAGATAAAAATTCAGCAACTCTCCAAATCTCTCATGCATGTCATAGTATGCAGAAAACAGTCTTGAAAAACCTCAGTGTTTTCATGTGCAGATTCACTTTCATGCAAGGCCAGCAGGAAAATCACAAGCTCTCTTTAGGCAGCAAAAGAAAAATGAATTTGACAGCTGGCCTTAAACACTTTCTCCTTGATGATTCAAGGAAAATGGAATCCATCTGAAGCTGTTGATTAATTCTTCAAATACAGATGGAGAGCAATACCTTGAAAATGTATCTCGTACAAGTATAACAAATGAGTGCGTGGGGGGGGGGGGGGGGGAAGTGGGAGGGGCAGGGCTTTCTTTTACAAGGTTTCCAAGCAGCTCTTTCAAGGGATATAATACCTGTTTTGTATTACAGGGTGACTTCATCTCTACAGTTCATGAAATGTAGGAGAAAAGCTTTATAGATTCTCATAAAGGTGATATGTACTGTGCAGACAGAGTCCAGACTTTAAGGAGTTACCATGGATCCAAGCAAAACAATCTTTTCCTTTTCATACAGTCCAAATAATTATCAGATGCAAGAGGTGAGTCAATAGTGCAGGTAAAATGTCTTCTAAAATACATTTTAGCAAAATTTTGAAAGAATGGCAATAGCTATGGATTACAAGACACATTTCTAAAAAGTGCTAGAATATTTAATCATATAATTCAAATGTTTTTCAACATATTTGGGACCATTCAGTCATTATTTTATGCCTTTAGGGCTAGTTCCAGCACACAATAAGTTTTTATTGTTGCTATCAATAGTGTGGGTTGTAGAGTTAACCAGATTCAAAGTTTCAGAATTCCTCTAAACTCTTACAACTCCATCAGAGTTTTCCATGTAATTATGTGGAAGCAAAACCAGCTCTTTATCATGACTGAACTAAAATCTCTCTTACTTTAAAGGTGTTACAATAGATTTGGTAAAATGTAATATATGTTTCTGTGTATATATGTACCTTTAAGAGAGATGACAGTAATAAGAATTGTATTGAACGCATTCAGGGTGCTATAAAGTATCTGATGAAGTCTAATTAAAGGAGAACACTACAACTAAAGAAAACTCTTTCACTTCTTTTGAAACTGGCATATTCTCACTAAAATGAATGCAGTAGAAGTGTACAGTTTGCAGGAACTAATTTATCTTCTCTTTTTTATTTCTTGCAAAATCATAGGAGACTTTTAAAAGTAATTTCCTCTGAAGAAAATAGGAAATAAAATACAGTAACTTTTATTGCATCTGGAGAATACAGTTTCCCCAACTGTGCCATTCAGTGGTAGTTACATGACTCTTCCAGACATGCTGGCTTAAAAAAAACCCACAAAAAACCCAACAAAGCAACAAACCAAACAATTTCTGAAGGATGATCAGAGAAATTTCTGAAGGAATATATTTCTCAGGATGTCCAGATCGAGGACTGCAGTGCAGAAAACCCAATCTTTTTTTGAGCCATTATTTCTAATAACATGCAAGCAAAACATACTAGGAAAGAAAAGAAGCAAGTCAAATATATTCTTACAAGCAGGGCACATTGTGCATGCAAATTAGGTTGTATATAAGCCCAACTCTCTTCATTTGGTGAAATACTGCTTTGGAGCTCTTTCAGAATGTAAAGTACAGAGAAGCATACATAGCATTCAGAAGGGCTCTAAGCAGAAGAAATCTTTTTTTTTTTTTTTTTTTAAATAGGGACTTTAATCAGCAGTGATTAATCACCACATAGAAATGACAATGATATCTACGTTCCACTGATTCCTATACTCAAAGGGTTCATATATGCTTACAGTACTGTTGCAGTCATTGTCCAGCAGAAGAGCAGAAGTGTGTCAGAGCAAGCTGCTGGACAGAAGCCCCTGGTAGGTGCATCCACTCCTCAGTGCTTCTCTGTGCTGGAGTAGAACTGTCTCCCACACCATTACACTGAGCAGGACATTGGGAGCCACCTGTACAGAACTAGAGGTTAAGCTGAGCTTGAGGTTTAGCTCCAGTTCATCCCATCTAGCAAATGACACTGGAGATGAAATCCTGATTTGAGCTGGCTGGCCACCTGAGAAGCTGTCTACACCCTACAAACAGAAGATAAGGCAAAACACAAGTGATTTTAAAAAATCACACCAGCTCCCTGTGCTCCAGCCTGTGCAGCTAAACCCCAACTGGCTTCAGCTAACACGATCTCCTGCCACTCTTGTAATTAGTCGATGAGTTTACATTACTGAGGAAGACCCTGGGATGAAGTACATTCCTTGGCCAAGGCTTATGGAATGGTGCATTTCACTCACTCAGAATTCAGAATTCAGAATTTGGAATTCAGAAATAAGATGCACCAGTTAAAAATAATCAAAAGACTGGTGGCTGCTTGATGAAAGCGGGTGTGAAAGAAGAGAAAAACATTATTCTTTACACTGAGTCTAAGAGGCTTAGTATAAGGAATAAAAACATAAATTTATAAGAGGCTAGATATTGATGAATGAATATTTTAAACATGTTACATGGCTGTAGAAGATCAGTATATTGTATTTTGGAAGACAGAAAACAGTGTTTTTAAAGTAACCTGTCAGGCCCCATAGTAAGTTACTGAATCTAAAGTGATAATTTTTAATCTTCTTAAAGCCATTTTTAATTGAATATATAATATTAAAAAAAAGGAAAAAAAAAAAAAGATTTACAGCATGATCTATATCTCATACAAGCAATATAGTATGTTTCAGAGGAACATTCATGTGTATGAAAACAAAATCTGGATAGGAAATATTTACAAAGTGTTCTTGTTTTGCTTCAGAATGAACCCTGAACCTTCAACCTAAGTCAGACAGAAAACAAGCAGAAAAACAACTTTAAATGTTGCAGTAAGAAAGGGCTTTCAGATAATATGAAGACATTAACATGAAGATCAGGTGTTCCCACAATACCAAGTACAAAAATCACATCTGTCTTGATAGTTTTTAATGGGGAACAAAGCATAAACTTAGCAAATACTCATTTATGGTTGTACAATTAAAAAAGGTATTTTTGTAACACTGAAGGAAAACATGGGTGACCCTTCCCCACCACATCTTAGGCTTCATTTTTTGGTAGTAAATTTTCCTTGACACATTTCATATTTAATTTCTGACCGGTGATATGTATTTTTCTGGAGGGGGCAGTTACATTGCAAATGGTTAAATGATAATCCAAAGAGTGTGACTTACAGCTTCCTATACCTTTTGTATATGACTCATTGCTGCTTAGATTGTGCTGTCTACTCCTGTGCCTGGTCATAAGAAATAACAAAGTTGTTAAGCAAGTCACATTTATTGTCTTTCTACAGCATGTCCTTAGATTGCAATGGCATGCTTACCTTGAAGTTTCAAATACCTGCAGAAAATCTGAAATGGCTGCACTCCTGTCAAGAGATAAAATCATATAATCATAGAACCATTCAGGTTGGAAAGACCCTTGGGATCACTGAGTCCAACCATCATCCCTACTCTACAAAGTTCTCCCCTAAACCACATCCACCAACACCACATCCAAATGACCCTTAAACACATCCAGGGATGGTGACTCAACCACCTCCCTGGGCAACCTATTCCAGTGTCTGACCACTCTTTCTGTGAAAAAATTTCTCCTAATGTCCAGTCTAAACCTCCCCTGTTAAAGCTTGAAGCCATTCCCTCTTGTTCTGTCACTAATTACCTGTGAGAAGAGACCAGCACCAACCTCTCTACAATGTCAGGCAGTTGTAGAGACTGATGAGGTCTCCCCTCAGGCTCCTCTTTCTCAAATTAAACATTCCCAGCTCCTTCAAGCATTCTTCATAAGATTGATTCTCTAGGCCCTTCACCAGCTTCGTTGCCCTTCTCTGTACTTGCTCCAGCACCTCGATATCTCTCTGGAATTGAGGTGCCCAAAATTGGACACAGTACTCCAGGTGTGGCCTCACCAGTGCTGAGTACAGGGGGACTATCACCCCTCTACTCCTGCTGGTCACACTGTTTCTAATACAAGCCAGGATGCCATTGGCTTTCCTGGCCACCTGGGCACACTCCTGGCTCATATTCAGCCGCTTGTCATTTAGAACCCCCAGGTCCTTTTCTGCCAGACATTTTCCAGCCACACCTCCCCAAGCCTGGAGTGTTGCCTGGGGTTGTTGTGGCCCAAGTGCAGGACCCAGCACTTGGCCTTGTTGAAGCCCAGACCATGAACATCAGCCCAATGATCTAATCTATCCAAGTCTCTCTGTAGAGCCTCCCTATCCTCATGCAGATCAACACTCCCGCCGAGCTTGGTGTCATCTGCAAACTTACTGATGATACACTCTGTGTCCTTATCGAGATCATCAATAAAGATGTTAAACAGAAACGGTCCCAACACTGAGCCCTGAGGAACACCACCTGTGACTGGCCCCAGCTGGATTTGACTCCATTGACCACCAAAGAGCAGGGGCAAAAGCCTCATAGTCTTACAGTTCACACAATGTTTCTATAGAATGTGTCTGTGCTTTCATGGTCAGTAACTTCTGTAACTTCAGAATACACTGTTCTAAGGGTGTCTGCTGCCAAATGTTTTTTCCAACCATCCTGCAGCTGGTTGCAGTCACAAGGCACAATCATCAATCAAATGGGAAAAGGCAGATCAGTGTTAGAATTTTCCTTGTACTTTTCTTGCAGGTAGAAAACAGATCTTTAAGTCTTCGGGCAGAGTAATGCACATCCAGAAATCTCAGTCTTCATTTCTCACATCTAGATAAGTGAGCCAAGCCAGAAGGCTGTTACGACTAAGGCTGCTCTAGCTCTTTGATTTTTGGTATGAAAATTCCATCTGTATCAAAGCTCATATGTACATTTCCATAAAAAAGCTGTGTTTTTGATAAAGCTGCATTTTCTTATAAAAAATGCTTTCTGTTGGAAAATTCCAAAGCTACCCTATAAAATGCCATTTGGACAGCACACACACTGAGATAAAATCACTCTAATAATAGCTTGGGGTTTAATATATATTTACCAGCAAGACAGGCTTATCTCAAAAAAAAAATTCAGCAGTCATTTTAAGAAAGTTGTGCCTCATCCATCTGCATTTGTTTTTAAATTAGTCTTCTGAACTTGGATATTTAATGAGATCCTTTCTGTAGCATCATTAGGGTCTTGAGCTCTGGAGATAAACTGTTGGAAGCTTTGGATAAGCACCACAACAACTATTATTATTATAGTGCCTTTAATCCCTTTCCAAAGCTTCACACTCACATTGATGGTGGTTTTACTTTCCCTTCTTCCCACAAAGCACCAAGAAAAATTTTTCACTCTTGGTGAAAGTCAAGATGGTTATAGAGTAGGGATTTTAAATAAGACATTAAATAGTATTAAAAATTGTGGCAGACAGTATGCTAATAACCAAAGTATTGCCAGATTTTGAGGGCTTAAAAACAAATTGTCTCTTGTGTGAGGGAATTTGTAGGTAAACTTTGCAAATCTAACCATGGGGAAAAAAAAAGCACTGCTCTGCTGTATAATGGTAATCTCAGAATATCACCACTTAGCACCAGTTTTATCACCAGTGTTTTGAAATATGTCACCCATGTGTATACACATTGTGTTTCATTGCTGTCTGGTTGATGGCCATGTAACTTTCTCAAGAGTGAGAGGATTAGCAATGTTTGTAAACTTGTCTGAGACATGGTAACTGCAGAGGTTTCTGTACTGTTCTGTTAGGCCATGTATATCATACACATTAACTACTAGATTTTTGTTTTCTTTCTCATATCACTTGTGAATCACAGCTTTTATTTACACTCCTGAGACCACCATCAATCATTTTTACTGAATCATTGCTGTGCAGTTGCTCAGCTGGCTTGATAAGAACATTTCTTCCACCTTCCTTCCCTCGCAGCTCCAATGGACCTGAATCTCCTGAGCCTCACATGAACCAGTCCTGTCCCTCCTATCAACAAACACCCAGGATGAAGCTCTAAACCTTGATTCTGAGAAATCGGGAGTTGGGAAGTTTGGTTACTGTGCTCAGGTCAGCATCACACAAAGTGTCTCAGAAGGGAGCAAAGACTCATAGAATCACAGAAAGGTAGGGGTCGGAAGGGACCTCTGGAGATCATCTAGTCCAACCCACCTGCTAAAGAAGGATCACCTAGAGCAGTTGCACAGGATCACATCCAGGCAGGTTTTGAGTATCTCCAGAGAAACAGACTCCACAACCTCTCTGGGCAGTCTGTTTCAGTGCTCTGTCACCCACCAAGTTAAGAAGTTTTTCCTTGTGTTCATATGGAAATCCCTGTGTTCCATTTTGTGCCTCTCATCCTGTTGCTGGACACCACTGAAATGAGTCTGGCCTCATCCTCTTGACACCCACCTTGTAGATATTTATAAGCATCGATAAGATAGATGCCCTCTCAGTCTTCTCTCCTCCAATCCAAACAGACCCAAGTCTCTCAGCCTTTCCTCATGACAGAGATGCTCCAGTCTCCTGATCATCTCTATTGCCCTAAAGAAGGGCAAAGGGGTTCACATCACAACAGTAACCATAGTAGATCTCTGTGTGTGGTGTTACCCTCTAGGAGACAGCACAATCATAGAGTCACAGAATCATTTTGTTTGGAAAAGACCCTGAAGATCAACAAGTCCAACCGTTAAACTAACAATTCCAAGTCCACCACTAAAACATGTCCCGAAGAACCACATCTATACCTTTATTAAATACCTCCATGGATGGTCACTCAATCACTTGTCAGAGCAGCCTCTTCCAGTGCTTGACAACCCTTTTGGTGGAGAGATTTTTCTTAATATCCAATCTAATCCTCCCCTGGTGTAACTTAAAGCCATTTTGCCTGATAATATGAAGTACCACAGCAGATTAAAAGCTGGAAAGAAAAGTCTGTGAAGTATTATGCAGATGTTACATCCATTTTCAGAAATCTGCCCAGCATTTTGAGCATGGAAAGATGTGTCCTTGGAATAGGAGCTGGGGGACTAAATCTTTGTCAGTCTGGAAGGATAGATGAGTTATGGAGGTGTTTTACTGGTTATTGGTACAAGTGTAAATTAAAAAAGATTATAATCCTGGTAGTGAATAGAAATGGTTAATGGCACTTTTGGCTATTTCCATGCTGCTGAAGAAAGAAGGAGAGAATAAAAGAGACTGAGTCCTGGGCCCAGGGCTAAGTAGCACTATTCGGCTCACGTCCACAGTGGTTATGGCTGCTCCCCTTCGTAGCAGATTTATCTTGCAGAGAGTTGTTCAAAAGCAGAGCCAGAGAATGGCAACCAGTGGGGTGATTAGGGGATGAGTGCACAAACACATCACAGATCTCTTTTATTTACCAGTACAGGCGAACCTGTTGGTTAATTTAGGAGAGTAGCTCTGGCAGGACTATCCTTGCTTCATTCCCTGTAAGGCTCCTGGATTATTTTACTCAGTGATCCTGTGGGTGACTAAAGCATTTCCCAGTTTCAAAACATGAAATAAAACTCTAAAATCTTTTGGAAAACAACAACAAAAAAGTAATTGTTTAATGTTTTGGTCTCTGAAAAAGGAATTACTTTTAAAAAATAATTTATTATAACTTTTATTATTCTTCTCCAAAAATTTATCTCTGCTTTTGTCCCCCTTCCTTCCCAGCCTCTGTTTGTGTGCATGTGGAGAGGAATTACTGGAAAAAGAAGATACATAGAGGTAAGACCCTTGGCCTAGCTCCAGTACTGAGAGACTACTGGGGTTGAGAAGCTGTCCTGGGAGTAGGTGGCAGGCTAAGAGGGGAGGCCTTTCATTTAAGGGGTAACAGCTTCATAGCTGCCATGTACCAAAAATACCTGAACACACTGTTACTGTGGATCAGCTGGCACTTGCTAGCACTTACTACCATCCAGAGACCTTCTCATGGATCCAAGCCCCCAGATAAATGAGGATAAAAGTGTTTCAGTTGGGGAAGAGGATCCCCATTTTAGAAGAGGTATAAGCTAAGACAATTATATAGTTCATACCTACACCCATATGTCATGGTTTAATCCGAGACAGCAACTAAGCACCACACAGCTGCTTGCTCCCCCCGTGTGATGGGGGGAAGAGGATCAGAAGGGTAAAAGTGAGAAAACACATGAGCTGAGATAAAGACAGCTTAATAATTTTTATATATATATATAATGTAAAGAAAAGGATAATAGCTAAGACAGAGAAATGAATCCCAAGAAAGACAAGTGATGCAAATGAAAACGATTGCTCAGAATCAACCAACTGATGCCCAGCCTGTACCCCAGCAGTCCTCCCTACCAACCTTCCCCTTACTTTTATTGCTGAGCAATATGGTACGGAATATCCCTTTGGTGATTTGAGGTCAGCTGTCTCAGCTGTGTCCCCTCTCAACTTCTCGTTCACCCCCAGCCTGCTCACTGGTGGGGTGGAACGAGAAGCAGAAAAGGCCTTGACACTGGATAAGAACTGCTCAGCTGTAACAGAAGCATCCCTATGTTATCAACCCTGTTCTCAGCACAAATCCAAAACAAAGCCCCATACTAGCTGTATGAAGAAAATTAATTCTATTTCAGCCAAACCCAGCACATCAGCCTGGAGCTTTTACCAATATTGCTATTCCACAGGGTGTTAAACAGGCTTTACTAAAAGGTTTCACTCTTTTTACACAGATTTATTATATCGTGGTGTAGGTGAGGCTGATAAAAGACAGAATAAAGAGCTTTTCTACCTATTCTTTGAGGAATGGCCACCTGCCCATAGGTATTTAGCTGACATTTCTTGTTTAAAGAGGCTACTCTGCAGCACCATTCAGTACTCCTCATATATGGGTCTGATAAAATACTGGCCAAAGAAAGCCTGGCAGTGAATTGAGAACAAAATGTAAATCCTCAGCATAAGCTGCAGCACTGATGTAGAAGCATGTGCAAAATGCTGCTGTGGAGTGGGATGTTCTTCATGAGATGGGTGAAAGAAAGGATTGTGTTAAATACAGTACAGCTTGTGACTTAGGTGAGGAAGAGGAAAAGGGCAGGATGCAGCTGAGCAATGATATGTGTGAAATACAATACCTCATCTGTTTTGATTGCTGTAAAAGTGGAGTTAGAAAAAACAACAACAACAACAACAAAACCAGAAGAGTTCATGTTAGCCCCAGGGAGGCTACAGAGGGTTGTGTCAACACCTTGTTACAGGCAAACATGAAACGCCTCACCGGTTAGGTCATGCATGTATAAGGGGCATGGCTTGAAGACAGTAAACTGGAGGAGCCTTTGCCACCAAGCCAAGCCTGTCAGCATTTTTAAGAGACAAGTGCAGTGCTGCAACCTCTGGAGACCAGATTCACCAACCTTGAGGTCTTACAGTGCTGATTACACCGACAGCTGTGAGATGGGTCTGGAGGATGCCCTTGGGAAGCACACTTTTCCCCTGCAGCACAAAATTCTACTGAGCTTTTTTCGGAGATAACTGCCACACTTTGAGAAATCACCATTTTCCTGCTTTCATTTGTGATCCTCTGGAAGCTGCTGCTGGCCTGCTGAAAAAAGAACAGCAAACATGCTAAGACAATTCTTGCACACTACAGGCATTGATACTCTGCCCTTACAGCATATCCACTGTAAGGGAACATCCAGAAAAGCCATTGCATAATAAAAGAAGACTCAGGAAGCAATGAAAAAAAGGCATGAAAATAAGGGGATGTATTTAGTAGATCATCTTCCTCAAAATTTTCAGCTTTTTAAGTTTAAAACTGAATTGAACTGAAGATAGAAATAATAAAGATAAATGGACTCAGATGCCTTCCTTTCAATGAACCTCTGTCAGCTGAAGGTTGGGCCTACAGGAGTTTAAATGCTAACTTAATGACAAAAATCACAAAATTAACTTTCTTTGGTATCTATGACTAAGCCAAGGAATCTGGGGGGAAACATGCCATATCAGCCTTTGTGAGCATAAATTGCCCAAATGAACACCTGCTCTGACAGCATGACCCAAAATATGTAGCAACTCGTCAGCAACCCTTGGTACCTAACAGATACATTGTTTGGGTAAACACTGTTTTTCTCTTCACTTGCCCTGCAAAGAGTCTTTTCCCTGTTACAGTCAGAAGGAGGAATTGCTCGATGATGCCTAACTGGAGTATATTTTTTAATACTGAATAGATCTAAAACACTCACTGAGTCCTTTCATAATGCCAGGGGTCTGCTTTTTTCTCTGTGGGTGGGACTGCCTCACTGTGCATCTATGAAAGATTTTTTGCTACAAAGAAAGTTTTTTGCAATTTAAAAAATTTCGCATTAGATTAAGAATACATGCACCATGCTGGTAAGGGGGTACATTCTTCTCACAGTTAATGCATTTGAACGTAGTTGCATGGACTCCAAAGTATATTTTCAAGCTGATTTTTTTGCATGGGTTATGTTCTGGACACATATAAAAGAGCCTTGTAAATCAAACATTTACACTTGGAAATGCTTGCTTTAGGTGGTTGTAGCAAACTGTAGATAACCTTTCTACAGGCCTGACAATTTTAGAGAAAGTCTGCTTGAATTTCTTATGTGTGGCACGAATATACACTTCAAAGCTTAATTGATACCTCCTTCAGCCATGATTTAGGATTTTGCTCACAGCCATTCAACAGACACACCAAACACTTTTTTTCTCAGAATCCTACAAACACTAATATTTTCTGAAGTTTCTGAAGCTGGATGAAGAGAATAAAACCACTGATGTGCCAACATGTTTTGCTTAGTCACTGTGGTGTTTTTGTTACTCCTACATTCAGCCTCTTGCATTTTAATTGCTGCATAGCTCCTCCTTCCTTATTATATTACCCATCCTTCTTTGATTTGCAGCAGATATGACACTGTAGGGGTGAATCAGAGTGGCTGGTAGAACCAAAATAGTCTCATAAACACTTAATCTCACAGAACTGAAGTCAGTGTTAGCACTTATGACTTCCCAATTTGCTCTTACTGTTTTGGTCTGAAGAAGAAGTTCTAAACCCATCAATTAAAGAGGGAAAAATAATCAAAGATGTGTAACAGTCTGGCTCCTGCTCAGAAGAAGTATTAAGATCCTGATTCTGTTGACAAATATTATTCTGTCTCTAACTTCACCTTTAGGAAGAGATGGGCTTCTTATTGCTCAAAAGATTAAACCTCCTGTGAGGTGGGTAAAACAAGGTCTTATATCAATTATGGCAGTAGATGTATGATGTACAAGGATGTTATTAATGGTGTTAAGATAAAAATTTCTATTAGGATACTAGTAGAGTGAGATTCAGTTTGAGATTCAGACACCTAAATGTCTTCAACAAGAGCTGAGTGATGCAGGACCCACAGAGGTCTCACCTTAACCAGAGAAGTGAAAAACAGCTATGGACAGGACACCCATCCTTATACAAGGCATAGGGTACCATCCTGAATGTATGAGGTATCCTGTTTGACTTCCAACTGTCATTACAGGAGATTGTAGATCCCCCACGTTTGGATGCCCACAGAAAGGTAGTTGGTGTCATTTGACCACTGTTGTGTCATGCCATCAAGTTACCATGGCATCTAGCCACAGCTGATAGATATAAAACAGCATCTACAGGAGACCAATGTCGTTTCAGAATATTAAGTGGAAGACAGTTGAGGTACCCACCCAAAGTCATGTCAACTATATATGAGCAGCTGAAATGAGCCCTCTGTGCAATATCAGCAACTCCCATGCAGATGTGCCAGACACCATGTTGCTGCTGGAGATGGAATCAGACATACATGTTTGGGCAGGTGAATCTCTCCTTCGTGCTCACCTTGGAGTAAGCTGAATCACTCTCTAGGCTGCATGCATTACATTGGTTAGATCTCCTTGAACTGTCATGGGCTCCATTCACTTACCTAAACACAGGCATCTTCTGAGGTGTCCTGGGGCTCCCAAGATATTAATGTGGAACTGCCAGGTAGGACACAAGAGCAGTAGCTTCTAAAGTGGGAGCCAGAGGTTTGACAGGGTATCCACGGAGTCTACAATGACAAAAGGTGCCTGTGTTTAGCTACTGAATTTTTTTGTCAGTTTACATACAGAAACGCATGAGTAGACAACTGCATTCAGGTGTCTTAATCCAAAGCTTTGTCCCACTCTTAGTTAATCAGTTTTGTTAATTGTGGAAGGCTACAAGCCAGATCATTTTTGCAGAGCTCTGCCTCTTGCTTTCATAACTCTTGGTAGTTGCCCAAGAACTGCAACTCACCCAAGGTGTTCCTGACACCCCCCCATCCCACCTCCAGAGACAATGTTTCAATGGCCCAGGTAGCTTAGTTTTGCTCAGCCCCACAGCCCAACTGAGCACTTATCACAGCAATTTCTTTCGCTCTGAAACAGTAGATGTGTACAGTAGACACAGCACAACACTGCACTGTGAAAACATAGCAAAACATAGAGATTTCAGCAATCTGAATCCATAGAATCCAAGTCCTCTTTAGACACATTTAATGAGTTCTTCATAGGTTCTCTCAAGCATCCCTTTATTAGCCACCATTTTCTGCTCTCCCTCTGTTATGCATTGTCTAATGAACTATTTTTTTTTTCTATAAGGTAAACATCCAGGCAAGTTCCAGTCATTATCAGCAACATATTTTCACTCTAGGCTGAATAACTTTAAGTGCTGTATTTGAATGCTTTCTGGTATGCACATCATCCTCCCTACATGACGTGTCCTTTGGAGGCTGCTTAGTTCTTTGATAGACTGCAGACATCCCATGTGTTAACCTAGTATCTGACCACCTATCAGACAAGCTTCTCATTACTTAGCTGCCTAGCTACAAGCTTTACATTTCATAACTGCAAGCCTTCATAAAAATGCTTTAGTCTCTGCTGCTGGCCCTCATGCAGGACCTAGCAAGAACCTGCAGATGTTCCCCGAGTCGTTCCATGGAGCCAGGTAACTCGGATAGCTGTAGCTTTTAGGAACCTATAGGCTAATGACTGCTACTTTGCAGCATGATAGGTATAAAGATATTTCTTCAGGGTTCAAAAATTTCAGGAAAATAGAGAAAAAAACAAACAACAACAACAAAAACCCAAACAACAAACCACACACCAGAAAAGAACTCAAAACTTATTATGGAAATTATCTGACTTTCAGCCACTTACCAATTCTTCTGTATAGCAGCTGTAAAAAAAATGCCTAATGCAAAGTGCTTTGGCTACTGACCATGCCTCTATATTTCATGCCTCAGAGGTGAAATTCATTTCAATAATCCTCAAGACTTATTTTTTTTTTATTTTTTTTTTTTTTAAATAAGAAATGTCTACTTTTCAAGACTGTACTGTTGCAGCATACTTTGTCTCGGCCTAATCTGGTTCAACTCCTTAACCACATACAAAGAGGTAGACCCTGAACTGCGCATACTTAACTGTTCTGGTAATACATGTCTTGACTTCCCAATAGTTTTGAGCCAATCTTGGAAACACAGGAATAAAACCTTGCTAGATTATCTGTGAGTAGCTCCCAAGTACATTTATGTAAGTATGACGCAGCACTAAAAGACTAAATGGCTTCTCAGTTTACTGTAAGTTGCATTTCAGTACTACACACTTCACATAGTACAGAGACTGAGTTTTTGCTGTTCAGTAAAAATTTATTTTGGATAATAAAATGGTTGTGTTTATTCAAGCACAGCATCTGCTAGTAGCCCTGAAAAAATGTTTATGTGTTTGCAGCCAGTGCTGCCTGTACATTTAGTAATGCAGCAGCATAGTGCAATACAGTTTAAACTACTAATTTATGAAGTTTCAACTCCATTCAATTTAAAATGATGTAACACACTACAATAGTTCTCCAAATTCTATTCGTACTTCTTGGTGAGCCAGTCTTTGCCCTGCAGTAAAGGAGAACAATATTGGCATGAGCTGAAATAAATAAGAAATAAGTATCTGAACTGAGGTGCCATTCAACTGCTTATTGAAATTTAGCAAGCACTAACTTGTCCTGCTGTTTGATCTTAACAGGCATAATTCCTACCCATTTACCTATGGAAAGTAATCTGAAGATATGATGATAGAAGTAATTCTGGAAGATATTCTTCCCTGACTGATTCAACTGTCCTGTATATAAAACTCTGCATTGCATTTTCATTTTTTAATAGTACTGCTTTTTATTTCTTCATTTAAGCCCCCATGGATCTTCCTTTTCGTAGAAGAGGTGGCATTTTGCCAGAGGTTTTAAAATAGTAAGACTTTGAAGAATGAAGTGAAATGCTTCAGCTGTGCCTGAACTGAAGAGATAGGATGACTGTATATGAAAAGTCACCATATGTGTCTCTAGAGTGCTGTCAGCTCTAGACTGAGCTGCAGAATTCAAGCTTTCCAGTCATCCTATGGAGACTGAATGAAATTGGTTTCAAAATTATAAGTGTATTACAAATAGAAACTAAAATAGAAGTGAGAACAGTATAATTATGTTTCTGCTCCTTTTTATACAGCATCAGAGATCACAAACTGAGATTTTCACAGGTATGTACCTCTTAGGGTTGACATAGAGTCTATCCAGATCCCATATAAATCTCTAAATCTATTTTGCCCCTGTGAGTGATCCAGTCTCTGTTTTCCAGGATTTGCTACCCTAAAACTGCCAAAACTCATTAGGCAGCTCCTTGTTTGTTCTGTAACCTTCCTGGACACCAGCCTCCACTTGTTCACACAGTCTCAGCAGACTCTGGGAAGACAGGCCTATTTCTTCAACTGCTGCATTCAGGTTTTGGTCCCCATCTAAAACAGAGGTGAAGCCTGTGGCTCATGAACTGCATGGCTAGAGCTGGCAACAAGCACCCTTCTGTCCTCTCTCCAGCACCTCTGACTCTTCTCCCTTAGCTTTGGACTTTTCTTGCCAGTCAATCCCATGTCCCCTGCCCAGATGGAAGTGTGAGTCTCAATCTGCTTCTTCACTGCCTCCCTTCTCCAGAGAGAGGCAACTTCTTTTCCCTTCTGTCTCTGCCCATCCCTTCTTCCACCAATTCAGAAGGCACTTTTGAAGACAGAGAGTTCATCTACAAACTCTTGTCTCATCATCTGGATAATGGGGAGGTGTTTGCGGCCTCCCAGAAGTAAAATGGCATTTCTAAGATGTCATTTCCAATGAAATAGCACTTCAAGGTGGTGTTTCACCTTTCTTCCCAGCCCCATCACCTTCTGTGATTCAGGGTTTGAAATGGCTTCACTAGTTCCCTTGAAGGAGCATTTGCAAGACTGGTAAGACCTTGCAGCCCCTGCCATCCAGGCACAAGGAAGCATCCAGACACCACATGTCCCCTCCTGGTTACAATGGAATTGTCATCCCTGCCCTATGACAATAAAATATAAATTTCTAGGCTTGCCTTGAAGTTACTCACAGTCACCGTCCAAAGTAAGAAGGGTCAAAGGATTTGGTATTCCACATTTCTGACAAGGGGATGTTCAGGATTTGCCCATTTCTTCGAGACACAGTTACAAAAGGGTAAAGAGAAAACAACTGCAATTTAGGTTTCTAATTTCCCACCTCACACTAGATCCTAACACAGAACTGTGGTGAAGAATTCAGAGTCCTTTATGGGATAAAAAGAATTTGTCACACTTGAAACAGGAGGTTACTAGAGTCCCCAGGATTAAAAAAAAGAAAAAGAAAAAAAAAACAAATTCAGGTTATTTACCACCCTTTTCAACCACAAAATAGCGGAGATGAAAATGATCTAGTACTTAAGGCTGGAACAGAGGAGGATTTGACATCTTCCCAAGCATTCTTCAGCACTACATAATTCAATACACCAGCAGGCATACTATGTACCTGACAACACTGTTTTTCTAGTTTCAGTACAGTCAGTTACTAGTTCTCTTTAAAGTCACTCTGAATGTACAGTGAATGCAGTATAACTAGTGTGATCAAGAGAGAAAGAAGGAAGAGGTATGGAAGGATGCATTTTTTCAAGAAAATTGGACTTGCAACTTCTTTGAGAAAACTGAGGAAGAGCATATTTTTCTGGTAGGCTGTGATGTTCTGGCAGGCATGAAGAAGGTAAATCTAGAATGCTGTTGCACAGCTTCCCACTGGGAACAGCTATTCATCAGCAAGTGGAAGTAAAATTGGACAGCTTAGCAGATTCCATTTAACAGACAGAATAAAGAAGTAGTGTTGTTTTGCACTGATGGAAACCACTAGAGAAAACGCTCGAGTCTAATTCAGGTGGTGATTTTTCAAAGCAGTGTCCCCAACTGGTAGCGAGTACTTTCGTTTCCTAAGACAAAATGCTAAGAGTGTAAATCTGTTACATGAGCCTTTTTTGAACTGACAGTATGCTTGTATGTGTTTGGAAATGTACCTGTGAACAGAGAAGGGGCATTAAAACAGAAGATGGATGTTTTAAGGCACTGAGACCACTTGTTCTGCCAAAGTGAGGAGCAGAGAAGCTACCAGTGCAAGGCTGCTGGCTCTGCTGTGGAGATTTTAACACGAGGGAGGGGTTTGCTGCATTGAAGTCAATGCATGACGTGACCTCAGGGAAAGCTGCTAAAGAAATCTAAAATTAGGTATCCCAGAAAATTCAGCCTCTTTGGGGTGGAGACAGAAATGCTCAGTCTGAATGCTGTTGAATTTGATTGCATGCTCTGGCTGCACAGCTATCAAAGAAAATCTCAGCACAGCCTAATGAAAATTAAACTGATACTTACGGTATCTATCATATATATTATAAAAACTGAAAGTTCAGTAAGCACCAAAACAAAGAGGCTGAAACGTAAATCCTGATCTACCGACCCAGGTCAGATTTGGAACTGTGTTTGCTCAGCAACACAGACACGATGGAGCCATGTTTTGAATTCAAGGAGCAGTCAGGGAGACCTGGTTGTCTGCAAGTGTTTGGCTGACCTTTCTGCATGGTTAATATTGCACAGAGTTTGTTACACTGTTAGGAAAAAAAAAAAAAAAAAAAAAAGAAGGATATATATACTGGCTCAGAGCAGTGAGTGTGTTATCCTAAAACATGTAAACAAGCTTTCTCTTTAAGAAAAATCACAGAATCACCGAATCACCAAGGCTGGAAAAGACATTTGAGATCATCAAGTCCAGCCTATGACCTAACACCACCACATCAGCTAGATCATTTACTCTCAACACTTAACCATAGACCTATAACAGTAGACCCTTACCATAGACCCTTACCCTAGACCATTTAATCTAGATGCTTATGCCTAGACCCTTAAACCTTGACCCTTAACACTAGAGCCCTAACCCTGGACAGAATCATGCCAGAAGATCATCTAGTCTAACCATAACCTAAATCCCCCTACCATAACCTAATCTACCCTATCAGTGCTTAAATCATGCTGCTAAACACCATATCTGTATTTCTCTTAAATACTGCCAGGGACAGTGACTCCACCACCTCCCTGGGCAGCCTGTTCCACTCTTCCAGTAAAAAAATTCTTTCTAATACCCAATCTAAACCTTCCCAGTGCAGCTTCAGGCCATTTCCTCCAGTCCTGTCATTATTCACCTGACGGAAGAGGCCAACTCCCACCTCCCTACAACCTCCTTTCAGGTAGTTGTAGAGAGCAGTGAGGTCTCCCCTCAGCCTCCTCTTCTCTAAACTAAACAATCCCAGTTCTCTCAGCCTCTCCTCATAGGGCTTGTTCTCCAGACCTTCCACCAGCTTAGTATCTCTCCTCTGGACCTGCTCCAGCCGCTCTACACCCCTCCTGAAGTGAGGGGCCCAGAACCGCACACAGCACTCGAGGTGAGGCCTCACCAGTGCTGAGTACAGGGGCATGATCACCTCTCTACTCCTGCTGGCCACACTATTCCTCATCCAGGCCAGGCTGCTGTTGGCCTTCCTGGCCACCTGGGCACACTGCTGGCTCATGTTAAGTCTGCTGTCAACCAGTACCCCCAAGTCCTTCTCCACCATGGAGCTATCCAACCATTCATCCCCAAGCCTGTAGCTTTACATGGGGTTGTTGTGAACAAAGTGCAGGACCTGACACTTGGTCTTGTTAAACCTCACACAACTGGCCTCAGGCCATTGGTTCAGTGTGTCCAGGTCTCTCTGCAGAGCTTTCCTACCCTCAAGCAAGTCGACACTACCTCCCAGCTTAGTGTCATCTGCAAACTTTCTTAGGAAGCACTCAATCTCCTCATCCAGGTCATTAATAAAGATATCGAACAGGACCAGACCCAAAACTGAGCCCTGGGGGACACCACTGGTGACCAGCTGCCAGCTGGATCCAACCACATTCACTACAATGGGATTGGATCTGGGCTCCGCCAGGCAGCCAGTTTTTTTAACCCAGCAGAGAGTGCACCTATCTATGCCATGTGCCATCAGTTTCTCCAGGAGAATGCTGTGGGAGACTGTGTTGCAGGCCTTCCCAAAGTCCAGAAAGACAACATCCACAGCTCTTCCCTCATCCACCAGCTGGGTCACCTGATCATACAAGGAGATCAGGTTGGTCAAGCAGGACCTGCCTTTCCTGAACCCATGCTGGCTGGGCTGGATCCCGTCTCTGTCCTGCACTTGCCATGTGAGTTCACTCAAGATGAGCCTCTCCATGACTTTTCCTGGCACTGAGGTCAGACTCACTGGCCTGTAGTTCCCAGGATCTTCCTTCAGGCCCTTCTTTTTGATGGGTGTCACATTGGCAAGCCTCCAGTCATCTGCGACCTCCCCTGTTATCCAGGACTGTTGATACATGATAGAGAGGGGCTTGGCAATCTCCTCTGCCAGCTCTCTCAGAATTCTTGGGTGAATTCCGTCTGGCCCCATAGACTTTTAAGTGTCTAGGTGCTGCAACAGCTCTCTGACTGCATCCTCATGGATTATGGGGTGGTTGTTCTGCTCTCCAATCTTATGTTCCTTCTCAGGAGGTTGAACACCCTGAGGGCAGCTGGTCTGACTAATAAGGATGGAGGCAAAGAAGGCATTAAGTATTTCAGCCTTTTCTTCATCCTGGGTTGCCATGTTCCCCCTCTCATCCAATAAGGCATGGAGATTCTCCTTGGATCTCTTTTTGCTGTTGATGTATTTGTAAAATCCTTTTTTTATCATCCTTGATGGTAGTGATCAGGTTGAGCTCCAGCTGGGCTTTTGCCTTTCTAATTTTTTCTCTGTATGTCCTCACAAACTCCCTGGACTCATCTTGGGTTGCCCACCCTTCCTTCCAGAGGTGGTAACTCTCTTTTTCTCCCCGAGTCCCAGCAAAACCTCCCTGTTCAGCCAGGCTGGTCGTCTTCCCCCACAGTTTGTTTTATGACACACAGGGACAGCTGCTCCCGGGCTTTTAAAACTTCCTTCTCAAAGAGCATCCAGCCTTCCTGGACCCCTTTGCCCCTCAGAAGTGACTCCCATGGGACTCTCCTAACCAGTGTTCTAAACAGGTTGAAGTCTGCCCTCTGGAAGTCCAAAGTGGAGGTTTTGGTGACCCCTCTCCTTATTTCACTAAGTATGGAGAATTTAACTATTTCATGGTTGCTAAGCCCAAGACAGCCTCCAACCTCTACATCCACCACCACTCCCTCCCTGTTAGTGAACAGCAGGTCCAGTGAGGCACCTCCCCTGGTAGGCTTGCTTACCAGCTGTGTCAGGAAGTTATCTTCCATACACTTGAGGAACCTCCTAGCCTGCCTGCTTGTGGCTGAGTTATTGTTCCAGCAGATGTCTGTTAGGTTAAAGTCCCTCACCAGAACCAGGGCTGGTGATTTTGAGACTTCTGCCAGCTGCCTGAAAAAGTCTCATCTGCTTCCTCATCCTGGTCGGGTGGCCTGTAACAGACTCCCAACAGGATATCCGCCTTATTTGCCTTCCACTTCATCTTCACCTATAAACACTCCACATTGTCATCACTATCATTGAGCTCCATACAATCAAAGCACTCTTTGATGTATAGAGCCACCCCACCTCCTCTCTTTCCTTGCCTATCCCTTCTGAAGAGCTTGTAGCCATCTGTTGAAGCATTCCAGTCCTGGGTTCTGTCCCACCATGTTTCTGTAATGGCAATTAGATCATAGTTATCTTGTTGGAAAAGGGCTTCCAGCTCTTCCTGTTTGTTTCCCATGCTGCGTGCGTTAGTGTAAATGCACTTGAGCTGGGTTATCCACTTTGTCCTTGACATGGGCACACCACCCCTAGCTCATTTCTAGTAGGCCTGGCTTTGCCCCCCACCCCCTTCCAACCTAGTTTAAAGCCCGATCAATGAGCCCCGCCAACTCCTTTGTGAGAATCCTTCTCTGCTTCGGAGACAACTGAACTCTGTCTGCCCTCTGTCTGTTCCTGCTAGGAACTGGAGGCCACAGCACACATTTTCTGACATTTATACTAAAAAAAACGGTCACATTTTCATCAGATGGACACAGAGATTAAGTGCCAGCTTTGTGCCAGCAACTTATAGCCAGCTCTCATCCTTAAAACATGGGCTGCTTCCTTCAGGACTAGTCACTGCAGGCTTCCTGGATAGTTTTTTGGAGAAGGTAGCCATCTCCAGAAGATGGCAAAGATCTTAGCTAGGCTGACTTACGCTAACAGCATGAGGGTCTTTCTTTCCTTTGACTGTTTAGAGGCTCTGGAAGAAACAAGCTCCTAATGAACAACATTCATAATGTAACAACAGACAAGGAGAAGGCTGAGGTTCTCAACAACTCTTTTGCATCAGTCTTCACTGGCAACCCCTCTCCTCACAACTCTCATGTTGATGGCCCACAAGATGCAGACCAGAGAGACAAAGTCCCCCCCACTGTAAGTGAAGATAAGGTTCGTGACCATCTGAGGAACCTGAAGATATACAACTCCCTAGAACCTGATGAGATACATCCCAGAGTCCTGAAGGAATTGGTGGATGTAGTTGCCAAACCATTGTCCATGCTATTTTAAAAGTCATGGCAGTCAGGTGAAGTCCCTCGTGACTGGAAGAAAGGACATGTTAAGCCCATATTTTAAAACGGTAGAAACGAGGACCCTGGGAATTACTGACCTACCAGCCTCACCTCTGTGCCTGGGAAGATCATGAAACAAATCTTCCTAGAAGACATGCTAAGGCACATGGAGGACAAGGAGGTGATCCAGGACAGCCAGCACAGCTTTACCAGGGGCAAATCCTGCCTGACCAACCTAGTGGCTTTCTGCAATGAAGTGACTACATCAGTCGACCAGGGAAAAGCAGTGGATGTCATCTATCTGGACTTCTGCAAGACATTTGACATGGTCCCCCACAACATCCTTCTCACTAAATTAGAGAGATATGGGTTTGATGGGTGGACTGTTCAGTGGAAAAGGAACTGGCTAGAGGGTCACATCCAGAGGGTAGCAGTCAATGGCTCTAAGTCCAGATCAAAAACAGTGACAAGTGGTGTCCCTCAGGGGTCAGTGCTGGGCCCAGTGTTCTTTAATATCTTCATTAATGATATTGACAGTGGCATTGAGAGCACCCTCAGCAGGTTTGCTGATGACACCAAGCTGGGTGCTGTGGTCGACATGCCAGAGGGATGAGATGCCATCCAGAGGGACCTGGACAAGCTAGAGAAGAGGGCCCAGGTGAACCTCATGAGGTTCAACAAGGCCAAGTGCAGGGTCCTGCACCTGGGCCGAGGTAACCGAAGATATGAATACAGGCTGGGGGAGGTCACGCTTGAGAGCAGCCCTGTGGAAAAGGACCTGGGGGTACTAGTGGATCAAAAGCTGGACATGAGCCACCAATGTGCAGTTGCTGCGCAGAAGGCCAACTCCATCCAGGGCTGTATCAAAAGAAGTGTGGCCAGCAGATTGAGGGAGGTGATTCTGTCCCTCTACTCTGCCCTGGTGAGAACTCACCTAAAATACTGCATCCAGCTCTGGTGCCTCCAGCACAAGAAAGATGTGGTGGTGAGACACTGGAACAGTGATGCTCCAGAGATGTTGTGGGGGCTCCATCCCTGGAGGTGTTCAAGAGCAGGTTGGATGGGGCAGCCGGTTCTAGTGGGAGATGTCCCTGCCCATGCAGGGGAGTTGGAACTCGATGATCTTTAAGGTCCCTTCCAACTAAAAAAATTCTGTGATTCTGTGAATGAAGGATTTTCAATTAAGTGCCTACTTACAGGTGCTGCCTAATGTAAACACGTTCTAGTTAATAATTAGCAAATGTGAAGAAAATGTATCAAAGTATATTTTAAAATCCCTTGTGTCCCCAGATACCAAATAAAGTTGTTTTCCTTAAACATGAGCAAAGGACTTAGCAGCACTAATACCCTGTTTTAGGCTGAAATATTTCTGAGGCATGTATCTACATCCCAATTTTCAAAATGCTTAGGCAGCAAGCTCCAGTGAAGGCATTAACTTGGCTTTTCATGCCTTGCACAGGTACAGCTGGAACAGTGCTGCTGTGTACTTAAAAAGTGAGCTCCAGCTTCTGTATGTAACTGCCAGGGGATGCTAACATCTAGATTCGTTGCTGTAGCTCAAGTTGTAATTTACTTAGACTGTAACCAAGTTTCAGCAGCTTGTCAGACTGTACAGCACATTCCTGTCAGCTTGGTGTTGGGGCTGCCATCTCCAGCTCCCACCCCACAAACTTCCTCCCTCAGGGAAGGGCTGCCAGCCATCACCTGGGCTGCTCAGAGCTTCATCCCTCTAACATGGGAATAAATTAACCACCACTGATGGAAGAATAACTGTAATCCTGTATTCTAGATCTTTGGTCTTTTCCATAGAAGTGCCACAAACCAATGCCCAAACCCAAACTTAATCTGTGCAGAACAGGTGGAAGTTGGAAGTTCTAGAAATCGGCAAGACAGATGCCCTGCATCTGTGAAACGTTGAGAGCCCATCCTGTGTGTTAGAGGAAGCCTTCAGTGGCTTGCAGTTGACACTTAAATCCATCAATTCGTTATTAGCAATTACCGGTCATTTTCCCTTGAGGACACTTATTTTCTAAATAGAAAATGAATTTAACTAAATGCCTTTATTCTGTAGTTAAACAACTGCTTTATCTCCTGGGAACATCTCCCTGTCCTTAACAGCCTGTCTAGCTGGTGTGTTTTTTTCACAGAAGTCTCGACTTGTGTTAGAGTCCACACAAGAGAACAGCAGGTTTTTGCAATGTGTTGTTGAGCCGGTTCTTGCTTCACAGCCCTGGTTGAACTGTCTCGTCTGAAGGAGACGAGAGCAGGAGCCTGAGACCTGCCTTCAACTGGACGTCAACAAATCGCATCCACACGATCAGCTAAAAAACTGTAATTCGATCACCAAACTTAATTTGTTTCCTCCCTATAAAGATCTGTGAGGCATTTCTAATTGGAGCTTGGTTTGCATGCGGTAAACAACCAGATACACCAACCTCCTACTCCAAAAAAGAAAAGCCTTATTACCAGGAGGTGACAGTCCGTGAGTTGCTGGGGGAGGGAGGGGGGTGAGTGTGTTATGTCCTTGGGACATGAGTTTCTCTCTAGGTACCGTTACGTGACAGATGACAGAGGTGATGTCTCTTGCCAAGGCAGCACAAAGGAAATACCGGGTGAAGCAAAAATAATGTTTATTTCCTCGACTTCACGCCCCCCCGCAGATCACTCCCTCCTCTCGGCCCCGCAGGACCCCGAGCGCCCCGACGGCAGCACTGCGGGGCTGGGGCTGCGCGCAGCTCCTCAGAGGGGATGGATCCGGCTGTCGAGCCTCTCCGTGGGCTCCTTCGTTTCGGGGAAAGGGTGCAAGGACAGCGGTGAGGGTTCCGCCTCCAAGGGGGCCGCTGGAGCCGCGGTGAGGTGCGGGGACCCGGCGGAGCGGGAGGAGGGCTGCGAGGACCGCCCCTGCTGCCCGCGGAGGGGGCGGGGGTGACAGAGGCGACCCCGAAGGACTGACAGGGTCCAACTCTCCCCCGAGGAGCCCCCGCCTCGCTGCCGCCCTCGTCTCCCAGCCCGCCCCGTCTCACCCCTTGGATCCCGCCCCCCGAGGTAGCTCTCCCCGAGGGAGCCGGGCGAGAAGGATGCAGACGGCAGCTCCGAGGTAATTATTAATAGCCGTGCCCACCGGGGCGGGGGGTTGTGGGGGTTGGGAGAAGGGAGGAGGTGAGATAAAAGGGGGCGGCGGGGGGGCTGGGAGAAGGGAGCCGCCGTCGCGGAGCCCCGCCGGGAGCATGGCCCCTGTGCTGCTGCCGCCGCCGCCGCCGCTGCTGCTGCTGCTGCTGCTGGGGCGGCCGCTGCTCGGGGCGCCGGGGCAGGGCGCGGGCACCTGGTCCCGCTTCGCCCGGCTGCCCTACCCGCAGGACCAGCTCTTCCTCTACGACACCTTCCCCGACGGCTTCCTCTGGGGAGCGGGCAGCGCCGCGTACCAGACGGAGGGCGGCTGGCGCCAGGGCGGCAAAGGCCCCTCTGTCTGGGACACCTTCACCCACCGCCCGGCCACGCCGCCGGGCTCCCAGCCGCCGGGGCCGGCGGGCGGCGACGTGGCCAGCGACAGCTACAACAACCTCTTCCGCGACGCCGAGGGGCTGCGGCGCCTGGGGGTCTCGCACTACCGCTTCTCGCTGTCCTGGGCCCGGCTGCTGCCCAACGGCACGGCGCCCCTCAACCCCGCCGGGCTCGCCCACTACCGGCGGCTGCTGGGCCGCCTGCGGGAGCTGGGCGTCGAGCCCGTCGTCACCCTCTACCACTGGGACCTGCCGCAGGGCCTGCAGGACGCCTTCGGCGGCTGGGCCAGCCCCGTCCTGCCCCAGCTCTTCCGCGACTACGCCGAGCTCTGCTTCCGGCATTTCGGCGGGCAGGTGCGCTACTGGCTGACCATGGACAACCCCTACGTGGTGGCCTGGCACGGCTACGGCACCGGGCGGCTGCCGCCCGGCCTGCGGGGCGGCCCGCGCCTCGGCTACCGGGCGGCCCACCACCTGCTCCAGGTAACGGGGGTGGCGGGGGCGGGAAGGGGCCCCGCGGCTCCCTGCACCCCGGGCTGTGCGAGGGGAAGGGCGCGGAGGCTGCCCCCGGCCCGGCCCGGCCCGCGGGCAGAGCTGTTCCCTGCTCCGGCCACCGGTGGAAGCCGAACGGACGTGCCCCAACGGGCAGCAGGTCCACATGTGGGCCGAGGGCAGAGCGGCTCATAGGTGGGAGGCGAGAACTGGGCGCTTATTTCAAGTTAGCAGGAATACGCTGAGTTATAAAGTGCTCTCCGTGTTCTGGAGAAATGTTCAGTCCTTCTCCCAGTGCTCGTGAATGCCGTGCTGGGTGGGTGAGTGGATGCATCTGGCTCTGGCTGTCCATCTTTGGCTTACTGAGGTGTCTGTGGAAGTGCTTGATACAGCTGCAATAAGAATTCGTGCATTTGATTAAAAAAAATAATTAAAAAAAATATCTTACGGAGTTAAGGGAGATGGTAGAGGTGCCCGAAATACTGCACTGAGACATTTTATTGACAGAGCGTGCAGGTTTTTGAGCGTGCACACTTTTTGGGAGTAAAGACGCTGTTCCCCAGCTAGTCTAGTAAGTGGCATAAGTAGTTTGCTATATGCAAGTTTTTATGCAGCACACCTATACATGGTGTTACTGTGTTGTTTGCTGGAAGCAAGCATTGCTGATTCTTGGGGAGAATTAAGCAAAAGTGTGTACAGGTCCTTCCAGCGACAAGAAAGGATGGTTTGACCATTAAGGCACGATCTGTTGTACCTTAATGCACATTCATGAACTCTGCTAATGTCCATCTACTCAACCTACACTTAGTGGCAGGAGTTATAGCCTAATGAGTATAGTATAATAGATGTGAACACCAAGGAAACATCCAATGCGTGCCTTATTCAACTTTTTTTACTTTCCTGCATTAGTTTTGCATTGCTTAGTGCTACAAATAATGCAAGGAAAAATATAGGTGGGAAAATGTGGGTAAAATGTCAGATTAATTTCCTGGTCCTGAAATCTTGAAATTCTTCATTTAGTGCCTTGGGATGCACTTGGCTGTGTTTCATGCTTGAGTATGTCCCACATCATCACATTTTCTGAGTCCCTCACAATCTCAAGCATATTTCTGCTGTCATTAAAGGCCTATGGAGAAGGAAGGTGCTTTTCTATTTAACAATGCCCCATCCCTCAAAGTGTTTGAGCAGCCTGGTGTAGTGGAAGGTGTCCCTGCCCATGCAGGGGGGTTGGAACTAGATGACTTTTATGGTCCATTCCAAACCAAACCATTCTATGATTCTATGACATGAGAAACTGAGGCACAGACTTGCCTTTGCCATGTAAAAGGTATAAACAAACCAGGGAAGTCTTCCAATACTTAGTTTAGTGACAGAACCTCAGGATTAGTTTTGTCCTCATGACTGTCGTGGGGGTTTTCACAATTACTAGACATCTCTTTTTACACAACAATGTAAGGCAGCAAGGTACTATTTTTCCCACATTTTGTGAACAAGGGACTGAAACACAAATGCAGTTAACACATGAAGTGTCCACTGATTGTTAGTGCCTTTTCCCTGGCATGTGATCTTTTTAGAATTTTGATTGGTTATGCTATATCTCTTCTACATGTCAGATCCCCAAAATCTCTAAGCAGCTATGGAAAAAAAAAGGGAAGTGCAGTTTATGCAGAAGACCTCCCATCCTTGAATCCTTCAGGTAGGCATCTTTAGCAGAGGCAGACACAGAGCCTTACTCTTCAGGATAAAGAAGTGAATAGCTTTAACCCTGAGGTCCTCCTTTTCTTTCTTACATCTCTGTAGTTTATTGGTATTAAACCTTTGAACTTGTGCAAGAAGTGAAGTAGGAAGCCACAGACTATGGCTTCTTTGACTACACAGCCTAATATCCATGAAGAGAGTGTACGGAATTGTGTAATGAAAGATTAAATTTACCACGTATGGTAAGGAGTATATTACTTTTCCACATGCAAATGAAATTCTTTGCTTACATACTTCTTGAGTGGTTGATTTTGCAACTTCAGTAACGTTATTTAATGTGTGTCTGTGCTTGCATATAACTTTGCAGGTGAGTTTGGTCAGTTACTCTCAGGAGCACAAGCAGCCTGGATTTGGATTAGAAGGCTGTTTAAGTAGTGCTGCTTCATCTCAAACCCTGGAGGATGTGTGCAGCACCAGGCAGTGCTGCCAGGAGATATAGTCCTCATAGCCCCACCAGAAAAGATGTGGTTGTATCATTCCATACACAGAAAAAAAACCCCACTTTCAGCTGCCAGACTTTTGCTGCTTGTGTCTTACATTACCCAAAAGGTCTGGTCCCAGGTTTCTTCCTAATCCTTTTTCCTTCTTTGTGGCATTCTTGTATTTTTTTTTTTTCCCTGAGAAATTGAGCTTGCAGAAGATGTTTGTTTTTAAAAGATAAAACGTGTTGTTGTAAATGATTGGTTCTTAGCAAATGACCATATTGACTCCTATATGCTTGTTTTCTGACCTTTTTTCCTTATTTTCAATGTGTGGTTTTAAGCATCTTCTTTCTGTATTTATTTAAACCAAAGACCTTTGTAAGTGGAAAGCTTAATAGCTAGTGAAAGCTGATACCCACTAATTTATTTTACTGGATGCTAATTACATTAGAAGATGAAATAATTTCCTTTAAGTTCATGAAAATTCAACTGATATTAATGGATTTTGGGCTCTGTCTTTCTGATTGAGTTATTTATTATCTGAAAAAATAATCAAATAAGAATTTGATTCAATTCAGGTTCTTCAGTTCAGGACTGATGAAGACAAGGCAATGAAGTTTGATCTGAATAACAATGCTTAAATTTAGCTTGAATGGATTTAATCCTATTGTATTGAGTTTTTTAATTACCTTTCATTTTTCTGAACTTCTGCAAGTGAGTCGTAACAGACGCTAAATGGACAGAGTGTAAGAGACTTTATATAAATAGGAGCAAATAGAAATAATGTCAAAAAACTTGTAAGAAAAAACATCTTATGAATGCATCCTTGGTTTGTTATTGAGGAATGCTGATCAATATTCAGTGACAACTTCACCCTTTGATAGTATTTCCACTGACACTTGTCACTTTTGATATGTCTTAAGTCTTTCAAACATGGTAAGAAATGGAGGAAGTTGTACATGTTTATTCACAAAATAAATTGAATGGATCAAGTATAGTTCGTAAAAGTTGTCATCCTCTCGAGTCAACAGCCAGAAAATGTAATACCAGCAATCTGTCATGTATTATGATGCATCTCTCTCACCAGACAGGAGTTGAGAGAGGCCGTTGTATGTTCTGGTTTTTGCAAATGCATTTTTTCATTACTGGTTCACAGTATATTGTCTTGAGTTGAACATACTTGGATTTACTCAATATAAACAGCATTTGCAGAAACAGAAGAACATGTTGTTTCCCCGAAGAAGTGAGTGGAATTGCTGCCTGGAAACCAGTCACATAGCAACAGACTGATTTCTATTCCAAAACTCTTTCCAAAACAAAAGGTAAGTACTTTTTCGTTGACCTTCACTGCTAAACCTAATAAAGCATCAGTAATTGCAGTGCAGGAGAACAGTCTTTTCTCAATGTGGATTGTTTCTTTCAAAATTCAGTTAGCCTACAAACTTTCACTCAGTGCATGGAGTGGTTTTGGGTTTTCCTGAAAGTAACACATCTCATCATAGTGATGAAGGCATAGAACAATTTTAGAAAACAGAAGAAATAATTCTTAAGTAATTATAATTTTTTTTTCCTGTTCTTGCTTTTTAAAACTTAATTCAAAGAAGAACAAAGAAGAAACTGGTTCTGTTTCTGGTTTTGAGTGTCATTTGGGTAGTATATATTTGCAAAGGATTTATTTAAGTAGTAATGAATCTATTCACCATTCATTCAAATCAGGTACCTTTCAAATACCAGAGATGACAAAGAAGTGTAGTCAAATCACAGAGCAATTTCAGATGTGATGGTGCAGTTTTCTGTACCAGTAGCTATGTATGGTTAAAAGTTGTTTACAAATCATATTAAATCCTATAGTGTACCTTTTTCAAGCTTTAATAAAAAAAAAAAAAAAAAAGCTTTATTTAAAAATGCGATAAACTAAGGAGTTTGGTTTTCAGAGATGCTAATTTTATTCCAATTTCTACCTGATTACACACACACACATTTGCAAAAGGAATGTTATTTTAAACTATTCAGAAAAAAAACCCAAACAACCAAAAAAGCAGTTTGTTATTTTTACAGAGTACTTCAAGCTTTAATTGCAGAAATACCAGGACTATATGGAGAATAAGATGTTACCATGCATAAGTAAAAATGGACCTTTCTCAAGTGCAGGGGTTCTAAAATTTGAAAAGCTTTTTAGAGGTTATAGGAAACATTACTAAAACTCAATAGGCAGGATTTGGAAGTGGCACAGAAGCAGAATTTGTGTGGTTTTTTGTGTGGAAGAACACCAGGTCGAGCCCATAGGTAGGTTAAGTCCCACCTCAACTATTTTGCTGTGCATTGTAAGGATAGGGATTTCTTGAGGGTCCCTGTTCATTATGAGGATTTTAGTGCTTAGTAGTTACGGTTTTTGTAGCTGCATATCTGTATGTAATTCTACAGACAGCCCCAAATCCATGTTTTCATATCATTTTATGAGCCACGTGCCTGATTTTTAATGGTTGCAGTAGCTTTTGCTGGAGGTGGCTAGGTAATATTTCTGGTTCCTATCCAAGGCGCTCTAGTATTCTTTTTTAAATAGCTTGCTTTTCACTTAAGATCAAAGTTTTTGTTTAACATGTTGGGTAGGGCTCTGCTCAGTGCCAGAAAGATAATGACCACAGATTAACAGCAGTTTGATACAGATAAGGGCATTTAGATAGGCAACATAAAATTCACATCTCATAAAGCCTGAGTGGGTGCAAGAGTGTAAAGCTGTCGGCTCCTTGATACTCTTTCATTTTACATTAATAAAAACTCATAAGGTATGGTCTTCCCCTCTGTTCTCCCCTCCAACCTCTTTTCTCAAGCAGAAGACATCCTGTATTTGTTGTATCTTTGGGGATCTGAAGTCAAGTGTGTGAAGGACTTGTGTTACCCTGCATTCCTTTGTATGATGAACTTTTCCAGTACCTATTTCATCTAGTTTCTAACGAAGGTTAGCAGTTCTTAAATTAGTCAATGGACATAATTCCTACCTGTACTTAAGGATATTGTTGGAACCAGAAAAATAAAGCCTAGCTTCAATTTTTGCAGAGTGGAATGGATGTTTTAGTTTAAGATAGTTCACAATTTTTTTAGTGCCTCCCTTTTTACTGAAAGCAAGGAACTCTTTAAGAGCTTTTCCATGTGATAGGTCAAGTAGAAGCCTCTGTTCTGCAACCGTCAGCAGGTTGAAAGTGCAGAGACAGTCCTTTCTGTTGAAAGCGTTGTCTTTTGCGAGGAAAAAATGCTCTTTGATATAAGAGGAAGTTGCTTCACTTATCACATGCCCACCTTCTAGAAGGTCAAATTCTGATACCTCTTGCTTTGGTAGAAATCAGAATAGGACTCCAGCAAGTTCTTGGGCAATTGCCTTAGCTTCCTTCCTCACATTTACTACCTCTTTCTTTGAGTAACAGCATCTCCTTACCAGTCTGCCCTGGGGAACAAAACATATATCTTCCATTATTTCTTCAACTCAACAGAAGCAGTGAATACGTCAGCTGGTAGTACTGTTGGCAAGCAGTGACCATTAGGACAGTGAACAGAGAGCACTGCAAGGTGTGGGCATCTGAGGATGTTTCATTGTAGTTATTTTTGGTGACTATCACACATATCCTTACACTGGGAGAAGCAGGAAAGAACAGTCTGATATGTGCATGTAGATGCTCTGTAGTTTGCTTAGATTTGTAGAATCTTGTGGGTTTTGGATAGTAATTGGCAGATTTTGAGGGCTATTTGCTAGTCCTTGTGACTGAGGGTGTGATTTGTGTGTTTGGTGGTTGCTGATGAACAGTTAAGCTGCTAAACTTAATCTGAAAGTGCAAGGCTGATCTTGCCAAATTTTTAAAAAAGCCAAGAAGCCAGCAGTCAAAGGGGTCTGCTTGCACAGGCTTGTGGGGAAAAAAAATGTACACAAGATCTTCTTCCTTTCCATGATGGTAAAAATAAAGGAGAGGAAATGATGACATAGTGCTTCTGAAGAAGTTAAGGGAACTGACCTCTGTATACAATGATGACAGGTTGTAGAAATTACAGGATGTGTGTTACTACCTACTAAATAAAAGCTACTCATGCTTGAATATTTGCCTGCCAAAACATATAGAAGATTACCACAGGTAAAGCTGTGGATGTTGATTTAGGATTAAATCAGAAGAATGGGACAGAAGAATAAGGTCACAGGCAACACTGAGGATTTTAGGACATTACTGAAATGAAGACTGGACAGATCTCTGAGGGAGAAGGTGATCCATGGAATATGACCATGAATAAAACATGGAAGAAGAGACTGGCTTTTGGAGGAAGAACTGAATTACTTCACTTGAGAGAAAATGTGCCAGTGGAAAGAGGTGAGTTGTCAAGAAGGAAGAGTAACTAAATAAGCACAAGAGGAAAAAGAGGTATTTGCCATAGCAAGGGACTGGAGGTTTCAGTGAAATGGGATGAGTAGAAGACAGTTTACACCAAGGAAGGGAAGAAATAAGATTCACACTGATGCTCTCCGTAAATGCTTCTGGACATAAGTATCAATGACAGGAAGAAAATTTAGAGTTGAAGGACCATACGCACACATGAAAAAAAGATAAAAGTTAAATATCGATACAACTAGATTGACTTGTAGAAGTCGTGGCTAGCCCTTGGAGGAAGGATCTTCCAAAATGGTCTTTCAGTGTTAATGGTAGGAAAAAAAGAATCTTTTAAGACAGCTAGAACGGTTTGAGAAGAGAGGCTGTTGACGTATTTGGTGGTAGTGGATGGTACAGTGCTTGTAAATGTGTTTTCTTTCTTTTTGCTTGCAAATTTGTAGCAATACATGGCATGATTTAAACTCTGAGAACATAGTTCTATGGAAAAATGCAATACAATCTGTATTAACAGTGAACAGTTTGTTTAGAATGTCAGTGGTGGCAACTTCTGCCTTGCTGTGGCAGCTTCAACTCTACTCTGAGAGCACAAAAAACTCAAGAAGCTTGGCAAGTTTGTCATATGTCTCCTTGGAGATTCAGCAGGGAGGGTCCTTTTAGATGCACTGTAATAAGACAGTGCAAATTAGGAATTTCTGGTTTTAGCCACATAGAAACATTTGTGTTGTTTCATTTTTATGTATGTTTAGTCTGCGAAGAGATAGCATTCTGTGGTAGGGAGAGCTGCAAAAGTTTAAAGTTTAGCTTTGTTTTGATTATGAAAAAATATCCCCATATTCTAAATTCTCCCAGTTTCTGAAATGTTTACAGATGCTGTTTACAACAGCTTGCAAGGGAACCAAAGGACTGGGTCCATGGGTGGTTCTGATGCCAGCAGGCAGATGAGACTCTGTGACTTCTGCCTGATGCACACGGGCTTTTGCATGTCTCAGGATCCATCCAGCCTGGGAAGCTGAGAGGCCAGGGAGTGCTTCGAGGCATGCTGGGACGTGCAGGAGGTGAGCTGACAGGGAGCCCTGCCCGTTTCCAGTGGACTTACTTTTGTAAGTTAATCAGTTTAATGCTGTTCTGGTTTGGTGGGGTTTTTGGTAGCAGGGGAAGGGCCAAAGGAGTGGCTTTGCTGAGAAGCTCCTCCTGCCCCAAAACCAGCCAAGGAGCCGTTAGAGGGACAACAGATGCCCCATAGTGATTAACATACGAAAGAACTGATACAACACCTGAGCAGAGAAGCACTTAGGGGAGAAGAGTTGTGCTGGAGGAGGGGAGTGGTGCTGGTGGTTGGTGAGGAAGAAGGGGAAGAAGGTGCCTTGGCAGAAGTTTCCCTGCAACCCATGGCGAGATAGCAGCTGTCCCCCTGCACTCATGGAGGAACATGGTGGAACATTCCCTGAAGGCACCAGGAGGGGTGAACTTGGCCACTGGATTTGAATTTTGTGGCCAGTGGATTTGCTGCCCGTGGACCTTGATTGCGCAGCTTTGGAAGACCCCAGTGCCAGGGCAGTTTGTTCCCGAAGCAGCCATGACTCTGTGGGAAGCCCAGGCTGGAGCAGCTCTAGACCTTGTGGGAAGGACTCATGAAGGAGAGGTTTGTGGAGGACTCTCTCCCATGGGAGGGGAAGCAGGGAAGGACTGTAAGGAATCCTTCTTCCTGAGGAGGAAGGAGTGGCAGGAACCACCAACCTGTGAACTGACTCTAAACCCCATCCCCTGTCCCCCTGTGCCACTGGGGGGAAGGAGGGAGAGAAACCGGGAACAAAGTGATTGGGCCCAGGAAGAAGGGAGGGGTGGGGTAACATATGCAAGCCCTGCTCTTTGTGTTGTGTGTGTCCTGTGTGTGTTTGATTAGCGTGAAATTAAATTACTGTGTTTTTCTCCAAGTTGAGTCTGTTTTGCCTGGGACCTTAATCAGTGAAGGATCCTCCTTGTCCTTTGTCGTGACCCATGAGCTTTGTCCTCCTCATCCAGAGTGTGTGTGGGGTTGGGAGTTGAGTGAGCGGCCATGGGGCTGCTCCTTTGTTGTCGTGTTGGGCCCAAACCACGACAAATGCCCTTACTAAAGGCTAGAAAATATTGGCACCACTGGTGTTATATTTTACAAGGTATTTGCTTTACAGTTGGAAAGACAGTAGCATCTGTTTGTTTTGATCCTGCTTCTAGAAAAGACATCAAATGATTGGGTGGGAAGCAGGGACAGACTTGTAGCTGTTGGTCACACATTCTGGTAAAAGTTCACTGTGATTTTCCAGTGCCTTTTCTCAGTCAGCTCTTTTCTTGTTCTTTTGAATATTCAGTAGCTCCACTGGATCAGTTGTTTTTCAGAGCTGAGGGCAAAGTTTACTGAATTTGTTTATTTAACTTTTGGCATTTTAAGAAATAATCTGATTTTTGCTGCAGGCATGGAACTGCTGAACACAGTTATTGATTAATTATTCTAATTGTGGTTCTTTAACTCAAATATATATGGAAATGGTAGAATGAGTGCAGCATTTATTTTCTTTTGAGAAAGTAGGTTGGGAATATATTGCATTGTCAGGCTGGGTGATTTTTTTTGTGTGTTTTGTAAGTAGTAATGTTCACTTCAAAATCAAATAAATAATTCTGGTCTCAGATTTCAACTGACTGCTGACTTTACAGTGATGACATGCTTTTTGTAAGACATGTATTTAATTTTTCATTTATTTTTCTGTCATACTACAGTGTTAACCTGGGTACAAGCAGTGTTTGCAGAGAGAAGGCCCACCATAACAGAACAGACATCATCAGTTATGTATTCCATCAGGAGGCAGAATCCAAGCCAGAGAGAGTTGTAACAAAACCTGGGGAGATAGGAAAGATGAGTATTAGGAAGATAGACAATGTATGAAGAGCTGGTGAGATCTGGGGGTGACTGGCCACAAGTGGGAATGCAGGAACTGGGTTTATGAGGCCATTCTGCATTGTATTGTGTATTGGAGATTAAACTTGACATGAAATGAGATGGCCTGGAGTCTCCCAAAGATGAATTGTTCTCTGGCTAATTTATATTTATAAATGTCATATTAATTTTTTGGAGGAAGCTGACTTGTGATTTAATGAAATCACAAACCATGCTCCATGGTGATGGAGCCCAATTCAAAGAGTTTGTCCTGGCTTATGGTGTCCACTTGCTGTCCCTGCATTGCCACCAGCACTGGGAGTGGGGAACATAGTGAGCAGCCTGCAAAAGAAAGGAGGGATGCTACACGGACTTTGGCTTTCTCAAAGGAGCTTAAAGAAAGTAAGTGAGAAATTAATTTTCCTTAAGCTTTTTTTTGAGAATCCTGTCACTTTCAAGCAGTGAAGTAAATTAGCAAGTTGAACAGATGTATTCCTCTTAACGTTAAGAAAATGTGAATTCCCATATTCAAGAAGCACCTCTGCTGTGTGACGTGTAAGACCTTGGAAGTGCACTGAAGGAGCTCTTCACCTCTGTTAATCATCATACTTCACTTCCCAGCCATGAACACACCTCTTATTTTTGAATGAGAAGAGAATATTGGAGTATACCACACAGGGCAAGGAACAGAGCTGCAGGAATATGATTCATCTGCAGTTTTGCATCTTAGTAACATGCTTGGTAGGATAAAAGATCCCTCTTTTTCTTCTCCATAGTCAGCTGTGATTGCTACCCCCCCATATCAGCTAGCTTTTTCTCATATTCCTAATATCTCCTGTTTTAAAGAAATAATACAATGTAAGTAGAGCAAGTTAGATCTAAAATCTCTGAAACTGGAATTTGCTGATTCATTTAAATTAAAATCTGTAAGAGAGAGTTTCCGAGAACTAGGGGAAATAAAAATCAGTAATTTCATTTTTTGTTTGCCACGGAAATTCTTGTTTTTCCTTCTTGATGTGGTACTGAAATACCTGATTTCGATATAGTGAGTCAGTCACTCATTTCACACTCTGCTTTCTGTATTCTTTCATTGGATGAGTGCCCATTGCTTCAAATTGGGTCAGTTTACCCTTGTGAAATCACTGTATAACCTTCTGCAATATGACTGATTTTGTGAAGCTGCAGATTGATGCCTTTTATTCTTCGATGAAAGAAAACAGTCTTAGAGCTGTCAGCACCGAATTATTGCACTGTAGCAATAATTCTGTGTCTCATTTGTAGCTGGGCTGCTTGTGCCACTTTTGTAATTATTCAGTCATTTATCCCGCTTCTCTTTCCTATTTCTGGTAAAAAGAAAAGTGGTACTTGAAGGAAAAGCAGAGACAATTTAAAAGAAAGTAGCATAAAATTGGCACCCTCATTCTGAGTCTGGATGTTAGAAACAGCAAACTAGCACAGAGCAGATCAGAAACAGCATTTTTCCATGGCACAGCTTTGGGTAGTGAAATAGAGACCACCATGAAATTGGGTGGTGGTGAAACGGTTATAGAAACAGCATAGTAAATTTAAGCCATGGAAGGTGAGATCCCACAGCTATACTAGTCAGATCACCCTTTACCCAGGTTGGACTGAGTCTCACCTATTTCAAGCATGTAATAGTTGTGGGGAAATGCTGTATCTCATGCTCTCCCCTGGTTTTCCTGAGCACTAAACTGAGTCTTCTGATAGTGAAGCAGCTGATGCATGTCAGCACCATTCCCCCCAGGAAGGGCAGCCAGCAGTACTGGATTGATCCTGTGAAGCTGAAGGAAGCACATGGGTGGTATCCCATGTAAGATCTCATGAGCACTGAGTAGTCCCATCCTGTGCCTCTTCACTCCCTTTTGCCAGTCAGCTCCTACTGATCCACCATGACTGTTGAAGCAGGATGAAAGCATTTCATGCCTTTTCCAAGCAGTAGTTGGCAAATGTAGTTAAAAACATCAACAAAAGTCAAACGATTTTAAATTACCACAGTATTTTTTCCCCTTGTTGGAACCACATACTAGTTGTCACAGTCTCCTCTGTGGAAATAAAAGATGTCTCTTCCCTTTAGGATTCCGTTTTTTCTCAAAGGAAGTTATTGAACCTCATTTCAATTTTAAGTCTTTCAATAGGCATTTACTGACAGGCAGAAATAGGCAGAAAAATTAAAATGTGCATTAAGTTTTAAAAATAAAACATCTAATTATTTTAAAATAAATCACAAGGTCTCTTCCAACCCAAACCCTTCTATGATTCTGTCATTCTATGTCTTTTATCACCTAAGGATGAGTAGCGTAAGAAAAGAAAAAGCCATCAGGTTGTGGCGAAGAAGATAGGATTTAAAAAAATGTACTTCCAAAACTAATTAATGCTTTTTGTCTTATCTGTCAGACTTAGTCTGATGTGCCAGGGTGATCGTGTTGGAACACTGGAATTCGCAGACACAAAAGGTTAATTTTCAGTATAAAAGTCAAGCCTGACCCAATCTGCTAGCTTTCTGTGACAGGTGATTATTTAGAGAAAGAAAATATGATAAACCTAATAAATCTGTGGTTTTGGTAGGACACTTAAAATGGTGGCACATGGAGCATTACTGTTTCATTTCAGGAGGAAGGAAATTTTCAGCAGTAGCTAGGAAATTGCTAAAGCAAATATCACAATAAATTGCACTGAAAGTAGAAGCATCAGGCTCAAGGCCAGTTCCTAGCTGAACTTTTAAATATATTTAGCTCCCATGCTTTGGCATGGACTAGGATTGCACTAGATAGAGCATAAGCTAAACTTGAGGAAACTGTCAGTTCAAAAGATAATCAGGATAGTAAACAGATGAACAGAGAGACTCGAAAGGTTTTTTCCTGTACGATGGGAAATTGCTGATCACAGCATGACCGTCAGATGCCAGTATAATCCAGCTGTGACAAAGACACATTTGCTTGTAGTCTGTATCAGGTGAAGTTTCCAGCAGAGATGAAGAATTACCTTACTAGAACATGGGTTATTTACCCGAGGAAGAACACTGGGAGAGGATATACATGCTGTCTATAAATAGATCAATGCTAGAAAGAAGTGAAGAAAAATCCTGCCAAAGTCCAGGAGAAGTTTTGGTGCAAGAACCAGAATGTTTAGACTGAATGTGAACAAATTCAACCTGAAAATTGGGGGGAAAGAGAAACAATTTGTGAAGTGTGATTCTGTAGTAGTCTTCCAGAGAGAACAGTATGAACAAAATACGTGACCAGTGTTAAAGGGAATCTAAATCAGGTTATAAATAGGATTGTGTCATATATATGCCCATAGCAGCAGAGGGTGGAACCTGGTGCTCTTGAGGCTCTTAGTTACATCATCCCTGCCAGACACAGGATCATAAATAGGGTAATGACTTTTTCAGTGAGGTATTTTTTGTATTTCTGTGAAAATTCTCTGAAGTCAGAATTCTTCTTACATAGTAATATGAGTCATCACAATCTTCTGGAATCTTGTATCATTTAACAAAGTATTTCCAGTGCCTTCCTCACAATGTCTCATACTTTTATGTGAAATCCTTTGTTGGGTCTACAATGAAAACATAGCAGTTGATTAGTTGTCATCATGCAGGAACTTAGGGAATTTTCCGATTTGCAGGACTAACTCCTGGTTTACAGTAGATCAGGCTTGTGCAAGGGCTCTATTTTCATTCCCATTTTTCTCCTACAGGACAGAGTCGTCCCTGAAAGGTGGAATTACGGAGGCAGCACTCTCAAAGTAACAATAAACTTATCTTACTTTACATTTATCTATTAAGTATATTTAATTAAACTGTGCAAAATTATATTCTTTAAATCGGAAAGGACCAGTTAAAGACGTAAAGGATGTGAATAATTTCATTTACTTGAGATGTTTGCATTGTACATCCTTATATCTGAACTAGTTAGATTATGCTCCCTGTGTGTTTAGTGGAGAGAATTTTAACACATGATAATTTTGAACAATTTTACCCATTTACATTAGGGTAAGACAAACAGCAGTGTAGAATTTCCTGTTTCTCACCTGGAGCTAACAGTTCAGTCCTTTCTGCACAATGGGTCATGAACTTTGGGATTTTATTGTCATAGCAGGTTCTGGAAGCAGGTTATATCAGCGGAATCAAAAAAGCAGTAGGCAAATAGGTGAACAGTATGTCCAGAAGCAGATACTAAACAAAATAGGCAGGAATGTACCCCCTTACATCCCCAACAGAACAGTGTGGATGTCTGGGAAGTAGTAGGCCAGCTCTCAGAAAGTGGGCTTAGTTACTCTCTTAAAATAGCACCATGTCTTGTTACTGTCCGAGATGGTAAGTGGGCTGCACAGGCTGTTGATTTGACCCAGCAGAGTATCACTTCTGTTCCTGTGACCTGTCCCTGTATTACAGATGTGCCCAGTGGCTCATTTGGTAATAAACATCTAATGCATCTAATGCACTTGACTGTAAATCATATCCTAAGACTCTTGAATTATTTCATGTTTCATAATATTCCTAAAATCTATACTGTTTCTTCAGTATTTCTTTCCAACACGTCTGTTATCTTGTATCTCACTAGACAGTGGGTTTTGATTACTACAGATGGGGCTTTGCTTTTTTTCCAACTGATGTTTTTTTCCTTCCCAGTAAGACATTAATAACTTGTGTATGTGTCTCATTCAGAGAGTGTCTTAACACTTCTAGAAGAGTGTTTATGTGTAAAAGAGCATGCAGTAAAAATCAAAGTTCCGTTATACAATGCAATCTCCTCTGCTTCCTTCCCACCTGCCTTCCTGCCTTTGTCTCAGCAAAACACCAGGCTCTTCAAGTTTTTTAGACCCTGATTCAGGCCAGCAATTTTCTTTTCATTGGAGTTTGGGCACCTAGTTAATAATTAAACTGCCAGCTGCTTTCCTTCCTGTAGCATCATTGATGGGACCACTATTCCATGTAATCTGTGAAATCTGTTAATTTCTAAATATCTAAAGCATCATCCTAATTGAAAGTATCCTGTCTTAAATCCGTTTTTTCAACATCCAATGTACTACATACTCGTTGAAGGTTGTGTTGGTATAGCTGTGGCTAATAAAGACCTTTTTCTCTAGGACAAAATGGCTGGACATCTCTTTCCCTACCTCCTGCGCCATCTGGGTTCTTTCAAAATGAGAGATTATTTTCCGGTTTGATTTTGATAACAGGTACAAAACTTGTCATGGTTTTGTAGCACTAGACTGTTTAAGGGTGCATCTACAATAGCATTACAGTACAAATCAGGAGTGTGTGTGCAACATGAATCTCCTTATTGCTTCCATTTGCTGCACTATGGTTTGTTGCCTGAAGTGGTTTTGGAGTACCCAATGGGATTGGTTTTGGATGAAAGCAATCTGAAAACTGCTTTGCAGGAGCACACCTAGTGTAATCCAGCTGCTAATAGTACTTTGATATTGGATATTTACATGTTACAATATACTGGTAGAATTTCCAAAGATGTGGTTATACCAAAACAAATGTCAATCCCTGACAAAATATTCAAAGTGTATCTGAAGCTGTGAGTTTACTGCTTTGTTAATGTTTTAATTTGTCCTTATGTTTCTGTATCTATATTTAAAATGGTCAAGGGAAAAAATAAAGTTTTGAGCCATATCTGGCATATAAAAATAGAGGATATTTGTTAAAAAAGGAAACAACTGTAGCTGTGACTTATATATCAACTTAACATTAAGCTTTATAGCAACTACATGAAAACATTTATTCAATATTAAGTCAGCCAACCTAGTTGGATTCCTTTTTTAAAAACAGGTGAAACCCACCTTAATTACTACAGATAATAACCAATATGAGGATTTTGTTTTTAAAGTAAGAATTAAATATTTAATTTTAAATACTTTTTGTTTGTTGCAGTTTTCTATAAGATTCCAACTTTTAGCTTAAATGGTGCTTTTTATTATGGTTGCAGACTACAAGAATAAAGCAGGAAAACTTTTATTTGTATGCTTTTGAATTAATACTCATCACTGTAGTAGAGCAGTTTTATATCTACCATTAAACATGGATTTAGAAACAGACATAAAGGGACTTAGTGATTGCTCAGAAGTGTATTTTGATGGTTTCAGCATGCTTTAGATGAGGTTCTAAATTTATTTCCCAAATCAAGAGGTATATAAATTGAATTCTGTTTAATCTTTGACTGTAGTAGAGCTAAAAGCTCCTAGAAAGGACTGGATAAATACACATAAATCATCCTTGCCTCTGAAGAAATGCAAAGATGCAAATTTTTCTTCCGCAATAAAATTGGTTGTCCCATTTTGTCCCTCCACTTCTTGACTGAAGTCATTGCTCTGTTGTTTGAGTCTTTAAAAATGTAATATCCCAAGAGTTTCTCTTCCCACAGTGAATCTCCTTTCCCCCATCTTTCCCTGCACTGGAATTTCCTTTTCTGAGTTCTGATTTGAACAGTTGCTATTGATGCACAGCTCTAATCTCAGATTGATTAAATGTAAAATCTAAGGTTATAGCAGAGTAAACTCAGGTTATCATGTTGTTAATGACTGAACTAGATTTGGTCATGAACAATCCAAATGTTTGGATTTAAAAAAATACTGTTGTAGAGATGACCTCAAGTAAGTTCCCTTCATTCTGAGCTGCATTTGCCTGTATTATAGTACTGAGCTCTGAGACAATAATTTTGTTCTGACCTTGCTTAACGATGCTCAGCTTTGCCCTGTGTGCACACACGGGTCTTGTTGCATGCCATTATCTGTCTGACAGCCTGAAGTTTTTGCAGTCATTAAACAATGTTGCTTACTTCATATTATTGTTTTTGTTTGATCCTCTTCATTTGGGGCTGCTGTGGTGTCTGATCTCTGGCAGCTTGTAGTACATTGGTTGCTTATACACTAACTGAATTTGCAATTCCTGTGTCAACTGTGTAGGACTGAACATCTCTATATTACTCATTGGTACCCTCATGTGGCAAAGATTTCTTCAAATTCCTTCTTCACTGTTGCTGCCCAGTGACTGTTGTTTCTTAGAGAGGAACTCACAGTGAGAGAAGCTATCCACTAGCACATTCATTCAGAAGTGCCTTCTGAAGCCACTTGGTGGGTAGCACCCAGTCTAACCACCACTGCTGTGGTGTTCTCATACCTCTGTCATTACCTTGTACCTGGGCACTGCAGCAGTTACTGTTTTGTTCTGAGATTTAGGAAGGACCTGTCAGTTTATTTTGGCAACAATGGAGCTGATATCTGGGTGCTGAAAAGGGAAAGGGTCTAGTTTATGTAGTAGAAACATTTTACTAACAGTACACATGAAACAATTCTGTACCCATTGTTTAATGTCTTCTCCCAGAAGAGGCTAAAGTTGTTGTCCTAGCCTCTTCAAAATTACTTTTCTTGTGAAAAAATTGGACAAGATCCTTATGGTACACTCTGGGGACCACCTATTGTAGTTGATTCTTCTGCTAAGCCCCAGCTATCGATATTCTTAAATATGCTGAGCTTGGTAATTATGCCTTTCACCTACTCTGTAATTTCTGGAGCACTGTGTTAAGTCTCCCAAGAGCAGCCCGTGCTCCTTTTCATACCCAGTGAACTGGCTTTCCTTGTTTTTGTGGTAACATGGCCTCTGCTGCTCCTGGGGAGGTAACAAAGTGCAAATAAAGTGGCCATGCCAGAACATGTGGAATAATGTGGCTACCTATGCCAGCCTTTTTTCAATGCTGGAGAGGTCAGGTTTTTTCCTGACCTCCACTGCCACTGCCGCTCCTTTAACGGTTTGGTTCAAGGCCTAATCCTGTCTACAAACATGGGTATAAAATCCTGGGAAAAAATGAACAAACTCAGAAGAGATCTGAGCACATGCAGACTTGTAGAGCAAGGAGCTCCTGCCTGACCAACCTAGTGGCTTTCTGCTGTGAAGTGACTACATCAGTCGACCAGTACCTGGGGGTACTAGTGGATCAAAAGCTGGACATGAGCCACCAATGTGCAGTTGCAGCCCAAAAGGCCAACTCCATCCAGGGCTGTATCAAAAGAAGTGTGGCCAGCAGATTGAGGGAGGTGATTCTGCCCCTCTACTCTGCCCTGGTGAGAACTCACCTAGAATACTGCATCCAGCTCTGGTGCCCCCAGCACAAGAAAGATGTGGTGGTGAGACACTGGAACAGTGATGCTCCAGAGATGTTGTGGGGGCTCCATCTCTGGAGGTGTTCAAGAGCAGGTTGGATGGGGCTCTGAGCCCTGTTCTAGTGGGAGATGTCCCTGCCCATGCAGGGGAGTTGGAACTTGATGATCTTTAAGGTCCCTTCCAACTTAAAAATTTCTGTGATTCTGTGATTCTGTGAAGGAGCTCCCTATTAATTTTGATCACTACTGATAAGGTGATTAGTCTACTTCTAAATATTTTATTCTTTACTGTAGTTCTTGATCTGTGCATCAATTAATTTAGAATTGATCATCCAAAGTTATGGCTTGTGCTTATTTTATTAACTCAGTCCTTTTTGAGTCTGGCTCTGGGTTAGTATCTCATGTGTTGATGAAATTACATAGATTTTACCGGTTTCTGATAGCTTTTCCCATGTTTGGATGCTATGAATATTGCATAAAGCTGGAGGACAGTGAAATCCTTGGGTGATGGGTGCATTTAAAGGGGCACTGTTATCCTATAAATGTGGGAAAAAATTCTTCCCAGTCTTGCCCTTATGACAAAGACAGCATACACTAAATCTGTTATGCCAGACTCTCAAATTTTGCTACAACAGGTGTGGTTTATGTTAACAGGATTCATTGCTCAAAAATAAACCATTAGCCAATAAATTCTGCTGTCTGCTTTTATGATAGGCCAGATTGAAGCATCATAAATGCCTGATCTTCATGCAATTATTTGTTGCTCCAGTAAGCTCATTTGTGTAGTTTGGGGATATTTTTACTGCCTCTGTAGCTGATGATCTGGACTCATAAACACTTTGGCATGAATACTCCTGCAATCCAGTTGCTTTTGGGACCATAGCACAGGAAAAGCCTCTACCCATTCATCTCTAGGTGATTTTCTGGGGCTTTTAGGGCAGCACAATAACGTACTTCAGGAATAATTTCTGACTGCCAGTTTGCCAGCCTTTCCCAACTCTTTAAACATGGATTTACCAAATCTAGTATCAGTTGATGTTCTTGTAATAATGGTATGACAGGAACTTGCTGTCTTTCTCCTGGGAATCTCTCAGCATTAAGTTGCACACAAAATTTTCCAGTACATCTCCAGGAGCAGATACATACTTTAGTGGGGTCGGTTGATGACAGTGTCCCTGCTCATTACAGGAGGTTGGACTAGATGACATTTAAAGGTCCCATCCAACCCAAACAATTCTATAATTTGATGATGATTCTATGAAATTATTTTGAATCTGCTGGTGTGCTCAGGATAGGATTTAGGGTTAATCATTAATACCAGGGCATAAGACTTCTACTCTGGGTGCTTTAAATGCAAGGATACTGGTAATGAGTAAGCTGGTTTCTTTATTCTATAATTTTCACCCAGAATCAATTAAAGAACAAACATTTCCAAGTGCTATATTGAGGAGTTGAATGTGCATAGATAGGTGTTTGCCTTACCTTTGTGCATCTACCAGAAACCATCAGTCACCTCTTCCAGAATTTTTACCCTTAAAGGTGTTGCAAAAGTTTACCTTTTATATATATTTTTTAATTTTGATTCTGCATTTAACAAAATATAGTTTCATTTTTTAAAACTAATGTCATTAGACTATGTAAGTTACTGTGGTTCTCCTCACTATGACTTTAGAGGAACAGGCTTCTGTCTTCTATTTTGGCTTCTGCACAGGAGATTGTTGTGAGTTGGGCAGGTTTTGGCTTCTGAAGCTCTGTTCTGCAGTTTGAGAACTTCCTGCAGGCAGTCTGCTACTCCTTCCTTTGTTGTTTTTTTTCCCCTCACCATCCAGTTTGTATAAACCTTCATGAAACCAAAGGTTTGGAGCCATAATAGACACCTTCTTCTCACCAGTACTGTTACAAATACTGTCCTTTCTAGCTTTTAGCATTCATTTAATCTCAGTGCTGTGACTTGCATTACTTTATTGGTTTTATATATTCTACATATATCTTTGATATATTAGTTGTATATGAGTTTTGTGAGAGTTTTGTATGCTTAATTTTTTTGCTCACAACTGTTTCTAGCACCATGTTACTTTCTCTCCAAGCAGAGTATGACTTAAAATCCATTAATGTGCTTTTTGGGTAATTAGGTATTTGGTTGCTGCAGCCATTACCAGTGCTCCCATTAAGGGTTCCTCCAAAGTCACGCTGCTTTTTTCATCCTCTTCATTCTGCACATTTTTCTGATGATTATCAACTCTTGCAAAGGGGTATCATTGTCTTGGTTTGTACTGTTTTACTACACCTTGTGCAGTTCTGTTTTCTTGCTTTTGTGGATTACAAGTAAGTTCTTCAGGTCTTTTTCGCTTCTGTCTTTTTTGAGCTATTTTGTGTACATGAGTACATCAGCAGGATTGGAGCCTGTCCTGTCCTTGAGGAGATTCATGCTCTGGTAGAAGGCTTTGCAGGTCATTCTCATTTCTGGAGCTTTTACATGTTTATATAGCTCCAGCACGCCCAAAACTATTTTGTTAGCAACGATTAAATTATATCTTGGTCATCCCCTAAATACTGCCTGAGCATTGTGTTCCAGATTCCAATCAGAGCTGAGTCTTTTATCAGGGACTATTTTAGCTGCAAGATTGTCTCTCATCTTTAAATCACTCAAACTGTTCTGTACTTTTATCTTCTTTTTGTACTCTGTTTAAGAATCTCTCGTATCTTTAATATTCACATGGGTGACAACATTCCTTGAACTATTTTTGTGCAGTTCCATAATTAATCTTTTCTGTCAGAGGTAAAGGAAAATGATTAAACACATCAAGTGTCTCAGAAGCACTTGTCAGAAATAAAGCTGTTTTTATCTTGTCTCTCATTGCTTCTCAAAGTCAAATGCCGCTTCTTTCTTTTCCAGATGACCTTTATATTTTCAGAGACTGTTACATCTCGAGAGACTTCAAACTGCTTTCACAGCCCACTCGTCTCTTGATGCTTTAGTTTATTTGGACAGGCTGTTGACTCCAGTGATTGTGCCAGCCTTCCTGTGTGGTGAGTGGAGGGGGACAGGCACTTTGTATCTCACTCTTGTCTGGCATTAAAAATGGCTTGGGTGAATTCACTGTCTTGACATGCATGTGAATAGCTCAGATACAGGTGATGACAAAAATCAGGTGAGATGACTGCCCCCCGAAGGTGTATGCCTGTGTTTGCACAGCCTCTGATGGTGATGTGGGATTTGCAGGGTGTGTTGCACAGTCCAGCTGCCTTCCCTCTGGCTGCCACATCAGGGTACCTACTGAGGAGGTGTTGTCAAGGCAGGGTGAGGGCCTTAACTCAGGGTTTGTGCCATAATGTCTTGGCTTTCTGTACTTCAAAGGAGACGTTTCCTGTAGCAATGTGACACAGTGTCACATTGTGGTCACTTTGGGTTTCTCTGCTGCGTATCTATCTGTGATAATGTTTGCTTGTGCTTAAACATACACTATGTGAAAGTACAAGCCTTCCCAGACTTTCATCTGCTATGAAATTCAAAATCAAAGTGTAAAAATAACTCTTTTCTAGTTCCTTATCTTTTAGATACCCTTATCTTTTTGGATTTTTGGATTATCTTTTTTTTCTCTTTTTTTTTTTTTCTTTCCTTCTGCTCATATTTTTGAAGTACCTGCAATGCATCTTGATGCCCGTGGCTTCCTTCATGCTTTCAGGTTGCCATCTTTTTATTCTGATGCTAGCAAGGCTCCTCTCTTTTGCCTGTGATGGTGAGAAAAGTTTTGTTTGCTGGTGTTTTTTTTTTGCCTTCAGGAAAATATTTAATGCCATCTTTGGTGGTTTTTCTGTAGAGGTGAGTATCATACCAAACAGAGGTATTAATAGGCCCTACAGCTTCAGGTATCTAGTTTAATTTTTCCTTCTCTACACATGTCATAGTATGTTTGTTACAAAGTCTTAAAACAGGAATGATCCTGCCTTATATATGGCAGGAATAAATTCATGCCATGCCACAAGACATCTTACAGTGACCAGCACAGTGTGAAAAACAGTGACTAAATTGTACTGAGAAGGGAATTGGAAGAAAACAGTGTAGTTCAGGTGTATGATCAATACTTAAAGCCATAATTGTAGCAAATTTTACATGAAGTAGTTGTAGACTGACAAATGTTCATTTGGCATTCTGTGTACCATTTACAAGTGTAATTCTGGTCCCAGGTTGTTGAAATTGGTAAAAGTACCAAATGTATTGAACTGATAATCATGAAATCACAGAATTGTCATGGTTTGAAAAGACCTACTGTCCATGCAGGGGGGAAAAAACCAAACCCAAAAAGCAAACAAACAAAACAAAAAAAACCCAGAACAAAACAAAACCAACCATGCCCACTAGGCATCCTCGAGTGCCACATATACAGGGGTTTTGAATACCTCCAAGGGTGGTAACTCCACCACCTCCCTGGACAGGCTGTTCCAGTGTCTAACCACTCTTTCAGTTAAGAAATTCTTCTTAATATCCAATCTAAACCTCCCCTGACACAACTTCAGGCCATTTCCTCTGATCCTGTTATTATTCACTTGGGAGAAGAGGCCAACACCCATGTCCCTACAACCTCCTTTCAGGTAGTTGTAGAGAGCAATGAGCTCTCCCCTCAGCCTCCTCTTCTCCAAACTAAACATCCCCAGTTCCCTCAGCTGCTCCTCATATGGCTTATTCTCTAGACCCTTCACCAGCTTGGTTGCCCTTCTCTGAACTCACTCCAGCAACTCAACGTCTTTTGTAGTGAGGGGCCCAGAACTGCACAAAGAACTCGAGGTGAGGCCTCACCAGTGAGGGGCATGATCACCTCTCTACTCCTGCTGGCCACACTATTCCTGATGCAGGCCAGGATGCTGTTGGCCTTCCTGGCTACCTGGGCACACTGCTGGCTCATGTTCATCGGGCTGTCAACCAGCACCCTCAAGTCCTTTTCCTCTGGGCAGATTTCCAGCCACTCTGCACCAAACCTGTAGCATTGCCTGGGGTTGTTGTGACCCAAGTGCAGGACCCACTATTAGGCCTTGTTGAACCTCGTATAGTTGTCCAGGTCCCTCTGCAGCCGTCCTACCCTTGAGCAGATCAACACTCCCATACAATTTGGTGTGATCTGTGGTAATGTTGGCTAACAGATTTTAAAAAGAAAACTAGAAATATGCATATTGGAGAAGTGATGATAAAGGAAAAATGAAGTTATTAAATGACTAATATATTATCTATAGCAAATTCCTGTACTTTATACATTAAGATAATAACCAGTTTAGAAATGTGGGAAGAGCCTTAACCAATTTCTAAATAGCTGTATCTGTTACTCAGTGTTAAGAATATAACTTGCTTGTGAAAGAACGTTTGCCCAAAGATTGTGGGAGAGAAAGCTACTTGACTTTGGCTGTAAGGGTGAAACATTACATGAAATGTGACATTCTTTGTTGCAGCTTTTGATTTCAATATTTCTTTTAATGGTATGGGGGAAAAAACACATATTTTTCCCTTTCTTGGTACAAGACACATTCTGACTAATCATATACTAGACTTTCCCATGTTGCTTCAAAAATTATATTCATTTTAGAAAAGTTTTTGATGCAGGACTAAAAAAATAATGGTGTTTTGGAGGTACGTTGGCCCAGTTTCTATTAATCAAAAAGCCTTTGCCCATCTTTTCCAATTAACTCTTCTCTATGTGTTGCTAAATGAGTTTCAGTAACACTTTTCTATTCAGTTTCATTAACATGCAAATAGAGTTAATACAGGATAGTTCATCTGAGCATGGAGAGCAGGTTATTCGTGCAGTTTATTTGTGAAATGAATAGTATTATTACAGGTTCAGAAGACACAAAACTTAAAATTGAGACAGCTTGTTCTAGGGGAATGAACACAAATTATGGAATCATGACGTTCCCAATTATAATTCTTGATTTGCTCTTGTGAATGCTATGCACTATAATAGATGTAAGTACTGAGAACTTGCAGAATGATACATATCAGTGCCAGTCTCAGGAAGTTCTTAATGATCTTGGGCAGGAATTTAGAGTAGTCAGGCAAACAGACATCTGTGTTTTACTGAATTGACTTCAGCTAATGATTCTTAGACTTTGTAGATCTGTCCTGCAATAGTGTGGGACATGGCTGTGCCAGACTGTGAAGCCTGTTTGCCTGTGTTGAGTTATTTCTGCTATCACTGCAAAAATGTGGACTTTGTAGGACTAGCCCACTCTTTGGCATTGAAGGGGGCTTTTCTGCCTTGTAAATTTGTTTGACCCTTCATCAAGGCTGGATTCTAGCATTATTGACTGACTCATGCAGGGATCTCTTTAAGGATGATCTAACGTGATTACTATCAGATTTTCACAAACTGAATTTAGGTAGAGTGTGATCTGAATAGGCATATTGGGTGGGTAAGTCAGAGGAAGAAGAATGCATCAACTTGAAAAAGGGTCTGAGCCTTGAACATGAGTGAAGTACAGACATGCAAATGGGCTTAGCTAAGCACAAGCTACATCTTGTGATTTTCTTTCACTTTTCTGATGATAAAAAAGGTCATGGTTTATTAGTGATGTAAGTATTTTAAAGGTAAGATAAGTGCTGTTTAAAAGCTTTCCTGACAGTCTGTTCCTGAAGAATAGACACTAGTAAGCACAGAGAGCCCCCATCCTCATTCTCAGCTTTCCCAAGAGCAGTTTAGCTCAGTTTAGCCTAGTCTCAGTAGGTTCAAGAATGTAGGGTAGTATCCCCCAAAAAGGTACTAGTCAAGTATTTGGTATCTAACAATATATGCTACTCTCTGAAAGCAAGTAATAATGACAAAACTCCTCAAATTCAGCAGTCTGGAAGCCAGCACACAGATTGTAGCAGTTATTACTTCTAACACACGGGTGACTGCACAACTCTTCCTAGAGCTAGTTTGTAACCAGCCTTTTTTAGTAAGGTTTTCCAGTCAAGCCAAGTGATCAAGCATATCTGTCTGAGCTAACAAGGAGCAAATTAAGACCCCTCAGCATCTTGCAAAACCAGGGACATGAAGTCACCATACTGTGTGTCAGTAAAAGCAGTGAAGTTTGGGTTTCCATGATCTTAATCCTAGTCAGACATTAACTAAAAATACATACCAACAGGTAAGTCACTGAGATCAGCAAGTAAGATTTCTGATAAATATCTGGGAGGCTAAAATCTGACTATAGTTAATAAACATCTGGGAGGTTTCAGTTGTCCCAGCAAAGGTGTGTAGGGTAATTTGAGACTACTATAGGATATTCTGCCTGGCCTCCAGTTGCTGCTCCAGAAAAACAGGGTATCCCATTGGGTTCTTAATCATGTCAGTCAGCCTCATATAGGTAAGAAATCTCAAAAAGGTCTGGGCACCTTCATTAAATCCTACCTCTAATTCATAAAGTCAATGGGACCTAGGTAGTGGTCCTGCTGAGTGCCATGATACGGCTGCTGTACTTCACTGGGGTATCACTCACAATCTACTCATTAAGTAGATTGACTTGGAGTGGGATTCTGTTAGCTTGGTAAATGTACTACCCTGTGAAGCTTCCCAGGCTATTTAGCACCTCTGCTTTGAAATGGCAGATGTGACATAGGCCTGTATCATTCTGGAGTGGCAGAATGATACACAGTGCCTGTGTTCAGGCAGCTGAGTGGAGCCTGAGATCTCCATTTGCCTGCAGGAGCATCTTGGGCATCTAGCTCACATGTGATCAGTGAAATACAAGGTGTGTTCAGCTCAAAAGGAGTCCCACCCTAGGAGTAGGATTCATTTGCCTGAAGATAGTTATAGGTGTAAAATTATCATTTGACACATCCTATAGTATCCCATGAGAGATGTGACTTAGGATTTCTGAGAGACTTGCAGCTTTCTGAAACTGCAGTTAGAGGCTGGAATACTCTGAATTCTCTAAAACTGCATTAGACACCTAAATTTAGGCAAATGAATTCTGTCCCAGATTTTCATAGAGACTCTTTGCTCTGTCACTGGCATCTTCCAGCTTTATTTCTACGCAGTTTTGAACTGTTTCATTAATCTGTGTCCCCAGAGCCTAAGGGACTTTGATACCCTGTTTTCTACATTTAGCTATTTTTTATTGGGAATAGTATAATCCCACTTCATGCACACTCCAGGGGCAGACTTTTAAGTGGGCTTCTTCTTGCTTGCTTTCATCTGTCTGTAGAACATGTCTAAACCAGCAGGATTTGTGTGTCATCAGTGGAGAGAGATGGACTCCCAAAGAGTGATGCACCCTGCATATCTGAGACACTAGTCTTCTCATTTCCTATGACTAGATTACCTGTTTAGGAAGTAAAGTTCCATGAGATGATCCCACATTGTTTCACTTCCTATTTTTTAATTGCAACAAGGGAGCAAAAAGCACCTCCTTATCTGCGGAGAGGGATAACCTGTGAGGTTCCCTTCCTCCTTGTTTCATGGTAGAATCAAGGATACTGAAATGCTGGAAGATCTCTCCACACTGATAGGAATAGGAAAGGCTGAGAGTTAGGAGGCAAGTCCTCCACAGTCCTGAAGGTGCTTGATGAGTGGGCAGCATACTTGAAAGTGCAGATGACAGATGAAACGGTGTGTTTGAGAGTGTGCATAGTGATATCTTAACATTTGAGACAGGAAATCTGGAGACGAGTCAGGTCTGACAGAGGAAGAATATATGCACATTTATATGGGAAAATCTGGATGTGCAAATTTGAGTTGCAAGTGGTGGCACACTTGTTCCCAATCGTATTTTTAAATAATATTTCAAGTGTTGTGTGTGTAGTGTTTTGATCACAGTGTGTAAAGTCTTTTGCTCTTTCATCAGCATAATGGCGCTTCACCATGAAGTAAAATTAAGTTTGTGCTTAGGTCAGCTCTCATTTTCAACATGCAACTTTGAAGTGGTTACTATATTTAGTTTCTCACTACCATAAAAACCCATTGTATTAACATACACAGATGGTAGGACTGCATCACATTTATTTGAGCTATTGATGTATTACAAATGAAGTTTGTTGAAGTTTGCAACAGAGAGGTTGATTCAGATACACAGACATAGGTGTGTATCGTGATTCAGAGTTTCCAAGATCGTTCTTTATGGATTTTGGTAACCAGTCTAAAAGGGCATGGGTCTAATTTCCTCTAGAGCCAGTGTCAGATCTGCACAGATGTTTTATATACCCCATGATGACTCAAAGGCAGCAGGTTTCTGTATGGGGGCAGCTGAACTGAGCCTTGATTATTGATCTTACCTTTAGTTGTCCTTCACTTACAATTGCTTTCCTCCCAGCAGTGAGAATTAAAATTCTGCAAACACAGTAGAATGACAGAATTAATTCTTTTTCCTGGGTAATTAACAGTGTGTCAAAAAGTATTAATAATCTTAATTGTTTAATGTTCTAGTAATGTTGGCAACTGGAAATCATTGCAGTTCAAAGCTTGAATGGGAAGAGTGTAAATAAAGGAAACTCTGAACAGGAGCTATCAAGATATTAATGATAAAATCTGCCAACATATTAACTGCATGGAGTGGAATTGTAAGGCTATCTGTATGGCTTTATGCTCCAAGGATAGTTAAAAATGCTTGTGACATTTTGATGAATAATGTGTCATATATATTCATCGCACCTGTATGGCAAGAATGGAGGTTCATGTCATCACAGTACATATGAACAAATACTAACTGATAAGTCTCAAAATGCAAATACAATCTTGGGTTACCAGGTAGACTTTATTCTAATGAATTAATCTAATTTTTTACCTTTTTATAGATGACCTAGAAAAAAGCATTACAATGTATGTGACAAAAAAAATGGGATATTAACTCACAGAGCAATCAAAATTCTTTGACAAGCAAAGTGCAAAGAAAATATGTTTTAGATGGTGAAGGGCTCTGGATATAAGGTAGTTCAGATGGGTGTATGCCCACAGTGTAATGCTGTGGCCACCTAATCAGAAGTAGTGTATCAAATTGTCTCTGGTTTTTACTGCTGGCAAGGCTACCACTGGCATCTTATGTCCAATTCTGCTTCTGCAGTTTAAGGCAGATGATGACAAATTGGAAGAGAATCAGAGAACAGTGAGAATGGTTAGAGTGCTTGAAGCTGTGCCTGAAGATAATGCAAGGCTCCAGGAACTTAATCTATTTAGCTTTCAAAGGGAACATCAAGGGACTGTTTCAACTGACTCTATAAGATCATGGGAACAAAATTTGGTAGAAAAGATTTCCTCACAGTAACAGATAAAATTATACCAAGACAAGCGCTTGAAACCTCATGCTAGAGGTAAATAGCAAATTGTAATAAAACAAATTAAACTGAATTATTGGAGTAACTTTTGAAGAGGTGTGGTAAATTGTTTTACCTCAGACTTCTAAAAATCCAGATCAGTAGTTTCTCCTAGACTGTGTGTTCTGGTTCAAAGAGGAATAAATTCACCGGTGTTTCTTTGTCTTATATTGAGAGATCTGAGCAGTTCTTAGGAATAGACCTTCCTGCTTTATATATACGTGAATCTTCAGAGAAAGTTATACTCCTATAATGACAACATACTTTGAAACATATTTAGTTAAATGCATTTTCATTTTTGTAAATACTGGAAGTATGTGTGAGCTCAATAATAAAAGCTAATAAAGGTGTCTAGCTAACTGCCAAAAGTGTGTTCAGTGCATGGAATAGTATCTCATGGAAAAGTGAGATGCTGTTTTCCCTGATCAACTATCATTTTCTAGTTGGTGTATGGTATTAATATGGCATTAAAGAAAAGTTAATTTAGAAGTAGTAAATTCTCCCTGAATGAATAAAGGTGAGGCCTCAAATGCTGTGTGTATGTGGTTTTTACATGACACTGGATGTCAGTACTTGAGACCAATTGTGTTACTTATAGTGGAATTTCAGGTGCATTGATTGCAGGCTTTCTTTTCAACAGGCCCATGCTAAAGTCTGGCATCTCTACAATGACCATTTTCGTCCAACTCAAAGAGGAAAAGTGTCCATTGCCCTTAGCTCCCACTGGATAAAACCTCAACGTATGACTGAAAAAAACATAAAAGAATGTCAAAAATCCCTTGATTTCGTGCTTGGCTGGTTTGCTAAGCCCATATTTATTGATGGTGACTATCCAGAAAGCATGAGGAGCAACCTCTCATCTCTGTTGCCTGAATTCAGTGAAGCTGAGAAGAATTATATCAAGGGAACAGGAGACTTTTTTGCTCTTTCTTTTGGAGCTACTCTGAGTTTCCAGCTTTTGGACTCCCACATGAAATTCCAGCAGTTGGAATCAATAAGCCTGCGGCAGCTTCTTTACTGGATAAGCAGTGAATATAACAACCCCCAGATATTCATTGTGGAGAACAGCTGGTTTGTTTCTGGTAGCACCAAGAGAGATGATGCCAAATATATTTACTATCTCAAAAAGTTCATTATGGAAACTTTAAAAGGTAGGACTGATGTTCTATTAATAATGTGCTTGACAAAATTATAATGCAAAATAGCCTACAAAGACTTGTTAAAGTGAAAGTGATGACCTTTAAAGGTCCCTTCCAACCCAAACTATTCTGTGATTCTATGATTAAAATGATTGCACTCAGATCATCAGAATCTGCCAAATCCAATGTAAATACTAAAGTTACCCATGCAATACCTATGGGAATCTCATTGAGAAAGAGCTACAAAAGGCATATTTTTGGCTGTGAGCACTCTTGTTGGACAACATTAAAGAACAAAGACAAAGGCAAATGTGGTCTCTCTCAGAGACTTAGGACATGTCAGTGCAGTGCAGTAAAACACTGTAATGTAGAGATTTTGTAAGCTTTTCACCACAAGATTCACTCCAGCAGTCGTGGGGCAGTAAAATGGCATTGGAACTAAAGGTTCAATGAGAAGCAAGAAGAATTAATTTAGACCCAGAGCCACATAAATGTGGTTTTGCTGCTTCCTAGGTCTAGCCAGTATCTTTGCTTGATTGTGTATATGCACTGGTTCTGACAAAACTGTTGTATCCATATATATATATATATCTCCATTTCTGTATCTATGTTAACAAGCAAGTGCAGCCCTGTCATAGCAAGCCAGTAGAGTAAACAGAGTTGGTGCTGAGGGCCCAATGTCTACACTGTGAGCATTCCTGAGGGCCATTTCTGGATTAATTTCAACCCAAAGGAACCAAGGTCATGCATCCTGTGTCCACTCCGTGATGTGAACTGAAATGTAAGGAGGGAGATTTGCTCAGAAGTGTGCTCCTGGTTTTGGTTGAGGTGCTGATGTAGATGCTTATTATGACATTGCATGCTGTGCACAAGCTGACAAGCTCTGTACATGATATATATTTATTTTTAAATTTAATTTTTTTTTCTTTCAGAAAGGTTCTCTTTATTTGGGATTCACAGCCCTAAATCCTTTTATGGTTTACATTATTGAGCTTGCTTTCCACCTCCCCACCCTACACCCTCCCCCCAGTACTATTTCAGGTTTAATAGAGTAAATAGAGCTGTAGTAATATAAAGTAATTAAATATTAATTAGAGGTGCTAATTGTTTGGAGATGTCTTCTCACATAGGTGAGTATCTAACCATTTACTCTAGGGTCAGATTCACTTCTCTGCTCTGTCTCTGGTGTGACAAATAAATTGATTGTTCCTTGTAAAGTGGAGTGTGTTAATCAGGAGGGCATGAAGGCTCCTCTGTGCCATGTTGACTAGCCAAGGGGTTAGGTTGTTATATGGGGAGTTGGCAGGTCTGAATTCAAAGAGTCTTAAGGACAATGGGAACAGCCAGGCCCCTGACAAGTTGGGACTGAACCATTCTCAGGTATGTCCAGAGGTAAAACAGATCCTTGGGCACCTTCCATGTGGAAGGCTTCCATGGCTTCCACCCAGCTCACCTTCACGCACTGTTGGACAGCGTCTGAGCAGTGTTTTAAGGACCTGTATTTGATACTTACAGGTCTTCCAATTTTCCTTGGACTATTTCTATACTAGTGAGCTAAACAGAGCAAGAGCTGAAGTGCTGTTTAATTTTTAATCCAGTTCTGGCAGAGTTCTGGCCTGCACAGCAGCACACTTCTAGGCATGCTGGAGGGGATTGCTCAGTGATTTCCAGGAGGTAGTATGGACAAGGCCATTCAGTTTCAGAAGCAAGGAGAGTTTAGGTTTCAGTCAGCCTGGCTTGCACACCAACAGACAAAGAAAAGAGGGGAGATAGACAAAGGAAAAAGAAAAAAAGAAAAAAACTCAATGAAAACTGGTTTGTTGTTTTGTTTGTTGGGTTTTTTTCAGTAAAATGCAATTCATGCGAGATGCTAGAATGGAGACTTACAAACTTGGGAACTTCCAGAATTTTTTCAAGTTTGTTTTTTTTTCATAGGTGACACTTAAAAGTGGATGTATTTTTTAAAGAAAGATTTGAGGAGAATTTTTATGAGGTGCTCAGGAAGTGTGGGAGTGTTGTGTGATGTCTTACAGAAGGGATGGATGAGATGCTGTTCAAAGCAAAATTCTCACTGAGACCATTTCACAAAGTGGACCTGTATTGGCATTTACTCTGCTGGTACAGCAGATGTCATCATGGATGCATGCAGAGGTTAGAAAAATAGTGGCATTTGCCAAACACAAAAGAATGATGACTCTAGGAGGAGAAATACTCAATTTCCTTAGTCATTTTTTCATGACCTCTGATAGAGACTAGGCCAAATTTATTGCTTATTTAACCACAGTTCATTTAGTTGATTCAAAGAGGGCTACAATCAAGAATCCATGTGGTCCTTCATAATTAATTGTAATGAGGTATATTAATAAAACCAGGAAATGAGGATCTTGATATTCTGGTTGCCTGAAAGAATGCTTTCAGTGTTACTAGGCTGGAAAACACTGTGTTCAGTCAGTACACGGTTTAGGTTGACAGAAGATAGTGAGTAATTAAGATAAACTCTGCTAGCTACAGAGCCAACCTCAAGTTCAAAAGAGCATTTAGGAATGTGCTTAAATGAATTGCTGAATTAGGGTGGGTCTAATTATGTAATTAACATAAGCACACTCCTTTATGCTTTCCTGAAGCTGAGTCTTGCCCAGAAACGTTTTGTTGAATCTCAGTGTATAATACAACTAAAAGTGAGTATAATTTAGAATCTCAAAATAAAACTGTAAAGCTGGCAATACTAGCAGATGCCAGTAGACCCTGATTTTAACAAAGTGTGTGGTGATTCTCTAAAGTTAAACAGTTGACCTGGAACATATAAATATTTTTAGAAACTCTTAAATGATTAAGCTAAAAAATACTATGCCATAAAAGGTCCAAAGATACAGATTTCCCAAATAAAAAAGGTCGTCCTGCATTACCACTTTTACTTAAAATCTTTGGTAGTAAAAATTCATCAGCACACTAGAAGTGTTGTAATTAGTTTTCTCAGTATGTATTTGTAGCGGAAGGGAAAGATCAAAAAGAGCCTAACTTTTGTTTACATACAGGGTAGTGCTGCATTAATGGCACTTAGGTTGCCCCAGAGCAGCTGCAGTGCGTGCTTAGCAGGGAGCAGGGAGCACAGGGCAGTTCCTAGCTCAGTTGCTGCAAACAATTGAAGCATAGTTTGCTCTGCTCTGAGGCTGAGGTTTGGCACGCCTAATTAGCCAGCACTGCTCAAACCACGGCTGGACTGCTTCTCTTTCTAAATCTGTCTTGTTTAAAGCCAAGCCAGGTACCTCTTCTGCCTTGCACAGTGCACCCATGCCATGGCAGCTCCCTGAGTGCAATTGAAATATTGTCCCTGAAGAGGCTTTGAGGCAGGCCCCCAGATACTTATCTGACCTATTGCATGGTTCTTGCACATGAACACTGCAAACACTGCTGATACGGGGTAATCTACAGAGGAAAAATGAGCACTGTGGTAAGTTTGGGTTTGTTCTCTCCTCAGCCATCCGGTACGATGGAGTTAATGTGTTTGGCTACACAGTCTGGTCCCTCCTGGATGGCTTTGAATGGCACAGGGGATACAGCATTCGGCGTGGATTGTTTTATGTTGATTTTCAAAGCCATGACAAGAAGTTGATGCCCAAATCTTCTGTTTTGTTCTATCAAAAGCTGATAGAAAAAAATGGCTTCCCACCTTTGCCTGAAAACCAGCCCATAAAAGGGATTTTTCCCTGTGGCTTTGCTTGGGGGATTGTTGACAACTACATTCAGGTGAGTCTGATGATAAAACTGACAGGTTGTCCAGCCAGTTCAGTGCACAAGTTCATATTGATAAATATTCTGGATAGCGTGTCTTTGCTGATACGTTACCACAGTGCTGCAAGGAGATGAGTACAAGGCTTTTGTAACAAACACAGTGTCTTTCAGCCTTCACTAAACTGTCTGCTTGTGACCACAGAGATCCAGTCAGATTGAGATACTAAAAATAACATTTTAGAAAAACATGGAAGTTGAAAGGGATCTAAGGTTCATATTCCCTGGATGTGGTGTTATGTGATCAGTTACTGCAGGTCAGTCCTTTTTGAATGAAAGTTGATTAGATCAGCTAAAGTGTATTTCCACGTGTCCTAGTCTATGAAATGGGAAATATGACTTCTTTTTCATGTCCATAATTTTAATGGTAATATATTGGTCTGTTTGGATAATACATGGTTTAGAAAACTTCCTGAAAGCTCTTAAAACTTCCATGGCGTGTATCTTATGAATATATAATATTGGTACTGTTGATAGAGGGCTTTTTGGTAAAAAAAAAAGTAAACAATGTTAGATTTAGATTAAATTCCTGTATTCCGTCTTCGCCATTTTATGTAGTACTGTGTCTGATGGAGGCCTGCAGTCCCCCTGGATAGCACTTAGATAGATCACGGATCAAATTAATCACTCTCACTCTTTATTTCAACTAAATATGATACTTTGGGAGAACCTTTCAAATTTCAAGACTTCACAGCATGTGTAAAAATTGTAGCTTAGTTATGGTCTCTGTAACAGTTTGTAATTCTCAAATGCTGTTTTGGCTTGCAGGGCTTCTCTAACCACAGTAAAGAGTTGCAGTTAATTTCAGTGTTGAGGCTTGATCCAAGAACAGAATTTTTTATTTAGATTTTCCACAAAGACAGAATCTTTCTTAAGGCTAGAGCATAGGGGGCTTGATTGTTTTTTATAGCTCCAAAAGTAAGATCTGACTTTGTTCTCTCAAAAAATACTACTGTCTCCTTACCTGGTACACTGATTCCCAAGGAAATTTAACAGTAATTATCCTCCTAGCTCCCAGATAGATTAGGAATTGGAAATGGAATGGCTGCCTTTGGGATCAATAAGAGCTATAAAGTTGCAGAGTCAGTCAGCCTAAAACAGTTTAAAAATCCCTCCCACTTGCAAAACCTTCAAAGCTGAATATTTTCATTTCAGAGGGCATTCAAACATTTGATGCTGTAAGGCTTAGGTAGTGTGATTTGCAGATGCATCACAGTGGAAAAACTCTTTTGACAGCATTCCCACAGTATTAGTGGCAATGCATGCTTTAGTAATCTACAAGGGACAATTCTCCAGAAAAGCAATTTCCCGCAGACATGGTGTTTTTTATTACTTTCTTCTATAAGCACAGTACTGACCTCTCCGGAGAAAACAGCAGCTGATTTTCACCAGCTTCTTTATACAGTCTGCAGAGCCTCAGGTACAAGTTGAACACTGGTTGTAGGCTGACACCTGCTTTTCAAACAGAGGGCAGGGACAAGGAAGTCTGAACTCAGGGGAACCTCACACCAAAAAAAAAAGGAAGGAAAAAAAATGTGGGACCAGTATCTTGTATTTGGGTCTTTCTAGAGTATGAATGAGGAGATTTTACTCTGTGCATTACCCTGAGTAATTCACTTTCCCATTTTCTAGTCATTACTGTGTTTGTGGTATTAATTAAAAAGTTAAAGTGTATTTCTGTGGGACCCCAAGAAGCTCATCTTCTGCTGTGTCCAGTATGCCATACAGGCCATTCTGACATCTGAAGCCCTAAAACACTTATAGTAAATGCATTTATTGTTGGAATAACATACTCAGAGGCCTGAAAAAAATTGATTTAGACATCAACAAACTGCTGACATGACTTGGAAATGAGTTCAGTATGAGTTAAATAAAAAAGGATGTCTTTAGCAAGAAGGAAAAAAATTGCTTGTCAACTGAATTTGTGCTAAAAATCAAGTGCAGAGCATTACTCATCTTTCATTACAGTCAGGAAAAGAACTGAACAGAGAAATGATGTAGCATTATTCCTTTTACTGTATTCAGGGAGTGGTCTTAAAACAAAAGCCACAGAGTAATTTACAACAGATAGTCTCTCTGTAGGTCCTTCAGTATAGCTTCTTAATCTTGAAAGAAAAACATTTTGAAAATTCCTGTAGGCTTTGCTGAAGATCTGCTCCTGTGGAGATCTATTGCAGACGTAGTGCTTTATCCCTGAGCAATCCCGTCTTTCCCATACAGACTGGCACAATCTGGAGAAGGTATAAGCATGGTGACCATTCACATAAGGTTGTTTGGAAAGTACGATCAAGAATTATATGTAGATTTGGTACTTTTCTGGGGTCACATGTTAACAGCTGATTAATTCATTCATATAAGCCAGAGATGTTTTTGTGTCAGAGACACAAGGGAAGTACTAAATGCCGTGTTTTGACTTAGGATATTCTTTCATTACCTTGTGCCTGATGGTTATGATGTTCCCACCTACCTAGAACCAACAGCTTAAATCTGGTATGTTTCTTATTCTACGTAGGTAGACACGACACCCACCCAGTTTCTTGACTCTAGTGTTTATGTGTGGGATGTTCACCAGACAAAGAAGCTTATTAAAGTGGATGGAGTTTTCACCTCGAAACGCAAGCGTCACTGTGTTGACTTCGCTGCTATCAGGCTCCAGATCTCTCTTCTGCAGGAAATGCATGTCACACACTTCCATTTTTCGCTGAAATGGTCTTTAATCCTTCCTTTAGGTAACCTTTCTCTGATCAACCACACACTTGTACATTATTATCAGTGTTTTGCTAGTGAACTTCTCAGAGTTAACATAACTCCCGTTGTTGCTTTGTGGCAACCTATGGTTGACAATCAAGAGCTTCCAGTTTCCCTTGCCAAATATGGAGCCTGGGAAAACCCAGACACCATTCAGGCTTTTGTTGAGTATGCCAAATTCTGCTTTACAAGTCTTGGGGACCACGTCAAATTCTGGATCACAATGAATGAACCATCTGTGAAAAACCTGACATATACTGCAGGGCACAACCTGTTGAAAGCCCATGCGAAAACATGGCATCTCTATGACAAAGAATTCAGGAGATCTCAGAAGGGTAAAATATCTATAGCTCTGCAAGCTGACTGGGTAGAACCAGCTTGTCCCTTTTCCAGGAATGACCAAGAAGTTGCTGACAGAATTTTAGAGTTTGACATTGGCTGGCTTGCAGAGCCCATCTTTGGGAATGGTGATTACCCACAGGTGATGAGAGCGTGGCTTCACCGAAGAAACAGTATTGACCTGTATAATTTCCACTTGCCTTATTTCTCAGAAGATGAAAAGAAGTTAATCCAGGGCTCATTTGATTTTTTTGCTTTGAGTCACTACACCACTACCCTTGTGGGATGGGAGAAAGAAGATGCACTAAAATATGACCACTATCTTGAAGTTCAGATGATCAATGACATCACATGGCTCCACTCCCCCAACAGAGCTGCAGTAGTGCCCTGGGGACTGCGGAAATTGCTCAAGTGGGTTAAATCAAAGTATGGTGATTTCCCAATTTATGTTATGGCTAATGGAATTGATGATGACCAGAATATGGTGCATGATAAGCTCAGAGTGTATTACATACAGAACTACATCAATGAAGCTTTAAAAGGTAAGGAACTGTAGGTGGTTTATATGTCACAAATCCCAGTGTTAGTATACACTGTGTGATAGAACATGTTTAAATTAAAAAAAAGGAAATCCTGTGTAGACTACTCCATAAATGAGATGTTATTACAGCAGAACAGACAGTTTTTAGTTTTATTCACAATTGATCAGTGTTGCTAAACATCAGGAAGACTGACCTTGCATATATTCTGCATAAGACAGCAGAAGAACTCTTTTTTGGTTTAATGAAATTCATGTGGATGTTATGTGAATAGCTTCACATGTATTTAGTCAGAGATTTTCTTCTTATTGCACTTGTGCTGTTGTTTTGCTTTGTTGCTTTTCTCCACTGATGTGCCTCAGGGCTTGGTATGAGTTCTGTTCCTCAGCTGTCTCTGTATCTTATCCAACAGTGATCTTCATAATAATTCATCTATCTGCCTCATTATGCCATTTCCTGGACTCCTTCCTGCTATTCAGAACGCAAACCAGTCTTTTTCACTGTCTCAAAGATTCATAAATTAGAAGGCAAAAAGAAGGCATTTTGAGTCATCCTGTCATACAACACGCACCGGTTTTTAAGAAAAGCACAAGATCTGAATTAGATAATTTTTTTCTGTGAAGAATTTTCTACATTTCACTGCAAGCTGTTGCAGTGGCTAAGTATTTACTGGTTTTATATATATGTGTGTATGGATGTATTTAAATCTTACTTCTGGCATTGATTTCTTTAGCTTCAGATCTAAGCTATTTTGTTGGGCATTTCCATGTATTTTAACTGTGTAGGTATGCACAGAGAAACAGCAAGCTCTCTCTCATTTATTTCTTTGATAAATAGCACAGAAAAGGCTCTTTGTGTCCTTTAGTAGAAAAATGAAGTAAAAGGTTCATTTTGAACCTTTCAGTTATTAAACTTTTTCCCATTTGCCATCATTCTTCTTGAGAGAGGTAAACCCAGACCTGGACACACTGTTCCTGCCACGGGCACACCTTTATCTCAGGCAGCTAAATGTAACCTCTTACCCTTTTACTCCTCTTTCCTACATCACAGCATCCCATTAGCCCTTTTGGCCATGACAGCAGGTTGCTTACACACACGCTGTGGTTGCCTACTGAGATTTGAAACTCAATTAATGATTCCTGCCTCTCAGAACATCTTCTACCAAAGCATGATTTTGATTTTTGACATCCTCACATTTGGTGGTGTTCAAATGCCAGTTGCTTGCCTATGCAAAGCTTGCTATACTAGCTAAATTCCATCTCTAATCTTTGTGTTATTTGCTAACTTTCTCAAAAATACTTTTACTTTTTTTTTTTTTCAGGTCACTGGTAGATTTAAGATCATGAAATCTCTTAGTGCTGAAAGCCAATCTCCATGGCCATAGTAGAAACATGCCTACTATGACACTTACTCACCTGTAATTACATTTCTAGACAATCTAGTTCTGTTTGAGTCCAGTTGAAATCTTTTTATCATGGGCTCCCCTTGACCTTGTAACTTTCTATTTTCTTGATCCAAATGCCATATAATACCAAGTCAGTTGCCTTGTGAAGTTTCAAGTTTTTTACATTTAACATCATTACTTCTATTGATGTCAAGTTAGTTTGACAAGACATTTTTCATAAAGGTAGGCTGATTGGCATTAATCATATATATCTCCTGTACTACTTCTTTATCAAGCCTTATATAATCTGTTCCACCCTTTTGCTAGGTAGTGAAGGGTGGCTGGCAGTTTCATAATGTGCTAGGTCATCCTGTCCGCTCTGTTAACTGTTGGCTTTGACTTCCTCCTATATAATTTCCACCTCCTTCACATGTTACTGAACATCAGTATTAAGTGTCCAAGAGTTCATTCTCCAGCATTTTGAAGCACTGGCTGCATGTTGTTCGCATCTGCAGTTAAGAAATATACTCTAGCTATATTTGGGCTTAGGGTTTCAATTTGCTTTTTCTGCATTGTTTCTCTCCTTCTCTCTGCATCCTTTCTCTCCTTCAGACCCTACCAGTTCTTGGCACTTCTCTTTTCAAAGCATGTAGGGATATGGGCTTTCTCACAGTTCCTGTTACCCAGAACACCTGCATATCCTCCTGTTTTTTACAGAAATGTTGTCATTTTTACTGATCTTTCTCCCCTCTTCTCCCTTCTCCCCTCCCCCCTTCTATCCAGCCTGGAAATAGCTCCTGTGTTTTTCAACAGAACCATGACATGTAAGCCGTATTTACCTGTCTTTCCACCTTCTTTGTCATGGATGAGTATGTCCCTGCTAACTAGCCATCATACTTGCCCTGAAGCTCACTCTCCCACTTATGACATCATACAATCCTCCAAAGTGTTTAGTCTGTCAGTAATGCCAGCTTTTTTGTTCTTTCTCCCACTCTGGTATTGTGCTTTTGTCCATCTTGTCCTTCTTCCTCCACCTGGTTTCAGGGACTGCATGTGGCAGCATTTGTGCATGTAATGTTGCTCACCTGCATTGTTCCTGGGGAGCCAACAGGTTTGTGCAGATAAACAACTCCAAAATGTGGTATGGGACCCTTTGGGCTGAGGCTAAATTTTTAAATGCTTGGTACACTGTTTAAGTGTACCAAGCCAATTGAAAAAAAAAAAAAAAAAAAAAAAAAAAAGAGAACAGCAGTAACCATTTATGTAACACCATTAAATCCACATGCAGTTTTACAAACACTAACAAATTATCCTGGATAGCAGCTCTGTAAAAGGGCAGGTAAATATTATTTCATTTCACACATGAAAAGTTGGTTAGAGGTGCTAAATGTCTTCAATGTGGCTGCAGAAGGAATTCTTTCCAGAGGTGTATGAAAACTCAGCAATTTATAGCTTTCAGTCCTGTGTTAATCTATGAGAAATTGTTGTTTTAATTTGTTAAAAATAGTGGTTTTGAGAGATAAAGTATTCCAGTTTGTGTCTGGTCCTGTGGATTGATTGGTTTTGTCAAGCGGGACTGATGGCTGAAGGTTAATGCTCCAGCTGCTGGATATTTTCCAGCAGCCAAGTTAGCAGTGTGGCTTGTGGACATGTTTTCAATAAAGAATAAGGCTTGGATCAAAAACTGTAATCTGCATAATGTTTTCACTTGCCCTGGTGACATCCCAGTACATGACCTTAGCATGGGCGTGTTTTCCTGCTGTCACTATGCCTCTGCCTGGGGAGAAGTCAAGCCTCATGTCCCCTGTTCCTTGGCTGTCCCCATCATGAGGTGTTCTGCAACAGAGAAGGAGCAATCAGAGAAACAGGCTGCAGAAATCCAGGTGCAGGAAAACCAATGCTTGCAGTCTTTCGTACATAAAAAAGAGAGCCATCTTTGCGTGGTAGGCTCCATGCTGATCATTAAGCACAGTCATGCACTCACAGCTGTGTTTACCAAGCACAAGGAGACAAATTGCAGGATATTCACAGATCACATGGTCTGGCAATGGCTGACAGATTCTTACTTTTTATGACAAAAACTTCATAGATGTGCATGTACCTTACTTTATTTTGGGGAAGAGAAGTGTAGGTTTAACATCCACCTGCCCATACTTTCTATAGTGGCATATGGTACTGGTCTTGAATGGCAAAGTGACATTTATTAGTTTATTCAACCTTTTGTTTTCTTTTGCAGCTTACACCTTGGATAATGTTAACCTGCAGGGATATTTTGTCTATTCTTTTAATGACAAGACTGCTCCTAAATATGGGCTCTACAGTTACACTGCAAATCAGTATGAACCAAAGCCTTCTATGAAACATTACAGAGAAATAATTGACAATAATGGTTTTCCTGGTCCTGAAACTCCTGAGCTGCTGTGCCCAGAAGACATTACCTCATGTCCTGAATGCCACTTCTTCCGAACCAGAAAATCACTATTAGCCTTTATCTCTTTCATATTTGTTGCCTTTATTGTTACTATATTCTTCATTACTTACTACTCCAAGAGGGTAGAAAAAAGGTATAAATAGAGCTGCCCCCTTCAATCCATCGCTTACTGCCCTTTCTCTTGCATTCCCTTGGGAAATCTGAAATGAGTGCACAGTGTTGTGATTGCTTCAAGCATTAGGAAGGCATTTACCTTGCCTGATACTGCAGGGCATTGACACTGAGAAGAGACTGCTAGCATATGGCTTCCAGAAATAGTTTTCTCTGGTTTAGTACATTTGCTTTATGACCAGTCCTTAATTCTTGTGGTTGAAGCTATCTCACAGCTTTCCCTGGGACCTTTTGTTGAGCAGATGCTTTCTACTCCTTAATTTTGCCTTGCTGAGTTTGACAGGTAAAAGTCTGTTCTGAAGACATAAAATGATGGAAGAGTCTGAGCGTCAAATTTTCCAAGGAAGACTGAAGATAAATAAAATGGTTTACTTTTCCAAATTAGGGTTTAATGCTGATACTGCATGATCAGAGCCGGCACCTGACTGGAGCAGAGATCATGATAGAGCAGAGACAGAGAACTTCACAAAGCAGCATCAGGGAAAGGGACACCTGCTTTCCCAAAACAGATGAAAGGGGAAGAGCAGGGGCACACAAGCCTGTGCTGCTGGGAGCTCTCAGTAAATCAGTTAATTACTCAGGTTGCTGGTGGCTGCATCCGACTTCAGAATGTCACAGTGAAATTTCAGCTCAAGAAACTGTGTCTTTTTCAGTGGGGAAAGCACAGGGATATGTCCAAAGATGGCCAGGGTCATGCCATCTGATGGGAAGAGATGAGAAGGGTGAAAGGGCTTCTCTTTGATTTGCTCAGTGAAAAAGCAGAGAGCAGGAACTGGGGGTTCTTTGCTGCTTCATTTGTCAGAAAACTGTGAGCCTGACCCTCTGCCCACGGACACAGCAGGGCTGGGATACCCCATTTCTGCACCTCCCACAGCAAGTTGCACACAGCTGGCACCCTGCTGCTGCCTGGCTACTTTCCTGCTACCTACCTGGAAGCTTGTGGGTACCTTACTGAGATGGTCTCTGCATGCCATTTGTGTTGAGTGTGGAGACCTTACATCCCAGCATTTTGACGTATAATCTGCACTTTATTGCTGCTTTTGCTGGGGTCTGAGATGTTGGAGCTGTTAGTCTGAGCCTCCTCCAGGTTGGCTGAAGGGTTGGTTGCCTTTGAGCAACTGGATCTGGCCCTGGCAGCATTTCATCCCAAGGCATTGCATAGCATCTGCAGGCCTCTCATTTTTCTCTCAGTAAGATAAGTTAACAAAATATTAGTAGCATTTTTTATGAGAAGAAATAGAATTGAAAAAAACCCTGTGATATTTTGCCTGCCTTGCAAATCACATTAGGAGTGTCCTCAGTAGAAAGCAGTGAGGTAATTTTTCTCCCCTCTCTAGCTTTTGGCTGGCATTGCCTTTAGCTGTAATTGTATTTTTATTGCTATGTGAATAATGTCAGTCACTGGAAAGAATATTTTAAAGGAAATGTGCTCTGTGTTAATTAAGAATTATTTATCTACTAAAGCTGATTCAACTGTATTAAATGTGATGTTTATCTCCTAGATGACTAGTAGATGACTAAATTATCTCCCAGGGTTCCTTTCAACCTGAATACTCTATGATTCTGTGATTTTATACTGTAAATTAAAACTTAAATGTGAAATATGATTTTAATTTGTAACTTGAGATTCTATTTTTAAAAAAAATAATCTACAGAAATAGAAAATAATTAGTATCTTATCATAATGATGAACATATTTGTCCTCTAGTTCCAGGCTTAAAATAGTCTCTTTTTGTGCTAATGTATATTTTGGTATTGAGATTAAGGTGAAAAATTCAGGGTAAGTGGTGAAGTATTAAAAATATATGTAAAAAATATTTATAGCCTGAAGAAGAGCAAATATAGCTGAAGAAGAGCGAATTTTAAACTGCTGTATATTTATGCATTGGTGCCCGGCACAATGTGGATTGGAAAGAAATAGCTCTCCCTGAAAGTGTAAAATGCCAAATGGCTTTCTCCATGGCATGGCATGAGTCACCTTGCACTACATCACTCCAGTAGTCAGATGCCTTCACAGTATGAAACAAGAAGTGACATTCATTGAATTTAAACTGCAGCCGGGTCACACCTAACTTGTACTTATGTGTGCGCATGGATGTATATTGTAATTATTTTACTGTTGGTAAAGCACCAAGAGTCTGGATCTGATCTTTCTGAGCACTTATGTGCCTCCCCCTGGGTTTGGGGCAAGCCCAGCAGAGCACCAGTGCTGTGTTGGTGGGCATGTGCCTGTCATGACACTTCACTAACCATTAACCATCCGGCCAGTTGCTGTCTGTGGTGTTTAATGGCCCAGGCACAGCTCAAAGTGTGAAGCAGCAGTCAGAGATGCTGCAGGCTCATCCCGGAGAGGCTGGGTGATATGTAAACCACCGACAGGCAGATGGCACCAGCTGGATATCTAATTTGTAGGTACATTGGGATTTGTTGCTATGAAGCTGTATGATCACGTCCACTCATGGTGCCGTGGCCCGTAGGAACAACGCAGCCTTTGGTGCTTTTCCCTTTCAGAAGAGATTTTAAATACCTCTGTGTATATTTAAAACGGCAGTTGCCAAAGTCTTCTTCTAAGCTGTCTGCCTGTGGTGCTGCCTGTGCACAGCCATGCATCGCTCTCAGCCAACGAACTGCCTAATGATGGGCCAGGGAAAATACAGTCTGGGCTGATGGAGATAATGGTATGGTTTTGCCTCGGGAATCTGCTTCATTTTATGTCTTCAGGGGCCAGCATGAGTTTCTTGTCAATCTTGAAAAAAAAATCACCCACCACTAACAACAAAAAAGCCCTTGAATAGGCAAACGTTAGGTATCTGTCCAAGGAGAGCTGCTACATGCTCATGCAAATTGATGCAGTAATCACCTCTTGCAGTCAGACTCTTGCGTGGGGCATTTAATCCATTTGATACCCATGTGTGAGTGATGATCTGGCACTCCCTGTTATCATCTGCATCTACAGCAGAAACACCAACAGCAGCAAGGACTTCGAGCAGGGGGGACTCCCTACTCAGGCTGCAAAGTCAGCTCAGGGGAGGACGGTGTTTTATTTTCTGAAGCACAACCAGAGTCTGCATGTGATGGATGTTAACCCACAGTATCCTCTGTAGACTAGTTTCTTGATTTTACCTGTGTTTCTAGGATGAACTGTTGTTGCCAGTTTGCTCAATGTTCCAGATTAGACGTGTTGTAAAAATACAAAGTTATATTTTTATTAAAAATATTTTTGTGGTGTGAATGCAAAGCTTCTGTTTAATTTCTTGAAAAGATTGTGCAGTATGACTGTAGGAAGGATGTCTTTGCTAAATGAAAGAATGAATGTGATATTATTTTTATACAATCTCAGAAATGAAATAAAGATACTGTACTTAACAAAGTGTAACATGATCTTACTGTTTAATCTGTCCAATCTCTCTGTTTGCAACATGAAGTACCTTAGGAGAGGCTGTTATGATAACTGTACAAGGAGTTTGTGTTCCTGTTTGTTTTTCCAGTGCCATATAAATAACTGTAACTTTTGTTGGAGATTGCTGGGGCCTGTGTCTAAACAGCCTTTTCCAACAGACCTGAGGCTTTGGAGGAATTTTGGTTCTTTGATTATTTTTTTTTGCTGGTTTTTTGTTTGTTTTTTTTTTTAGGTTGACTATTGGTATTTAAAAAAAACTATGGAAGTAACCATACTAGTATGAGTTTTTTGCTGTAATAGTTTATTCCATAGTAACACTGCAGTAAATTTGACAGATCTTCCAGTGTAGTTACTCACAGGCTTGAAGGATTTTGTCATCGTAGTTGTGGCTGGAAGCAGTTGGTGGCATCCTTATTAAACATCCCACTGAAAGTAAACGTCAAGGTTAAAGGAAGAAGAAAGGGAAAAGACTAAAAAGTGGGACAGTAGTCATACAAGTGTCAGCATGTTTAAGCACTGAACTTGCCCTTCACTATTCTCCTTGCATTGTATTTATTTGCTTTTGAGTCATTTAGAGAGCTTGTTTTGTTCACTCTGCTTGCAAAAACCCCTTAGGTGAAAATGTCCTTATTCAGGGTGAATAAGTCAGATTTAGGTGCTAGATTTCAGCTTCAGCTGAGAATATTCAGTCTTGTTCCTTCTTCAGTCATGCAAAACTGAGAAGAGGAGGTGAGGAAAAGAAGGGAAAACAGTTCCCATCTTTGATGTGCCACTCATGGATTGCCAAACCACTCTTCGCCAACAGTCACAAGGCTATGGCTGGTGCTGGCTGGTTAAGCCCACCCTTAAAGAGATTGGAAAAAGAAGGAATAACGAGGTGAGGTGAAAGTGACAGGCTCCAGCGTATCAGAGGCTTTTATTTTGTTTCGTGAGTTAAACAGAAACCCCACTGTCAAAAGGTTCTGAGAAAATTAAGATTGTTAAGCAACCAGAAAGTTGAAATAACAGCAGCCAAGACACTTGTGGGTGCTGACGTTTTGCTGGCTGCTATTTTGTGATGCTTTGTATGTTTGTGAAGGAGCAGCAAAAGGGCCAGTGGGGCAGGGAGAAGCCAGGGAAAATACTAACAAAGCAGGGCAGGAAAGCCACAGGCACAAACAGATGCCTGAGTTCCTCATCCTGGGAGCTGAGAACACACACACCTGGCATTCGGATGGGCCACAGGACTCCGAATATTCCTTGTTAAAAAAACAAATCTGCTCTGAAAACGCCCTACCTCTCCTGTTTGTCTTGTAATGATGTACCTCCTCCATGGTGAATTTTACTGTAAAAAGCCTTTTCCTCATCACAAGAGTTACTCACAACACAACAAACACAGTGAAGCATTGTTATCTGGCCCCAGCTTTCCTGAGCTCATCTAAATGTGTTTCTGGCCTGAGCCCCAAGAGGTCCATGTGTGTCTGAGGCACAGAAGGAAACTGGGCACTTGTGGGTGGGAGAGGTGGTGGCTGTCACTGGCCTTCAGCAAAGCAGCGGGAATGACAGTGATGATGCTTTCCAAATACTGGAAATTCACATCAAGTTAGATTACTTTCTACTTTAGTTCTTTTCTGTTAGTGGAAAGAGTTTCTTTCCTACTAAGAGAGTAACACATTTTTTTTGGCAGGGAAGGATGAGCTTTCACTCTTCCATCCTAACCTGGAATATATAATCTACTTCTCACTGATTTTTTTTTTTTTCTTTTTTTTCTTTTTTTTTTTTTTTTTATGGCATCCGTCCTTGCAGGGAAGGAGTGGACCTGGGCAGCACCTTCTCAGTCCCATGGGTCTGGCTCTCAGGATCCCACCTGGAGCTCCTCCCTGGGGCTGTGCCCTGCTGGGTTGCATGTCCAAGCTGGAGCAGTGCTGAGCCCCAGGTGCCTCAGAGCAGGCTGTGCAGCGAGGACCAGAGGAAGCACAGTGCCAGCAGCGTGTCCGGTGGGACACTGCCTGAAATGATGGCTTGGCTCTAGGCAACCAACTGGCTGTTGCATTGCTGCCTTCTGCACTTGGGGCTCTGTAAGGGGCTGTCGGCAGGGCTTGTAAACCAGCAGAGCTACACAAACACAACACCTGACCCAAGAAATCTGTTTTTCCTCCTGCCAAAGGGAACCGAGAATTGGCTGAGTGTTTAGTTCAAGAGGTGTAACAGTATAAACTACCTGGGCTGTAAAATTTTATGAGGTGACAAAGTTTTGTAGTCTGGCAACAGCACAGTCAAGCTGGAGACCATTGGATGCTCTGCCAGGAAAGGGTGGGGTGCAAACTGGCAAGGAGGGCTTCCCGGCAGGCTGCAGCCTCTTCCACCAGTCCCGAGGGTGCCCCAAGGGGTGTGAGGCTGCCGCTCCTCCAGCCTGGGGCAGGCATCATCCAAGGGCTTTGTGATGCCTGAAGAACAGACCAGGGTCAGCTTCAGCTCTCTCACCACCTCCTCTTTCTTCTTTGGGCACATATTTATTTCCACTTGGGTTATGAAACGGGGAGCTAAAGGTACGACAGAGGTGTGCCAGTGCACATAGTTTATTTAGAACACAAACTGCTGCTTACAAGCCTTTAGAATTTTTTTTTTTATTATTGTTATTACTTTGCAGCAACCCTTCTGCCTCCTGCTCTCCAGTAGGATCAAGTAGGTCTTATTTCCAAAATCTGAGAAAATAAATGCTCATAAAGTAAGCTGCCAGTGTTGCAGTTGTCTCTCTCCGTGCTAGCTGAGCCTTTAGGTCTTCTTCTGATGGCAGTTTGTGAATTTTATACACATTTGTAACTCATTTATCAGCCACATTGCTGCAGGATCCATGAGCAGATATTGCCTTTCCTTGCACCTCGCAGCGGGAGGCAGCGGGGTCCTGTGCTCAGCAGCACATGGTTGATCCTGCTTGGTATTCACAGGCACATTCTTCCAGCTGGTGAGACGTTATTATTGGGCTGGGTGAAAAATAATGCAACCAAGCTCTTATTATTTTCTCCTTTCATCTGTTTGGTCATATTAATGCAGGATCATCATTATATAAATGCACAGGAGACGCAGTCAAGGACACATTCATTTTTAAAGTCCTCCACTGCTCTTGCACTTCAGCCATTCATCTTCTGTCTTTAATTACAGCGAGTGATCTCAGAGGCACTTAAAAGATTAAATTACTCAATTATTTGAAAAAGCTGAATGCAATAACTGTATCTCTTTTCTGATAAATACCAGTGATTGCTGAAAAAGGTTGCCCAAGGCAAGAAATACTGGGAGGTCAAGGAGGCCATATTGTAATGTTTCGGCTTAGAGCAGTGATATTTAGTTTTTCATTATTTACAGCCATTATTTTTATTTGCATTGATAAAACCCATAAACTTTTCCATTGCTGTTCTGGTGGTTTCAGCAGCAAGATGAATGTCACTGCTCAGCTATTTACAAGTGTCCTGGCACCTCTTTGAGTGTGGAGAGATCCGCACAAGGCAACCAGATGATAACCCCAGCTCAAAAAGATGTAAGGCCCTGGCTGGGCATCAGCATGGCCAGCTAGTAAACTCCATTCAAGGTGATATTTATGGATGGGGTTTTGTCTGGGTGTCTGGGAAGGGTACACAACCAAAACAGATGTGGCGGCTCACTCTGTGTTGCGGTGGGACTGAGGAGCACCTGTGTGTTTATTTTCCTTCTCTTGCTTTCTTGCCTCCTTGGAGGAAACAGAAACAATCTCTCCTCACCCTGGAGTTTTGTCCCTATTGTGAGGCATGAGACATTTGCAGACCCAAACCCAAGCAGACTGGCACTGCCTGACAACCCCTGTTGCAGCTGCGACTGGGACTGCTGACAACTTGGCCACAATCGTCCTGACCTGAAGGTCTGTGGTCTCCTGTGCAGCCTGGGCTGGGTGAGCTGGGCACAGCCATGCTGGGAATAAGGACAGAAGAGGGAAGAGAGCATTGGAAAATAGCTACCTGTGGGAGATCATTAGTGGGATAAACATCCTATTTTCGGAGTCAAAGGGGTAGGAGGAGATAAAGTGTCCATGTTACTTTTTATGCAAGAGATACTAGCTAGTCACTGGTGTCTGGGTCCTTTGTGGGTTAGGGAGGGTATCTGGGAGTGTGTGAGACCTCCCTCAGCATGAGCCTATAGAAGACAGGCAAATAGCTACCTGGAGTGTTGTAATGTTTTCCCTGTTGTTTGCTCATTAACCCAGACCCATTGCTCTGCTCTGTGTTAGCCCTTGAGTTGCACATACCCGTCTGTTTGCTGAGCAGAGCTTCTTGCCCACCGAAGCGGGACAGTCTGCAGTCACACAGTGCTGAGTGGGACCTGCTCTGCATCCATCACTCTTTGGGGGAAGATGTTAGCTTTATACATAGTATAGCTGAGTGACCCATGATGCTGAGGGAACCAGATGCCTCACAAATTTAATTGTACATGTTAACAAAGTCCAAACACCCACCTTCTTCTGAATCTAGGGTTTGATGCCCCATATTCCTGAACCTGGCACACCATGACATGCAACTGGAATTGTAACAGCATGGTCTGCCTGGCTTAGCACCCAGCCAGATGAAGCCCTAGTGCTGCTGTGATGGACACATATATCTGGCAAGGAGAGCATTGCCACGATAAATCCCCAAGGGACTGTGAGAGGATCATGCACTTTAAGTGCTGCTTTTTGTTTGGCAAGGCCTGCATTCACTTCCAACGCTCTTCCATGTCACTATTGAGCTGGAGCAGCAGTATCAGTTTTCATCCTCTCCTGTTTGATTTGCAGGCTCCAGCAATATGCTGGATATTTCTTCCAATATTTTCATCTCACAGTCACTTCAGTGTGTTCAGTCTGTGCTCTCATCTAACAACTATGTGTCGTTTCAAAGATCAACTTCTCATAGGCATGCAGAGATCCTCTGAGGCTGGCACTGATTCTGCCAAGCAAGTGCATCAGAGGATGCCTTGCTGGTGACTCCTGCAAGGCATTGTGGAGTGGATGGATGCCTGAGAAGTCAACATTATGAAGACTGCACATACCAAGAGCTGAGACATCAGTGCTGTTAGGGTTAAGACTGTTTGCCCTGACATTGCTGTGGGTTGGTAGGAGGGAGAGATGGCAATGAGAGCATACCACATAATAAAATTCTTCTAAGAAAGGAGGAACTTACACAGCTGACCATCTCAGCCATGGCAGAGAATCAGAGACAAGTGCTTCCTTTCAGTCCAGACTTTAAAACGGAGCTTTCCCTGACTGTTGGGATGTAAAGGATTGTCCCCTCCTAGATATCCTCTCATAGCTGACTCCCTGCTCAGCAACCTATTTTCTGAGACTCTGCTTCTTTTGACAATTCAAGAGAGAGCAGAAGAGAGACAGGCCCCTCCAGAGGGGGACCATCTGCAGGTATGTGTAAGACATACGGGAATCACTATCCTGCTGTTGCATTTTTATTCTTTTGCAATGGGTTGGGGGATTGAGATGGCTGAAGTCTGATAATGAGAAACCAACATCCAGCATCCCAGCTCCACAGTCACTTTTATGAACCTGGACTTGACCCAAACATAGATGCAAAATGTGGTTGAATTCAGTGGCAGTCAGGGGCCTGAACACTGTTGAGGACCTGTGTCTACCTTTCTGAAGCCAGCCATCCCTGCTTAAGCTTCTTGTGAAAACAATTTTGTCCATGAAGCTCTTGTATGCTTACAAACACTATAGAATAAGCATAGTAGACAATATCATTTTGAGCCTAAAATCATCACTTAAGTCCCATATGAGAACAGTTTAGTGTACAGCAGGTTGCAATGAAGAAAGCAAGGGCTTAAATGTGCTGTGTTCTTGTGCCAGTGGATGAAATGAGCACACAAAGGAAATAATTCTTTAGTGTATGCAAATTTATTTAACTCTGCAATTATTTATTTACAATTAATGACTGATACCAACAGATGAGGTAAAAATATGAGGTATTGATATGAGTATAACAGTTAAAAATGCAATTATCATAATGTATTCTCAATGGCAATGTAACTATACAAAATACTGTGGTAGCTGAATGGTAGACATGGCATAATGTGCATTTTAAAGTAATTTTATTTCATTGATACATGGCTTAGAGATGCCAGAAGCACATGACAGAGTTTCTGCAAGAGTAGGACAACACTACCTTGCTCACAGCAGCAAGTGGCACAGGGCCCCTTCCAGCTGAGTGATGCCCTGTCAGACAGGATAAAACCACTGTCAAGGTTTCCCCTTCATTTCCTTAAGAAATTATTTACTGTCAGACAATTGCTATTCCCAGGGCCAGAAATTCTGCACCCACTAATACTGAGGCACTATTGTATTCATTTATGCAAACTAACATAGCAGAAGTGCTCTAATTGCTCGTGTTTTGGAAAACAGCCAGCAAGAAACCTGCTGCCATGGCTACAGGCATCTGGGGAGGAGGTGCTGCTCTCTGGGACGGCAGTCCTGCTGGGACCAGGGGACCGGCCTTGCCCCACCAGCTGGTGAGCCGTGGCTTGCTCCCGGGAGGGCTGGATGAGGGCAGTGGTGATGCCCTGCAGCAGGCAGGTGACTGTCAGTCCTCAACACGCCAGGTGAGGGGGTGACACTCCCCTGTCTTTAAGACCTAAAAACTGCACATTGCAGCTATTGTTGGCCTTAACTTCATGGCAAGAGCTCGTGGCAGCCTACCTCCCTGATCCTATGAGCTGCACAGTAAAATGTGGGTGAGACAGCTCAGGGGGGAGGACAAGTGACTTTTCTGGGGTCATGCTGCTCCATGAGGACACCATGCTGGGTCACCGTGCCCCTGTCCACCCCAAACTCCCACTGGCTTGCAGGGCTGTCCCCACCCCAAGCCCTTATGTGTGTGCATGAAGGACCATGCTCTAGCAGCAATCAAGGACCACACATGGTCCACCCCACAGGCCCCATGCCTGGGGCAGATTCAAAGCACTGGCTTTGAAGAGACTTTCCTGTTTACTGAATCAGGGCACAGAACTGTAGCTTCATGTAGGAAATGTGTCCCTCTTAATTGACCTCATACTAAACCTCAGTGGATTTTGTTGGAAGGACTGAGCTACAACACTGGCTACAAATGACTCAGCTGGTTTTGCAGCAAAAAGGTAAAAACGAACAAATGCAATTAATGAAGAACTGTATTAACAGGCTTGTGCATTCTTACTGAATCATAGATGTAGTATAATTTTTGGTCTTAGGTTAGTTAAAAATTAAACAGAACCCTGCCTCAAAGGTAACATCAACAAATTATTATTATTACTTTTAAAGCATTCTTCCATTAGCAAAATAATAGGTCCCTGAAAATGAAATGATAAAATAGGCTTAAATAGCTCCTACTCCTCATAGTCAGGGGCTAATCCTGCTCCCACCAATGCCTGTAGAGGCACAATCATGCAGTTCAGTGCAATATAATAAGAAAATGCTTGCCGTTACTACAAAAGCAATCTTTCCAAACATAGTCTGCATTTAGTCTTTTAAATTTCCAAGTTGTGCTTAAAAAAAGCTTAGCTATTTGTATAGTAAGAATATTAAAAGGCATGGCATTCATCCGCACATCTTTGTGTCCACTGAATGTGGAAAATCTGCTTTGGAGTTTCTTAATAATTAGCCATCTCTATGGGAGAAGGAAACAACAACACAGAAACACTGACTCAGAACCTAGACAAAATGCTAAAACCCCCCAGATTTACTGCTTAATAACTGACCAGCCTGATTTCAGACACCTCAGTACACACAATGTTACCTTGTGCTCTCCAAGAATGACCAGTTCCTTCAAACACTGCACACAGTGAGGTTCTCTAGCTGCAGAGATACCATTAATTAAGGCAACAGGTAAGTTTTCAACACCTTATGTATTAACAGTCACAAGCCTTCTGCAGCTGAATATAAATGGCCTTCAAAATGCCTCACTCTCCATTACATTTCTCCATGTACTTTATTTGGTGAAACTGATCCACTCCTCGTTATTTTTAAACATACAATAGCCTCCCTCCTGCTTAGTTCTTTTAATTCTCCCTACATCTATTTCTAGGTACCTTCTCACAGCATACATGAACATGAAACATATTTGAGAACAAGCGTTTCTGTTATCACATGGATTATGCCCAGAGCTCTGTGATAACAGCAAACACAGCTTATGTAGCAGTGACACACTAAGAAACAAGTGACAGATTCATTTTAAGGTCCAACTGATGCAAGTGACTTGCACTGAGTTATATACAAAATAATTAATTTATACATATACATATATATAGATACAATATAGATAAGTATATACACACTGTACATAACTTATTTACAATTAAAATATGCTTCTTAGAAGCCTTTAAATACCAGAGTTATGTAACACACAAATAATGGAAATAATCTGATTTTAAAGTAATAATGATAAAAGCTCTCTGAAGAAACGTTTACTTCAATAATTGAAATTAATACAGAAGGGATGTGGCAGTGGGATGTGAAGTCTCCAGAAAAAAAAATGACTTTCCTATAAAATTCCTGTTTCACTTTTGTACAGACCCAGGTCTGGTCCGATTTCTGCAGCTTAAATAAAACCTTTGCTTTCAGCATCCCTGTTCCCTGCCAGACCCTGATTTATGCTCACAGGCTCCTAGGAACATTTCCTCAGATTTTCGTTTCTGGTCCCTCTGCAATCAGAGGCTGAAATGAGTTTCTGATCCTGGCAACTTCTGCTGCACACAGATGTCCAAAGCCTTTGTTGTACCACTCTGGGGAATGTCCTCTGAAGAAATGGAAAGAGAATTATTGAGAAACTCAAATACTCAAGAAACATGCCCTGCAGGAAGGGGCTTGCCATGCTTCCTGCTCCCTGCTGCCCACAGTGCTGGTGGGGACTTCAAATACTTGTCATCCCAAGCCTACTCTGAAGTTCTCCCTTACAGTAATCAAATAAGCAGATTTTATTTCTATGATCACATCACAGCAGCAGTAGAAGCTGAGCAGAGAAATGAGTCTGGTGGATGGAAAACACTGCAGGAAGATTCCAAAGCAGCAAAGCTACACTGACCATGTCCTCTGTGCCAAGCAACTCCCCTCTCTGAGCTGGAGTTTTTTGCCCTGCTGAAAGGACATCTGCTCTTTGCAGGTGGGGATACTTACTTCAGGTCAATTCTGCAGATGTGGGTCAGCCTGGCTTTTCCTGAGCCACATGGCTCTATCAAGTACTGAGAGTCCATCACGATGGCTCGCACAGCTCCCATAAGAGGAGCTTCTTCGTGCTCCACAGAGATGGCAACCAGCATGCACATCCCCTTCGGCAAATCCGTCCTCCATGTCCTGCAGCAAGACATTCAAGATGGAATCACTTCAGTAACAAAACTTTTGGGCACGTGAGTAAGAACCAAAATTAAAGTTACTGTTTGCTTGTCTGTTTATCCTTCTTGTCAGCAATGCCACTTGACTGTCCTAGGAATCCCTGGAGGAGTTTCATGTTCCCCAGTAGGGAGTCAGACCATGATGTGGAATGGCCAAACTATCTATGCTGCTGCAGGCTCCAGGAAGAGAAATTTTGCTTTGCCACCCAAGCATTTTGAAACCATTACATATTACAGGGTATGATACAGCCTTTTTTAGGCAGACAAAGTTCTGGAAAGGAGATAAAGTGAGCATGAGCCATCCAGCAAGGGCTGGCATGTTGCATTGCATCCATGCAGACTTACAAATACAGTTTAGCAGAGCAGAAGTCCTTACTACTACCCACACTGACTTCTGAAACTGCCAGAACATGCCTCAAGGGCGTTAAAAACAAAACATCTTTTCATTTTTTCCCTCTCCCAAGTTCTTGGCCTCTCTTACATGCTGCAGAAGTTTTCCACCAAGTTCAGGTGACCTAGATTTTAATACTTAAATTTTTTCTTGTTGTGTGAGCACTCTCAATGCATTCTGGTGTCTCACATCTTTCTCATCTGCCTTGGATCTCATGGGATAGGCCTATGCTGTTTGCCATGCTGTGGGAAGAAGTGAGACATTCCCGCTGTGCTGTGTAATGTGCTCCATCTTGCCATGGGCTGTCTGAGGCTGGGATTATGCTACCTTGGAAAATATCATGTTTGGGCAGATAAGCTGCTTTGAAAGGACTGTTGAAGTTTGGATTTCAGCAGGTAATTTTCACACTCTGCATTTTTATTGTAAGATACTAACTTCAGAAGGTTTAACATGTGTCTGGGCATTAATAAAAATGATGAGCTCTCCTGGCAGATGAAACAGATGAACGGTAGGAAATCCCACCTCAGAGCTACTGTGAAATGCAGAACCATCTACTGTGATTGCCTGCACAGTCCTTAGATGTGACCATATCATTTTGGTACCTGCACCACACTTACTTGGGCCATTTGTGAGGTGGAAAACCATGTATCCCAGAGATTGCAGAAGACTTATGATGCCTTTTCCCAGCTATGCAGATTTAGGCCAGTTTCTGTACTTCTCTAAATGACTTAGAGTAGTAAAAAATGGGCATGACACCTAACTCAGAGATGCCCTGGTACTCAATGAACTTTAAACATCTGAGGAGTTTTTTAATGAAAAGTGATGCCTGTGCAGTGCAGCTGAGAGCTGCATCAGATCCCAGGCACATGAAACATCTCCCCTATCCTCTTACCATTTGTCTTCTCAAGGGACCCTAATCCCCTTGTTGTGACCAGCAAATTGAAAAAAGAAAAAAAGAAAAAGGAAAAAAACCGAAACAACAACTTAAGTTTATCCTTTCACAGCCAAAAGTTTGATTAGCAAGGGGAAGATTGCTGTCTGTTAAAATGTATTAATTCATGTACCCAGAGATGAATTATAATTTCACTGTTCACTGCCCGCCAATCATAAGGTATCAAATGGACTAGAGCTAACCTTGCTCTAGATTTAATGATATAAGTGAAAGAGATAAACAACAGAATCTGACAGATCTGCCTGACTGTTGTTTTCAGCCCCTAAAAACCCACCAGGATTCAGTTTTATGATATGTATTTCAATCCTGGGGTCATTTTGCCTGGGTTAGTGTAAAGAATGAGAACTCAATGACAAGATTTTTCTTTAACTGATGTGATTGCACAGCAGGTCTTTAAAGAACATAATGCACCATGAAACCTAATAGTGGACTAAGTGGCTAATAAGAGGACAGGATTATGGTTATCAAAACCTTCCTGCTGCTCCAAGGCAATCATCTTGGTGCTATGCAGAGAGCCAGGGTTAGCACTGCTTTAAGTCAGTAATATTATATAAGAAAATTAATTATAAAATAACTAATTTAGCCCAGTATACTGTGGGAAGACAAGGGCATTAAAATAATGGAAAAACTGCTGTTTTAACATTATAAAGAACTTACACAATATATTTTTTATATCTTCCTCTAAGAGTTCCAATCATTCTCTCCTTATATCTGCATGTTACCATTCTCTAAGAGAATACTGAAGTTCACAGAAGGGATGTACTATTATAATTATTTTTATTTGGCTCATCTTCTTCCTTCAATCTTTGTTCCCTCTAATACAATTCTGACTCATGGGACTATTTCCTTTGTCAAAACTGTTTAGTATTTCTCTGGCACATCATTTCAATCAAAGAAAGCAGGGACCAAGAATGGGAATGCATAAAATATTCCTGAAATAAATAACTGTAGGACTGACCCTGTAAGTGAAATGTGTCAGCAGCTCCACAATAGCTCCTGGCAAGCAAAGGCTCAGGATATCAAAGGCAGAAGGTGCATAAGAGGAATGTTTTTTTCTGTTCTTATGGGCAGACAGACAGTGGCAGAACTGGGACTGAATTTAGAATATTGATATACATTTATTTGAGAGACATCATCCCCTGAAAGGCAGTCAGAATACATATCTACTGCCTCCTTCTGTTTATTTCCACACTAGGATCTTTATGGGTTAGCTTTCTCCAACTGCAAAGCTAAAATAACAACCTACATAAACACTGTGTAACAACCTTAGCTTAAAAGCACCACTATCTTCTCTACTAAACATTTGCCTTCTGAACATCAAACATTCCCCAGAGAAGAGCAAAGGCAGTGTAGAAAACAATTGGGTTCTATTTGCACTGTTTTGACAACAAAGCTAAGAGAGAACAGCAGCTATTATCAGACATCTGTTCTAAGAAATAAATGATATTTATGGCCTCAGGAGTATGTGCTGCTCAAATTACATCAGGGAGAAGGTCAGCATGCTCTAGGTGTACGATCTTAATTCCGTTTGAGAAATCAACTCTGCTGCCCAGGAGTAGAGTTCTCAAAGCACAATTACACAAATGCAAAGGCTGAGATAAAACCAGATCTTCCTTGCATGCACAGCAGGAAGCAAAGCTACTGGAGAACTGCCCTTAGCTTACCTTAGAACAACAAAATCTCTGACTGGATGAGGAGCCATGCTGTTCAAAACATACTGGTAAACTTCTGTTTGCTTGTCCAGGCTCTCCACCACCTTCCACTGCAAGAAGTCCTCGTCCCAGAGGTGACGTTCTCTTAGCACTCGGTTCAGGACAACTGATGGCGGAGCTTCAACTTCCACTGAGGCTTTCCAAAGCCGTAGGGGGTTCCCATCCCCAACCTGGAGGAAAGTAGCAACATAAAACTCCATGATCTATACTCATATGTTCAGCAGAGAATAACTGAGGACAAGATCTTAGTATGGGTATCTGACTTCGGCTTAAAAGCATTCAAATCTCCCTGCTGATCACTACAATTATTGCTATTGCTGTTGCCCTTCTGTATGTGAAAACACACGCATCCTAGTCCTGGATGGAACACTGAAGTGATATTATTACTTCTACTCTCCCACCAGTGTATATCTGGACCAGTTCCCATAGCACCAGTGGAGCTGCTCTATTATTTCTAGTGTGACAAACACTTTTTCAACCCCAAGCATCCTACATACAATGAAGAATAAGTGTGTGTAGAAGTAAAAGCATATGACAGACTAAAACCCTGGGCTGAAATAAAGCTACCACCTTGGGTAATCTGATGCACTAGCTGCAACGGAGGGTCAATTAACTCTCCTGGTTAATTGGTGGAAGAGCAGAACACATGCTGATTCACTTATGTTTTAGATACACAGATGTTTGCTCCTCAAAATAGCTGCAAGGGAAGTATTGGGAAAATGCCTTTCAAAGAAGGAACACACAAACTGCTTGCTAACTCTTGCTAGCTCACAGCTCCTGTTACTTGCTACACCTCCACAGGACACAGTAAGAGGAGCAGAAAGTGCTAGGCTACATAAAAGATGGATATCCTAAATTCCACACATACAGCATTTCTGTATGGTTTTAGGGCTGTTGTATTTCAGGCAGAAAATAGGTTAACTGTAAGCACTGGATCTTGCAAGCCCTGCTTTTCTAACCCCTCCCTACCCTGGCCTCCTCACATACCAATGCTAGTGCTCTAGAAACCTCCAGCACATCCCACAGACCCAGCATTGTGTCCCCAGAAACACACCTTCCACACCTTCCACCTTAAATTATTACATGTTGTTATAACTGCTTCTTCCCAAAGCTCTCAGGTCCCCACTCCTGCCCCGGAGCCCCAGGGGCTCCCAGTCTCCTCTGCAGAGATTTGCTCTGTTTCAGAGCTGTGCATGCCCCTATTTGTTCCCTCCCCTCTTCTCCATCCTACTCCCACCTGAGCCCTGTTACTGCCCCCCCAACCACCAGCAGCTCCTCCCTGGAGGGGTCTTTCACAGAAGATGGCTACACCACCCTAAATTACCTTTTTGTAGGCAAGTTCTGTGTTCTCTATACTGGAACAGGTGATCCATCCTTTGAATTTCTCCTTTGCTTCTTTCTGGAGATTGTGCATGAGACTTTCCAGGTACATCTGATAGCTCCCTCCTTCCTCATCCACTTGTTTCCCGAGCTCATCTAGGGTGGGAGAATGCACTTCTGCATCAACATAGGAGTTTCGGGACTGGGTGATCATCTCGTGTGGGACCTGTGCCACAGGAGGGAGGGAAAAAACACAGGGAAAACCTCCTGCTGAGAACTCTTCCTTAAGGTAGTGCGTTTCTAGGCTGATGGACTATTCGTCACCCAATTGCAGTGAGGCTGTGTTCTGTAAAATGGATACCTATTTCTGTCTTTGCTTCTTATGCAAGATGAAAAATCAGTGTAGTGTAATGAAACTGTCCTTAGCTTAGAATAGCACTGCTCATGCAGAACCATATTAGACTGATCAGCTGTTTGTCAACACCCCTATGTTACTCCTCTAGCCCCCCAGAAAAGTTGCCTTGTGCTTCAGGGGAAGGGAGATATGAGCATTATCTCTCCTCCACCTGCAGTGAAAGATGCAGGGAGACTGCATCTCCCTATGTCATTTTAACTTTATTGCATGACACACAGAAATATCGTGTATCAACTCTTCTTTTTGAGATGAATAAGTATTAATTGAGGTGGTAAAAGCATTATAATAATATCAAGTGTTAAACCAGCAGATTTTTATTGTAATTAGACTAAAATTGCGTAATCCAGTAATTTGGGTTGAAAACTGCCACAATTACCCTGCATTTTTAGTAGCTGAATGCTAGAAGGGAACAGTCATAAAGGAATGAGATAAATAAACTTTACAAGTAAGGGAGACACCATAAATCTCTGAGCTAATATGAGACAGAAAATGTAAGAATAAACATAAATACTTCAAAGGCTGCTGCATGATGTGGCCATGAATAATGCTGTTTGAGTCTCTCACTCACCTCAAAAAGTTTGTTGCATTCCATTATCATGTGAGCAAGTCCCTGAGTAGCTGCCAGGTTTTCACTGAGGTCCTTCTGATCTGGCTTCCCTGTTGCATATTTTTTCTGTATTACTCTGTAATTGAATTCAATGTCTCAGGTAAAAAGAGGTGAATCTTTTTAATAGGAAAGCAAACAGCAGCAGGATATTCAGAACGCCAGAGAGAAAAGCCTATCTTTAGTTGTTATTTATCACAAAGCTTGCTCAAAGTGTTGGGCCTTTTTTAAAGGAAAAAAATGTTTACCTAAAATATTGTTCAGCCAAAGGTAAAAGCAGGAAAGATAATGTTTGTCGTGCATTAGGTGCTGTACATTCTGGAATGGACTTCAAACAGACATGATGTACAGTGTTTTATGTTGTTGCTGCTTGAAGTGCTTGCTCAGACACTGGTGATACATGTACAAGACCATGAATCTCAGTGTATTCTGAACCAGAGGCAGGAGAGAAAGTCAGCAGGGACATCTATGCCCTATGTAGTCTATACACACCATGTTACAGACCATCTTAATATGGCCTGAAATAAACTCAGTTTCCCAAGTGGCAAAATGTAGCCAGAAAATAGAGAGTGAAAAAACACTCACTGAAAATCTACGTATTAAAATCCTTTAAAATATGGTCAATCTTTCACTTCAGCCAGAACAAAATCAGGCCCTTTCCCTTCACAGAAGCCAACATTATGTATGCAAAACTCATTAGTGCTTCAGTGAAATTTCACAGGGAAAGCAGGCACTACACATTCCCAACAGCCAGCCAGAAATGGCTGCTGGGCTTGTAAAAAATGCCTTCTGTGCACATGCAAACGTGCTGCTGGCTCTGCAGCATGGGCTTTCCCACCTCACTGAAGCCATGCCCTGGGAAACATGCTGAAAAGCAGATGCTTTGGAAAATTTTATCCTGCGTACCTTTAGAAACACTGAAAGCATTATTATATATTATCATAGAATGGTTTGGGTTGCAAGGGACCTTAAAAATAATCTAGTTGCCAACCCCTGCCATGGACAGGACACACCTCTCGCTAGACAAGGTTGCTCAAAGCCCCATTCAACCTGGCCTTGAACACTTCCAGGGAGGGAGCATCCACAACTTCTCTGGCATGAAGGACATGACTATTTACGGTGTAGAGAGGAAACTTACCTTGGTGAGCTTTCTTTCTTCACTATGTTGAGATGGAAGAGGGAAGGAGCCAGACAAACAGCTATGTTCATGGGAGTCATCTGATTCTCCTCCACAGAGGTGACATCACTCAGGAAGCACAGCAGAGTCTGCAACACCTCCCGGTTCTCATCGGACATCAGCATGATGGCTGCCTGCACCGCCTGCAGCCGCTGCTCCTTGGGGACGTCTGAGGAAAAGCAAGTGACATGCAGGGGAGTCAAGGGTCAGATCAGATAAGGAGCCAGGAACAAGAGAGAGGTCGCAGAGTCATTCAACACCCGAGGTGTGTCTTTCTGTAGAGGCAGATGGCAGGGGATGAAGGGGTGAAGACCAGCTGGTTGCCAGAGGGCCCCTGGTATTTGCTCCTCCATTAAGCACAGGTCACCCAGTCAGTGTATGACATGTCTCTGCTCATTCAAAAGGCTATTCCCCAAGAGAGGATGAACTCCATTTAAAGTTTATGAAGGGAGAGCAGGACTCAGTACTTAAATCTTTAAGTGGTATTTTCCAGGTTTCTCTTGTCTTCTGAGAAGACAGTTCAAAAGTTAGGGAAGCTTTGGGAAAGTACTTACATTTGTGTCCTAAACTGTAAAAAAAGAGTTTAATGAAAGCAGTAATGGATACACTTAAATAGCACCCCAGACAGATTAATTTCTAAAACTACCATAAGTTTTCTCAGTTTGGACTTGGAGGCCTCCTCAGGTTATTACAAAACACTGTAATTGGTCAGAAAAAGAAAAGCAGATTTACAGTTCGAGGGAACAGCCAGCTTTTAAGCTCTGCCTGCCAGCCTTGTACAAACATGTTATTTTAAAATCTTTCAGACGTGAATGACAAATGGAACACAGCCCAATGCTTCCAACTTTCTAGAAGGAGCAAGGCCAGGTCTTTCTGAGAAGTCAGAGAAGCCTCTGCTCTCCAGATAGCCTCCTTGTGCTCCCTCACTCATACTGTTGTGCTGGTGAGCCTGATGCATAGAGAAAAAAATCAGCCAGCCCTTCAAGTCACAGGTAAACATTGGGCAACTGAGGTTTTTAGAAAAATGGAGTTTCCTCAAAGTTTCATCAAAACTATGCTGCACGGACTACTACACTTATAATCTCATTCCCACTGTGTTACAGCAAATCAGACCATTCTGGTTATATGAAGTTGTTCAGCGAGTCCCAGAAAATCAGAAATCCCTCACCGATACACTAAGGGAGAAAAAAATCCTTCCTAACTTCACATTAATAATTTGTTAAATAGGATGAAGGGGATGAAAAACTTTCAGCTACAGAGTTATATAATTGCAGACATTATGAAATACAATTGGTATCCCAGCAATTTTCAACATTTGTATTTCTGTGTAAGGAGTTTTATTGGTACTGTCGAAAACAGAACAACATATTTGTTGTTGGTCACATAGAAAAAAGACACCACTGCCACTCATTCTTAATCCAAGTGTTAGTCTCCAGTGTCTCCAGAGCCCATCTTTTCCTGTTACCCCCATGGTTTAAACAGACCCATCCTCAAGTCTTTCTGAAAACCTTTACAGTACTAGTGCAGTTCCAGAAAATCTTTCCTAGGACTTTTTATTCCTTCTCCGATGAGCATAAACAGTTCTTCAGACTTCCCACTATAGTACCATGCAGGGTTACAGAGTCATCCCCTGCTCTTTTTTACAGCATTTTTTTATTGGCTGGTAGCAATGTGTCAGCATTCAGCCTCTTGACTGCTGTGAATCCTAATGCCAGGCTCTCGACCTGGAGATGGGGATTCCTTCTGGCTACAGGCCTAATGGCACCAATGGCATTGAGATCCTCCACATCTCTCTTCCTTTGGCAAGGGAGTAGTTTACTTGCAGCCTCTCCTATGGCAAGATCCTATTTTTCATCAAGCAATAGTTTAATGGTGACTTGTTTCCAAGGACATGTAGAGCATGTCATTCTAGTAGATAATCTTCTCCTTGGCCAGTTCATTATTGGACTGCCATTTTATTAGCACTAAGAGTTTCTGTTGCTCTTCTGAACAATCTTGCTGCTGTGTGCTTAGGCAAACAAGACCTGCAACTTGTAAGCAGGAAAGAAGAGGGGGAAATGATGCTTCAGGGCTAGGCACAAATAGTTTCAGTTAATTTGTGTCCCAAAACATCATGTATGACTAAATCCACTAAATTTATTTGCAATGCTGTCTCCCACCTGCAGGATCACAGCAGTTCTCTACCAGCTACAGACACTGTGATGTTAAACACATTAGTGACTGTGTGTGACAGACAGATTTTTACAGTAAAGGGAGGCATAGAAGTAACTTAGATTCTTTAGCAATGGCATTATACAGTGTTTAAAAATGGCTTTCTATTGTTTTGGCAGCTGAAATGTCTGCAAGTGAAAAGACTAGACACTTCTCTTTAGTGCTTCCAATTATTTGGCTGAGGCTGGCAGGGTATGCTTTTCTGTATCTGTCAGAGCACTGGATGACTGGCCTTCAGAATGGACACTGTCAGGAAAAAAGCTTTAATTCCTCTGGCTTTTCAGTGTTTCCCTCATTGTTTATTTCTCCCTAAGTCTGGCGAAGAGATACACTGTCATTTCCTGATTTACAGGGACTTTCATCATTCTTAGGAATTTGAGTCTCAGATTTTGCTGAAGACGGCTTAGGTTGAAATGAACAGAAAAAATCCTCTGGTTTCTCTTCCTTTCTTGTGAGATTTTTACACAGAAGATGAGAACGTATATGAAAGTGCCTTGCACGTACCTTTTCTTGACTATAATGAAAAGGCAAATAATTAAGTCACAGCAAGAAAGAGGACTACACAGGCTTATATTCTTATTGTCAAGTACCACTTCTCCATGCCCAGAAGACACACTTGTATTGAGATGTCTGCATGAAACAGGCCCACAGTTTAAAGAAATATGACAAAAACATGAGCCTTCACACTTTTTATATCCATAGTAGCTTGTCTTTCTGGCTTCTTTCTGATGGTAAGGCTGATATTTTCAAAGCTTCTCAAGATGCCAGCAGTGTCTTTCCCTGAAATTGTTTACATTGAAACCTTTAGGCAGTTCTAAAAATTTCTCAGTGAAAGATTTTGAAGGCACAAATGTTCTTCTACACATCTTGGAGGTAAGCAGAAAGAATCCCCCCCAGTATTAACATACCAAAATAATTTACAACATATTACTACACAATATGTAATATTTTATCTTTGTTTATAATAATAAAAATATTGGAACTTACATTGGTAGATGTGTAGAAAAGTCTCTCCTAGCTTACTGGTGAGAAGAGGTTCAGGCAAGTCCCTGAAAAATTGCTTTACCATGTCTGCCACATCATATGCTGACTGGTCTTCATAGCTGACATTTTCTGGGGAGCTCTCATTCATCTGACGTAGAGCCTGGATTCGGGATTTCACTCCGGATTTTCTAAACAGACCCACCTAAAAAGGCATCATGTTGAATTAATTTTTAAAAAGTTACTTAAATAATACATAAATATTTTTAAAAATCGATTACAGGGGACTTTGATAATGACCAGAACTTATTGCTTATTGTACTTTAGCCAAGAATAATAGAAATATGTGCAAAAGTGATGGTCATGACTTGCCCAGTCTTGCAGGCAAGTGCATGCTCTCACAGCAGGACTGTAAGAGTTAAGAACATTGCTGCTCTGTATCCCATCCTAGAGGGAGAGTTCAGAGTGTATGTGGTTTCCCTGCTGCCTGAAGAGTTCAAGCAAGATGCTCAGCTGATATAAATCAGCAGTGGCTTGCTTGGCCTGGGTGACTGGCTGTTGATTTACTCCAGCTGAGAATCTGGTTCCTCATGTTTATTTGCGTATGTATTTTGAAGACTAACAAGAAAATATTATGCACAGCTAAGTAATAAATGCTGTGGCAAAAGACTAGTACATCCTGATATAACTTTAACATCAAAACCAAATCTGTTTTTTTCCCCCTTCCTGCTCTCTGCTTCCAACAATTCCCCCAAATCCCACTGAAAACCCCAGTTTGAAAGTGGGGGCCACAGAGGGATTACTTGTGCAGTGTCACTAAGATACATTTTTATCCTCTTCACTCTATTCTAAAGGAAGTGGCAATTCTTCAAATGATGCCTGCAAGTGCCTTCACAGCAGTGCTGCCCTTTTATTCCTTCTCACCAGTGGAATTTCCCCCAGGGCAAATTCCTGTGCCTCAACCACATTGTTTATTCCCAAGTGAGTTTACAGTGTTTTATTTGGGAAGTGTTAGCACCTTTTATCCTTCAGTTTTGCAGAGGAAAAGGTGAAATATTGAGAAAGACTTATGAAAAAAACACATTTCAGGTTTGGAGCTATGGCTTTCTAGTCTTCTGTGTCCGCTGTCTTGCTGGTGGTCAGTTCTGCTTTCTGGTAGGTTTGGGTTGGAAGGATCATCTAGTTCTAACCCTCCTGCCATGGGCAGGGACTTCATCTACGAAGCCAGGCTGCTCAAAGCCACATCCAGCCCAGCCTTGAACATCTCCAGGGATGGGCATCCACTACTTCTCCAGGCAATCTGTACAGGTGTCTCACAACCCTCACATTAAAGAATTTCTTCTTAAGATCTAATCTAAATTTATCCTCTTTCAGCTTAACACTGTTACACTTTGTCCTATCACTACATGCCTTACAAGAAGTCCCTCCCCAGCTTCCCTGTATGCCCCCCCTTCTCCCCCCCCTTCATGTACTGGTCCACCAACAACTACCTGTAAAGGCAAGGAAATAATGATTTTTGGTTCTCCTATCTCACTTTTACTGGCACAGAGTTCATGTAGGTTCCTCCTCTCCCCAGAACACTTCCCATGCCCAGGAACATGGTATTTAGGAGTTTTGTTAACTTGTGCATTAATGACACTGATTACATACTATGCAACTCTGTGAACGGATGTATTTATTTGGAGATGAACTGCTCCACCACACTGGCTGTGAATGGTTCTTCTGCTATGTCTTCTTAGTGATTAATTTATCATTGCTCATGTGCTACATGTCTGTGTAGGAAGAGGGACTGGAGTGTGCCCTGTGTACATCCTGGTGCACTGTATTTCTGTCCACAGGGGAAGCTCCACTCTTTGTTCTGACAAGAGGATACACACAAAACAGCATCTGGCTCTTTTCATCTGGTTTTCCCTTTCTATTCTTTTTAAAAATGCCTTTTCCTCTTAGAAATGTGTGATGAAGATGCAGAAGGACCTATGGTAATTTTGTAAAAAAATTACAGTTTTGGCATGTGGTAGATAAATGTCAGAGTGGAGGCTCAGTTCTCTGCTTTTGATGGCAAGTGTCCTTGTGAATTCAAAGAACCTTCAAAAACTTCCAGCTAAGTCTGTTTTGAGAGGTCAAACATCAAATCTCACCTGTGCAGTCTCCTGCTGCACATCATTCTGCTACTCTTGATCTCTGTTTTTGTTTAATGATACTTATCCAAACTCCTGTTTCCCTTTTTCTTGGAAAAAAATACTAATTAAACAAAAGAGGATAGTTACTCACTTGATAGAAAATAATGTTTTAGGCTCTGTTATGCAATATCACAAACTTATTCTAAAAATAAGTGATTTATCAATCTCTTTGCTATGCTCATGCTGTGGATCATCTGCCCTGTAAGTAGCCATATGATACAAAGATACAGTTGACAAAGGCAAAGCAGTTTTTATTTCACAAGCTGAAACTGAATAATATATGCTACAAATAGTGGTGAGGCTCCTCAGATACTTCAGTGCCAAGAGTCAGATCTTACAATGATTTAAGGCAATCTCACCTTCACCAAGTGCATGCAGCTGAAGCTCTGATGCCTGTTCAGAACTCTGGCCTGCCTTCTGCAGTGCACTGAAGAGACACATAAGGAAGATGATGGGGAGGCTGAAGGCTACTCAGACCACTGGCCAGGCATTAGGAGACTTTAAATTAAATGGGAACAAAGGGAATGACTGTAAAGCAGAGAAGATTAACTTCCTGCAGGGTTTTGGCCTAGAAAGGTTTTTGGTGGGAAGATATTTTAAATGGTCTCAATCTGTACCTCCTCATTCATTTTCTACTCAATATTTTCCCAATTTCACTCTGAGTGGAAACTAAAGCTGAGTTGAAATGGCTCTTCACACAGGTCTGATTCTTACCAGCAAATCAGCCCCCTCTCTCTGAGCAGATATTTTCTGAGACTGCCCACGGACACTCCTTTTGACCACCTCAGATCTCTCCAGAGCTTTTTCTTTCTCTTTGGTTTTACCCTCTTACTTCCTCCTCCATTTATTCCCCCTCTTTTCTCTTTCTTCCTATCACTCTGCTTCTTAACTGACAAGTCCATCCCTATCTCCAGATCTCCTGTTCCTCGTACTTGGGCAAGAGTCTTCTCCAATCCCACCACTGATTCCAGGCTTGCTGCCTCACTTTTCTGTGCTATACTGTGTTTCCCTGCTCATTATATAAACCCAGATTACAACAGTAATAACCAGGCATGTTAGCTATTGAATAAATTGCTTCTAGTTGTCTCTATGCCATCTTCTATTAATAGGTTTTCAGCACACTATTCCTCCCATCCCTCAACTCCCCTGCCTCTACATATGATAGGCAGAACTTACCTCTCTTTTGACACCAGGAGTTAAAATCCAAGGTATGATCACTACAGAATCTCCTTACAGTCAGAGAGAAAGGATAGGAAGGGCCTGCATCTCCCCACTGGATGTAAGGAGAAACAGCTGTGATTCACAGCTCATTTTTAGACTACCATTTTGGGAAAGATGACTGTCACCCAATAAAACAACCTGAACAGCAACTAGAACGGTGATCAGAAAATGGAAGGATTCAGAGGTAACCACTTCCACCCTTCTCCTGTCCTCAGAGCTAGGAAAGCAGCAGAGTTTGCAGAGCAAAATGCTGGTTGTTCCTTCTGAGCTTACAACTATCTAAAAGCAGTTATGGAAGAGGTCATATGACATAAGGTCATTAATAGTAAAGGAATGACCTCAGTCAGCCAGGAGGTTTCTCCCACTCCTATGTTCGTAAAGATACATATCCTCATCCTCAGGTGAAGAGACTAAAAATATGATTGGAATGTTCCTGCTCTGTAGCTAAAGGGAATAAAAAAAAAATCTGAATACTTTGAGCATGAGGGTCTCCCAGCTGGCTTGTTGTAACTAAGAACACTATAAAAGGAAACGTACTGTAATGGCTTTGGCATTGAACCTCTGCTGACCTAACTCTATCTGGATGTATCCGACTTGGTCAACAGAATACTTGGAATATTTTGCTGAGTTTGCTCTCTATTCTTGGACTTTTCTTTCTTTGCTAAGTAAATAAAACCTTTTGTACCATATCTTGTGAAATGGTGAATGCAGTTAACCCTCAGTGGCAACAATCAAGCATAAGCAGTGCATCTACAGAGAGAAGCTGGGAGTCCTGAGCTCTGATTCAATAGACATTAAGATCTCATGTCATTCTTTGAGGTAGGCTATTGTATACAATTCAGCAGGACTATTAAAGCTACAAGGACTCAGGGGAGTAGCTGGATACAAACCTCAAAATGGCAAACCATTAGTTTTGGCACCAAGTCTCAAATCACCAGAGCAGATGTGGGCCCAACAGGAGATAGAACAATTTTCAAAGAACTGTGGTACCACGTATAAAAAGCTTCACCATTGCTTGCTCAGGGTGGCTTTTCAGAAGAGTCCCTGGAGTAAAGTTCATACCTGATCTAGACAGTTGTTCCGTAAGTAGCGTAGCGCTTGCTGTATGCTCTGGGGAAGAGGCTGTCCTGTTCTCTGGACATGAACTATCAGAGGCACTCCAAAGACATTCTTGTCCTTGTAGTCAGGAACTTTCATCCTCTTCATGAACTTTGGCACAGACCTGAAAACAAACATGGAACAGGCTGCATGAAAATATCAGAGTATTTACACAGTCTCTCTGGGTAACACTGCTAGCATAAACTGGTAACTGGCACCACCTCCTTTTTTGTAAGGGTGGTGAAAAAATGTTTAATGTACAATACATGGACACTTTACAATCTGTATAATTGATGGATTTCTTGACAACTTCTGTAAGTAGAAGGCCTCTGGCTCCAAGATATAGCATAACAACCTATTCTAACAAAAAAATCTTTTACCATGCAGTTGTCATACAGCTGAAGCAAAAAACATGGTTTAACCAAACATAGTTGTGCCCCCATTAGGGACACAAAGGAATGGCTCAACAAAAATATCGTGGAGAGAGTATCAAAGAGAAAAGGAGGTTCAGTCCCCTAACATGCTGAATGGTTTTTATACTGCCACTTATGTGACTTAGCATTGCTATTGACTAACATCTTACAGTAATAAATGATGGTGGGAAATCCCTATGTGCCAGACTCCTCCCGAGTATTATATGATTTATTCTAGTTGAGTAACTTCAATGAAGTTGGTGAGCTTGCTTACTTCCAAAAATGATGGCAGAAATGAGAACAAACTGGATTCCCTTTGTGGGCGTTATGACTGCAGTGGAATTAAAAAAAATAATAAAATGAATATGACCTGAATGTGACAAAGATTTTTCTCATCTTGGATTAAAGGACCTACTGAATGAGTACAGCATAAAACTTTACAGCTATTTAGAGTCCCACTCTTATAAATCCTTAGAGACTGAATATACAAACTGAATATTTGTCAGGAGGGAAAACCTCTGTACAAACCGCAGGATCTAGAATTTTCTATATTCTAGTCAGCTTATTTGGAGTTGGTTAAGGTGAGATTAATTTCAGTACATTGTCAGCTTGCTACAGGGAGCTGCACCAAAAGAAAACAGTGATCTAGAAGTTCGTATTATCGAATTTTAGCTCTCTAACACAGACTTAGAAAGAGTTAGTAGTCCAGACTGCCTCTATACTCACTGTGTAGTAAGGAACTTCTGGAAGGTGACACAAAACAGTTTGTGTCCAATTCTGGAGCCCCCAACACAGCAAGAACATGGAGCTCCAGAGCAAGTCCAGAGAAGGGCCACCAAGATGATCAAAGGCCTGGAGCACCTCTGCTATAAAGACAGGCTGAGAGAGTTGGGGCTGTTCAGCCTGGAGAAGAGAAGGCTCCAGGGAGACCTTATAGTGGCCCTCCAATACCTGAAGGGGCTACAGGAAAACTGAGGAGGGACTTTTTACAAGGGCTTGTAGCGAGAGGATACGGGGTTATGGTTTTAAGCTGGAGAGGGTAGATTTAGGTTAGACATTAGGAAGAAATTCTTTAGTGAGAGGGTGGTGAGACACTGGAAAAGGTTGCCCAGAGAAGTTGTGGATGCCCCATCCCTGGAGGTATTCAAGGCCAGGTTGGATGGGTCTCTGAGCAACCTGGTCTAGTGGGAGGTGGCCCTGTCCATGCAGGGAGGTTGGAAGTAGATGATCTTTAAGGTCCCTTCCAACCCAAACCATTCTATAATTCTATGATAAACCCTCAGCCATGGATAGAATAAGCTGCCTTTGGAGTTGCCCGTCTTTTTCCACTGACCACAGTCAGCTGACTCAACTTGCTCAGATTAGACTTACGACTTTTTGGAATGGCTGAGGTCATTGAGATGGATCTTGCCTATAGTCCCTTCTATCAGTTTTTCCATTTCTAAAGGCAAACTTGTTTTATGGGATTTTAGTGAAGTGCTTTGAACACAGGAATCACAATGTAAATGGTAAGTCATGTTTTACTGGAATCAGTGTTTCTGTGTATTAGGGAAAGTTTGTTATCCTTTTGATTATTTCTCAGAGACTTAGAATCTCTTACCTATGCACATTTCTTTTCCAGTACACCTCAGTCTGTGTGGCCCACCAGGGTCCATATACTATGAAACATGCAGATTTCTGTAGCCAGTTGGTACAGAAGGAACCACACTGCCAGGATTCATGTCCATCTCCACTCTGAGTGACCAGGTACCTGTTACAGCTGCTATTGTTGCAAGCTCCCTCTAATGCAGGTCCAAGACTGGGATAAAGCCTGGACCTTTGGATCTGCAAAGCTCTGTAAGTGTTCTAACCCTTCTTTTAAAGCACCAACAAACCAATATTGAATACATTGAGTATCATCAGCAGCTGTTTCTTTTTGAATCACAAAATGAATCCTGGGGAAGACTTACTGTAAACATTTCCTACTGTTAATCATTCTCTCCTAATTCTGTTTATTTTTCTGGAACTGGAGTGTTGCTAGAGAGGCTGTTAAAGAACAGGAATTAAGTAAGATCCCCAGGATCTACTTCTGACTTTGCCACTGAGTCAGGAAGCAGCAATGGATTAAAGGGGACAGTTTCAAATTCTACAGTTGAAGTCAATTGCTCCTCCTAATTGATGGTACTCACCAGGTCCAGCCATGTTTGTTTGACATGGAGTACTTTTCCATGATGGCAGTGAGCCGAAGCAGGGAGAACTTCTGCAGGAGATTCAATTGTGCTGCTGACTGATTGCTGATGTGAAGTGATGCAATGGAGTGGCTCAGGCAATGAGAGATTTGGAAACTGTGCCATCGCAATCGCCTTTAGCAAAAGAAACAATGGAAGAATCAGGCAACTGCTTTAGCTGTGCAGAAAAAGAGGGTATATTCTGAGACAGGGCTGGGCAATAGACAAAGCATACATAAACACACATTATGGCTTGCAGTGTGTCAACTGAAGGAAAGTGTAGCTCAGAGGCAAATAAAACAACTCGCTCAATCTTTTTTACTTAAAAAAAATATTAAAAAATCAAAGCTTGGGTATTTCCAATGTTAGATTCACAAATGGGTGTGGGTCTTGTTCATGTACTCAGGGAAACAGTGCTGCCTGCTATGCCCTTTAGCCCACACACTTCCGACAGGATGTGGGAGATCCAGATTAAAACACTTTCTCCCTGACTCAGAACTGGGATTTGATGCCTGGTCCCTCATTTCCCAGGGGACCAGCCTGACCACCAGTGTATTTGGAGATGAGGTTCTACAAATATCTCTATCATTAAATACTGAAGGATCTTTTGGAGAAGGGACTGAACCCTGTGTCTTATTGGCAAGAGCATTAACCACCAAGCTATTGAGCCACTCACATCTTCTCTTTACTCCAATGCACTTTCTCTATGTACTCTATGTGCACTGGAAAAAAAACCCCTCACTTCAGTTTTGTGTTTTGCCAAACATGAGTTCTGGCTCAAATCCCAAAAACCTTGGCACTGCTCAGTTACTCAGTAGTTTCCTCAAGTTCACTTGCTTGTGATGGTGGTGAGCACACAGGCAGCAGTAAAGCATGACACTGCAGAATCCTCTGTGAGTATGTGACAAGACTGGTGGCAGATCAGAAAACAACAAGTATTTTCTCATTGCTTTTGAACATTCCAAGCCACCCTACACACAGCAGTGTGGATTCACAAAGGATCCACTCAGGACCATACTGCCTTGGTTCAACTCATCCCTCTGACTTAAAACAAGTTTGCAAACTATTAACAATATCCTGCTTTTCACTTTTATTAAGAAGTTAATAGTATACCATCATTTTATCCCATCGAGTAAGGGAGGCAGAGTAGGGAAATTCTCCTTGAGCAGAAAAGGACATTTTTAAAGCAGACCAGTACATTTTAAAAGTACACGAGGCTACTGACGCATAAATACCAGAGTGCATAGCTTAGAAGACAAATCAAAAATACATCCCACAACATATACAGCGTCCTACTACGTAAGCAATGGATCGAGAGAGAGAAAAAAAAAAAAAAAGCCTTAGTTTGCTCTATTAAACACTTTTTTCATTCATTGCACATAAGGATTTTCATAGCAGGATTTTCCTTCTCACAAAGTTTCACCCTTCTCTGAGAAGTCCCCACCCTCATGCAGAATAAATACAGGTAATGGTACCTGCACCTTCTGACTCCCAGGCTGAGAGCCTCTGCTCCGTTATATCGTCTTTCACAGTCTATGGATTTGTGTACAAAATTTTGCTACCTACCTGCTTGGCCTTGTCAGCGATGCTCCCACCCCAGAGTCTCTCCTGTCCCTAACACCAGTGGCTTCAGATTCATTCAGGGATGTTCCATCTCTGTCCATATCACTTGGTGTGGTTCGGCCATCAGAGACAGAGTTTCCTTCAAAATCAAGAGTGATCTGTGTGGGTGACTGGAAAGGCAACGATGGAGATTCCCTGGCTGACACATCATTAGCTGGCAGACCCGGCAACACATTCTTTGACCAGCCATCTACCACCTCCTGGAGTCCATTGACATGCTGCAAAACATCATCTAAATGAGGAAAAAGGACACCTTTCTCTAAGTCCAGGAGGTCCCCAGTACTAGCATACAAGTGGGAACCAGGCACATTGTCATAAACACTGATTCTGCTCTCTTTAGGACAGCAAGCCATCAATCCAGACTCTTTTGGAGTAGAGCAGTTCTGCTTTCCCAAAGAGATGCTGCCTGTCCTCCAGCTTACACTGTTACTGTTGTCTGTAGGTGAGAGGCTTTCAATAGAAAGTGCTTTTGGGAAGGTCCCAGGTTTGTGGTCCTTGGGAATATGCACAACCAAGTTCTCTTGGGAATGAAATTCATTTTTGAGGTTTTGGTCCACCACTTGCCGTAAGGCCGTTCCTGCCAGAACATCTAGGTCCTCCAGGTACATCCCACCTCTCTTGTTTGCTTCATGGCATTTGCGTTCCTTCAAACACGGTGTGCTTACCCCACTGCTGCTGTTTTCAGACTGACTGCTGTCACTGCTGGATTTGGCAGAAAAGGAAAGTCCTCTTTTGACTGAATCTTGTCCTAAATTTTGGAGATTGCCATTGACTATCTGTACGCAGTGCATGTCTTTCAAGGACTTCGGCTCATACTGGAGAACAGGTCCACTTATCTCTAAAGGACCTGTTTTGCCCGAGCCTTTTGGTTTTCCATGCGCACTTTTTGCTTTTAGTGTCTCCATGCGTTTTAGAAAGGCTTTTGCTTTGGTTCGTGTTGGTTTTTCATTCTTCAGGTTGTCCCTGTGGGACAGGGCTGTGTTTATTGCAGTGGAGTCCTGCAGCAGTGTGCTTTCTGCCTCATGCTGGCCAGAGCAGTCGCAGGTCTCCCTGGCAGCGCTGCTGATGCCAGATTGGCTCCTGTTGTCACTTCCCCCGCTGCTCTCGCTGTGAATAGATGAGACCTCAGGTTCACTCAGATCCGTAAGGACGCTCTCGCTGCTTGTTGTATTTTTCATTTTAATGTCCCCAGAAGATCCATGTCTGTCTGATCGGTGAAGCAAAGCATCAATGTCCTCCACCCGAGACCATCGTCTGCTGGTTCTTTGGAAAGTCCATTTATTACTAATAGCACAGAGGTCGTCTTCATCTGAATCTTCACTCTGGAAAACAGCAAGTGGCACATATTAAAAGCAAGTGCTTTTACTTGTCATTTGAATACATGTGATTGTGCTGCTCAATGTGAGCAACAGGTGGTAAAGTCTTCCTGAACCTAGTTTATGAAAGATTGGTCATGAGTCCTTTCACAACAGCCTCTTTCATTTAATTATAAAGACTGCAGTGAGCACCTTAACTAATAAGGAATAAAAGCCTGCTCCATGTTAGGGAGCTCATGAGTCCCACCAGTGCCTCTTGGCTTCTGTTGGGCAGATGCATGTGCACTGAAGTGATGCCCATAGTGACTGTTTTGGGGAAAACAAACAAACAAACAAACAGCATTTTGAAAGGCCCAGGTAGAAGGATCTTGACTTGCAGAGATGGTGTTAAGATACTGGGAAGTAGTTGGGTACTACTGCAATGTGAGCCATTTAAGAAACCAAGACAGCAAATATCCAGTGCTGCACTTAGTTTTGCAGTGAGAACTAAGTAAACACTTGTAAAATTTCACAGACCAGGCACATTTAACAAGATCTATGTTTCAGGACCGTAACTACAGATAAACAGCCACAATACTTAAAATAACGGTGAAAAATAATATTTGGAGGTGTTGGGAGGAGGAGCAGCCAGGCTCAATCCTGGATGGGGCAGCATCTACAGTGGATGAGCTCTTCTACACTGGCAACCACTATCTGCATTGCCTTTGCCATCAGAGACACCCGAAACTTTACAACCTCCAGCCTGCCTCTCTCTGGTGTCACCATACCTTTCCACAGGCAGCAGCAGCCCTACAGCCCTTCCTGGTCCCATCCCTCAGCCTTAAAGATGCAGAGTTGTGCTGATGCAGCTACTCTGCAACGCCGACAACATGTGCCTTGGAAAAAAAATATTGGATAAAAAACCTCTCCCTATGACATTCTTCTCATTTGTTTGCACAAACAGAAAAAGATATGTCTTCAGCATGGAGAGCAGTGTCAAACTCTCTGTTCTCTAAGGATGCAGAGCCCAGGGTTGCTGATGAGTATCCTTCCCCTGACTTTGAACCAGGTTTGCACTGCATTATTCTTGTACGTTTGTTTTAATGGAGAACAAACTAACTTAACCCACATGACATCCAAACAGCTCTACACATTCTTGGAAGTAGTATAAAGGCAGTAAAATATGACAAGCTGTCAGACTAAAATGAGGTGCTAAACCAGAAAGACTATTTTGGGACTGGAAAAATTTTCATTTTAAAAGTCTATTATTAGAAACATTTTTCTATGAAGTTTTGATGGTAAAGTTATCTCCCATCTTTGACTAGACCTCCACCGCCTTGTCTAATTGAGATATGCAAAACAAATTTCACAAGGATGCCCAAAACCTTAAATAACATGAAACCTCTAAAAATGAGATTGGGATCAGAAGTGTGCCAGGTCTCACTAAAGCCAGTTTATCACTTCAAGTCAGTCAGACGTTTTAGATCATGTCTAAACCATAAAATAAAATATAGCAACAAAATGTTGAGTTCAGGCATTCCTGTTTTATCTGTTAACACTGAGGTGTGCAGTGCTCCCACAGCTCATGTTAGGTCACAGGAATGAATGATCTTCGTCCTGTGGCTTGCTAGAGAGAAAAAGTAACCAGCTGGTGGAGAATCAGGAAAGGGTCTAGAACAGGCTAAAATAGTGCTTGGGCCGTTTTGTCTGCAGGGAAGAAATACCAGACAGCTCTACCTTGGTTTCAGCTCCTCAGTTAGCTGCATGCATATACAGACTGAAGGGCTGCACAGACTCAGGCACTTAAGAACCCATCTATTGTGGTCTTAGCAGTGCCCAAAGTGGATATTTTAAAAACCACATGGGTATGTACTTTTAAATATTTAGTGGCGGTAATTCTATCTACAAAGCATACCAGTGCTGAAGTGTTGATGGCACCAGTCAATAGGACAAACCCACTATTTTTTATTTGTTGTACATCCCAATATGTCAAAGGGACCTTAAAGAAGATTCTTGGCTGACATAAAACCCCATAGCTGCACTGACATTATTGTATGAACTGACAGAATTTAGCCCATATTTTCTACAAGCTGGATTCGATCAAACTAGCCAAAGTGGTACAGACATTCTGAAAAACAGCAAGAGCAGAGCACAGAGTAAGAGACAGAAATAAACATAAGTTCAGTGGTGAATATACTGTAAATAATTTTTAAAGGAAAAAAAGTTCTAAGATTGTGGTTTTTTAAAAGAAAGCAGAGATTAACAGAAATGAGTATTGGTAGTAAAGAAGCTTTGCCCCTATTCATAACAAAAGAGAGGATTCTGCCCAAGAACCAGTTAGAAAATACAGAGGGTTTTCAGTATCAAAATTTTAAGCTATATACAAAAAGATTTAGTTTATTTTACTGGTAATGAAATATGCTTATGTTTCATCAGGAGCAAAGTCAGACAAACGAAATATCTGGATACTGAAATGCTGCCATGGTGACTCACTTCAAGTTCGGCTGTACTGCGTGTCCTGTGACATAATGTACTTTTCTTTTGATGGAATCAGTAGAAACTCTGGAAGCCACAAACATCCTGAGTTCTTGTTAGATACCAGAGTGCGCTGACAAATGAAACTGTCCTAAAGAAATGCAGAGAGCACTTTGCCCACTGACATGTCACCAGCTATGGGGACAGTAGATCAAGAGTAGGTCTGAAAGAAACAATTCATCTTACGCCTGTGGAGCAGACATCTTGGAGCAGTGACTGTATACTTCTACTGACCTGGGGTGAAATCAAGTGCATGCCTTTGGAGCATATTCAAAAGTCCATTTAATACCATTATGTTTGGGAAGACGAGAAGGGACAAGTTTCTGGAGGAGTGACTGATAACATTTGCTGAAGAGAAAGAGGTTTTGATTCACAGATTTGTCACAGTCGATTTAAAATACTACAGCTTTTTGACTGAGGCTGCACTTGCCTGAGATATTGGGGGATGCTAACAAAAGGCAAAAAGTGGGTTTATTTGTGGTGGAATTCTGCCACATTTTTTCAGCTGGGGGCAGGAATGCGCATAAATGAACAGCTGCAGAAGGCAGTTAATCCAAAGGATAATCTCTGTCTGTCCAAATCGCTTACAGACATATTTGCAACACATACGTGAGGCTTTCTGTACACATCTCAGTGAAGCCAAGGGGAAGAGAGCAGCCCATGGCATGAATGGTTGGGGTGGACATTGCTCAGGCCATGCTGGCTTCCACCATAACCTTCCCCAGCAGTTTGCTTGGCCCTATTTTGACAGCTGCTCTAGTCCTGTGCAAACATTATGCTGAACCTCCAAAGCAAGCAGATTTTGCATTTCATTGTTCAGATCACCACAGAGGCTACTAGGAAAGGCAGCATCTACAGCAAAGAAGTTTACTTGATACAGTATTCAAGTCCAGATCCAATTTTCAGTTTTTACACTTATATTTACATTTCCTCCTGCCAGCAGTCTCTCCTCCCTCTTCTTCTCTCCCCCACATTCTCTTCTACTCAAACTTGCTCTGTATCTATTGTCTCAAATCTGTACTGTCCCCTCTTTCTTTACCTTTTTTGCCTTCTGCTTCTCCCTGGCCTCATGCAGATATGGACCCAACTAGCTTCTGTCCCCCTGAAAGGATAGCAAGTAGGGGAATCTGACTTCCATAGCAAATTAATGGTCACCTGCAAGGAGAGCAGCTGAGGGCTTCAATCCATTCAGAACAGGGAGGGTTAGCAGAAAAAAATAATAAAACAAAGATAAGAAAAATCCTCCTTTTTTGTAACTCAATGAGACACTAAAAGAGGTAGGCAAGGAAACACACAAATTTCACACCAACCCCAAAATACTTGGTGAAGAAAAGGACAGTAACTAAACAAAGTTTCCAGAGGACAATCAGCATTTCCCTATATGTCGCTGTTTGCAATTCTGACTCTTGTGCAGCTCCAGGATCTGTTAGTGAATACAAGTACACAAGCCCATGGACACAAACCAGGTGCCACTCCAAACCCTTCAACACCATCAGTCAGCTTAGCTTTTGCTAAGGGATGTCAGCCTCTTCCTATAGCACTTACCTCCCCAAATCATCAAGTTATTGTGTAGTCAGGGAGTTTTACTGTTCTTTCTCTCAGGTGTGATGTGTGTGTTTGATGGGGAAAATGTTGGCAAGACAAGAAAAATCCATCAGGTTTGAAGCAGTGAAGGGAAGAGGTTCCCGTGGCTCCAGTAAGTGGAGAACATGCATGCTAAAGAGGGCAGTGTACACAGGAGAACAAATGGGCACATGCAGAAGCAGAAAATGTGGACATTAAAACCATTCTTTGTTCAAGTTCCCTCAAACAGTGAGCAGAGCATGAATTAACTGAATCTGCAGAGACCACAAATACAACTCTGGGAGGCAGTTTTTAAAAGGCATTAGACAAACACTCTAAGGGAGGAAAAACAGGCACCAAGATTTCTCAGAGTCAACAGTTACCACTGTACACTACTGAAGGGCTTGGGGGCATTTGTGACCAGAAAACCAAATGTTCAACAGTTAATGCTGGACATGTTACGAAACACTCAATCAATAGGCAGTTTCTGCAGTTGTCACCAAAACCCTTTGAGCTCAAATAAATGTTACACAGGAGCTTGTAAGGATGACAGTTTATTTTCATATTCTTAACCGGGAATAAGTCAGTACAAGAAATAAAGAAAAGCTATTGTTTTTTTCCGAGCAGGATTTTCCATTGTGTACTCACATGGCATTGGCAAACAAGCCAGCCTAATGAAACCGCACTGTCTTTTCACCCGCGAACTTGAATTGCACATACATAAAGTTTTAAGTACTCCGTGTGCCCTTTTAACACACGTAGTATTGTTCCTACTGTATTAGTCACAGGGTTTCTTTATTACTTTATTTAAAATTTCAAGATTCAGCAATTCACAATATCATGTGTCCACATAATGCTGACACACATGCTCAAAGTCAAATATACTTAACTTACTTTTAAGAGCATTACTGACTTATAGGCTAAATGGGGGAGTTCTTATCACAAAAGACAGGGCAAAGCAGCACATTTCATGAAGTTTCCTCACCTTTTTTCTTTGGAAGTTCACATCGAGTTTCATTGAGGCGCACTTGTTCAGTGTGTTCAGTCGTCTAAAAGGCAAAGCAAATTCTAAAGATTAGCAGACTCTGATTAGAGGGAATGACTTTTCATAAGTTCAAAAGCTTTCCTCTTATCTGCCTGTAGGGTGCCAACTGCATGCAACAGGCTTCAGAAACGATATGGGTCATATTATTCCCCACTATAAGATTACTGCCTTAAAAAGGAATCTTGGCTTCACACTACCTGAGAGCCAGGTTTTATGCATAGTTTTTAATTCATAGACATTTAAGTGCTTAGCAAAGGAAACAGGCATAAACAAACACCTCTGATGACTGGGGAACTGAGTAGGAGGTAAGCTGCCTTCTGCAGGACCTTAATGTAATTGGTCTAAACTGGGAATTACAAAACATTGGTGAAAGACAAAAGAAAAAGAATTCCTCACTTTAGGCAGTTAGCACCTCCTTTAAAAAGTTAACATAAAGAAGAAGAACTTTTAGCACTTAATTAAACGTTTCTCCACACCTAACAGTTCCCTTCCCACACCTGTGGATCTTACAGACAGGTTAACAGAGGACAAGAACACATGCTCTTTCAATAGAGAAGCTACCTTGCTAACAATAATCGATTACGTTTTATTTATACTTAAAGTTATATATTCATAAAATCATCCATCTTATAAATGCAGAGACCCAGAGTTAAATATTTTCGACTTTGAACGTCTTCCAGATTTAGGGCTGAATTTCAAAATAAAGAGAGGCAGAGTGAGAGAGCCATGTGCCCACAACACTCTTCCATAGGCTGCTTGCATCTCTGGTGTCTATGCAGCAAGAGCTGCCCCTCTTGCTTCTGGGTCTCCGGAAGAGGCAGCAAATCTCCAGAACTGGTAACATTTGAAATGTATGTGATAAGTAACAAGGACACATGGAAAAAAAAAAATAATCACATCAATGATGTATCTCTCACATAGCATAAGAACTTTATGGCATTAACATATTCTTCCCTGGGACTTCAAATAGTAGAAATCGTTTCTACCTGCCACCAATAAAGAACCAGCCCACCAAATATGGATCTTCCTTAAAAAAAAATGTCCTCACAAAATACCACCTGCTCATTTGTATATAAAATACTCCTCTCTAACTCAAGCCAATAAACCCGCTGTGCCATATCAGAAAAGTCCTGTGCTCACTGTATTAATGTGAGTATAATGCATGCACAAGCACACCCTGCATGCACGATAGTAATGCTCTGGTAATAAATTTCAGGCTTTGTGGCTCTGTAGCTATATCTTCAGCCTTCTGCCCACAAATCCTCCTCCTTGGGGATTACATCTATTATTGCAAAGCTCATCTTTTGCCCAAACATGGTATTTCTCAACCCAAAGTTGCATTTTCTTGGAGCCCTGGGGCTGAATAATGTTCAGCACTTCTTTTGAGTGCAAAATGTTTACATTTGCATATCAAAATGGATTCCAAATATACAGAGGAACAGAGACATTTTTGAAGGACTCCAACCCAGCTTGCTATCTGTGGAGAAAGCTTCCTCCAAGAGCTGAATGAGAGGCTCATATCAGAGACCCTGCACAGGGACCAGCGCTTCTTCCATTCACTATGGTGCCATTTGCCTTCTAAAAACTGAGGAGCAAGCCAAGCATTTCAGGAGCAGGAAGACAAGGAAGCAACAGCCCTTGATGCACCCTTCACCCTGTTTGCACCCAGGTAACTCTGGATGTGTCCAGTTGACAGCATAACATGCTGTGGCATTGCTTTTAAAAAGGGCTGCTTCTTCAGCATGGAAAGGTGCAGAAATCACATTGGTGAAACCAACAAGACCATTCAAAGCCATTGCTTTCCTTCTAGTAGCATTTCAGAGCAAGATTGTTTCAGGAGGGACTGAGAGGTCAACTCTATAGAAGTGATTACCATTACTACAACTGGAGGCTTGGGAAGCCACACCATTGTCCTGCCTGCTTTCTAACCTGGCTTTGCTGTGAAGAACTAGCTTAATCAGAAACAAAACTACTTTTTACTGGGTGCCAAGGGCTCAACCTCAGGTTTAAAATTCACCCACCTAGAAAACTTGGTCATGCTTTCTGGGGCTTTTCCAGTGCTGTGGAAAGATTTGCCAGTGACATTAGACAACTAATGATCATATTTGAGAGATTGCCTGGTACTAGTAACTCCAGTCAAAGCCAATCTTTTTCAGCTTCTTATGCCTTGTTGATGTGCCAGAGGTGGCTGAAAGCTTTTCTCATCTGCTTAAAGTTGTTGGATTACTGACAGCTAAGTCCTCAATAAATCTTGAAAAAACAAAACAAATAAATCTCTGGCTACAAAAGGCTGTCACCAATGTCCCAGTCAAAGTGGGAGCAGCCCTACTCTTTTACACTACTGCTTAAAAATATGGGAAAAAACCTGCCTGTTTGTAATGTTAACAAAACACAAAATTTGGACTTGAGAAGAGGCAGGAAAAAACTACATTGAATAAACACAAGATAGGTGGCTAAATAAAAACCAAATAATCTCAAATGCATTTGAATGCTTGCCTGGAAAACTCTGCAGTGTTCAGGGGAAGCCTGCAAAATATTTACTACACCAAGCACTTTATTTCTTTTCCAGGCCATTACAGGTTAACACAACCTCTATGGTTTAACACTTATCTCTATGGGGAAACATCACATCTATGTTAAAAATGTCCCTTGATACAAAACCTAAACACCAGCAGAATGATTCAGGTGCCTTAACAGAGATGTCTGGTGCTAGTTTAGATCCCCTAGAGTATCAAGCCTGGCCTTTGGCTGCTGCAGGTCCTCTTGGTGCAGCCAGCCGATGGAGGAGTCTGAGATATCTAAGATCTAGACACAGGTATTTAGGACTTTGCATCCAAGCCCCATGCTGCATTAACCCTTAAGGTGGAAGTTCTTCAGAAGCAGGAAATCTCTGACTTTTGGATGCTGCACAGCACTAAGCAGTGTTTGCAAATAAATACAAGACTGTAGCAATGCAGGTTCTGATTGGTTGGAAAACCTTGTGAGGGATCTGTTGTCCTGCTTGAAGCATCATCCAGATAATAAGAAGACAACTTTGAAGTGACTCCATGCATTCCCTTGGACCAGTTCTGCAGCTATTTCCAAGCAGATGGTGGGGAATGCAGGCAGGGGCACCAGCTGGTTGTGCCGGAAGAGGCACCAGGGTAGGGCTAGCACGGACAGCACAGTGTCTCCTACCTCAGCAGATCTGCAGATGTCCTCTCTTATGGACTGTGACAAGGGAAACATATTTCATTGTTCTTTAAACTCCTCTCCAAGGGAAACATGACATTATTTCTTAGTCTTATCATTGCTCCTAGCCAAGTTTAGGTGCAGCATACACGTGCACTCTAGCTGGCTTCTTCTGATGCTGTGGAATTTGGGAAGAGGACATCCAGCTCCTCATGGTGGGCTCTGCTGAGATCTGAACACTGAATAAAGGTCTTCCCAGTACCAGCAGGACTGGTGTGTGAAGCTGGCATTGGCACGTCCTGCCTCCACCAGTTTTGTGTGTGATGAGAATATTCTTTTTGCCAGTCCTCTCACTTTTTATCATGGCTGCAACTGCGTGAGGTACCTCCTAGGCTACAGGCTCACATGAGGTGAGTCAGCTCTCCTTGAGATCAACAGGAGCCATTCCACTGACTTCAAAGCAAGGCTTCCCATACTGCACATGGAGAGCTGGGGTTATCTCCTAGCAGCACCTACAGCAATATAACTCAGCAGATGGTGCCATCTATCACCACTTCAAAACTCTAGTGGTAGGATGTCCCATATACAGCAACCTTTGGATTATTTACAAGCTATCAAAGAGGTACTAGCTATGGAAAATAGGCTGCTGCCTGCTTGGCACAGCTCAAATTTTAAGAGCTTAGTTTAGTGGCCTATATATCAAGCTGTTACATACTTGTTCTTTATATTCTTAGTCACTGCATTTACGTGAATACAAAAAGTACAACATGGCTTGGCTTTTCCTTCTCACCCTCTTATCACAGCAGCCACAAAAGTTCCCAGAGCAGAGTTGGTTGCTGCTATTTTGGAAACGACACAGAGATCCAACTATAAAATTTTCATGCCCAATTATTATTTTGGCAGGCTGACAGCCTTCGCCTGCAGTTTGCATGGCAATTTTCTATTGTTCACTGCTCAATAAAATCTGAGTGGAATCTCTTGATAGATATGCCACTAACCCAAAGGCCTCAAATTTGGTCTTTACTCTGCCAGATTTTCAAATTATATTGTAAACAGCAGGAGTGTTAGAATATCTCAAAAAGGTCACTGAAATATTTTACAACAGGGAGTCTTAGGCTTTCTGACTAAAATACTACCAGCTGCCTTAAAAAGAGAAAAGATTCCTCTGCATTTGTATCTCATGTTGTCTTGTATACTGCAATGCCATGAGAAAATGGATTGTAAAATGAGGTTGAGAATCTGATTACAATCTGCAAGAGCAGAGAAATTCAGTGTTTATGCAAGAACCATTACCATTCAGAGCTAAAACTCTGCTCAAACTGATTATCTACTCTGACATTGCAGCTTTAAAGTTATCCTCCATAAAAATGAGAACCCCATTTTGTTCAGTACTACTCATTACTAGTTAATGTGAAGGCTTGGTCATGCATAGCTTCCCAGGCAGTTTGGGTATTGGAGAATGGAAGTTTGGCTCCTGACCTGGGAACTGGTGCATACAGAAATAATAACCAAGCCTTTTTTAACTTTCTCTTTCATAAAAGTGCATTGCAGCCTGCAGCTCCCATATGATACACTGGTGTGCACCTTGTAGTGACACCACCACAGAGCAAAGCAAGGGTAGCAAACCAGCCATAGTGTTCAGCCAAGCTGTGAGGATTCCCAGTGCACTGGAAAACTTTCAAGATATTGTTCTGACAGCTAACACAGCAGCAAAGCTGGTACTGGCGGCAGTGGTTGGCTTTGTTTACTGTTTCTGATGCATCCAAATTTGGCACTAAAGCTTCTGAGTTACAGCAAAATAAGTGTCTGCAATCTGAAAACATGATGCTTCTATTTCTATCTGGCTAGTTTATTCCTTTTTTAGATCTAAACTGTTCAGAAAATTAAGACAACAGGTGGTGTTCTCTCAATAAATTAATTACAGAAAAAGCTACTTGACAGTCATAAACCCTTTATCTTTGATTAAAATAATTCTGAATGATCTGTGTCTATGCTTATGTACTACAGATCTCAGCAGTATCCCTTGATTTAGGCTAAGATAAAGCATTTTGTCATATGAGTGCATCTCTTCAGCTGCGAGTTTATTTTCCAAAACTTCGTATTTCAATAAAAGAGAGAAAGAAATCAGCCTTCAGCTGTTCAGCTCACAAAGAAATCCTCATAAATACATAAGCCTCGTGTAATTGTTGTAGGTGTATCTGTGAGTCTACAGTGAGCTTGGAGGAGCAAGAGGTGAGCTGTTCCCATTTAGCAGTGTAGGTGTTGGATACCTGGTGACCATGAAGTGCTACCATTGCCAATTACTTCGGAGAAGAAAGACTTAGGGGAGTCACAGAGCTCTGCAATGACTTCACCCCACTGATTGCTCTCACAAGAAAGAGACAGGGACAGACACCATACTTGCACTTTTGGGTGGTCCTTCGACTTTGTGGGAAATGGCTGAGGGGACGAGATCTCAACCTCCTACCACTATCCAGTTCCCAAACTACAGCAAAGTCTGTCTTCCACTATGCCAGACTGACATGGGAGGATGGATGTATATGGTGAAAAAAGGTTTTTCTAGGTATAGGCATAGCAATCCCTCTGACCAGGCCATACTGAACAGCAGTAGATCAAGTCTGTAGTAGATTGAGGTCTTTCCTAGCAATTTGTCTTCAGATAAAAAGGCTACTACACAGGGAGAGAGAATATTCTGTTCCCCATATCTGTAATACACAAAAATGAGAAGCAATAGGTTTTGCTTGCAGTAAGGGAGTTTTGGGAATGCAGTCTGACAGATACACCCAGGAATTACCTGGTTTCTCCAGGAAGGAAGGTATCTCCTAGGATGGAGAGATGAACTAGGTGAACTCTGTTCCAGCCTGATTTTTTATGGTTTTCAGAAACCGTCGTTGCAGACCACCATCACAGACTCATTAATGACTGCAATGCACACTATGATGTGCAGTGGAACAGCATAGATACTCCCTGATGACTTTAGCCACAGTTGCAGAAGGGGAAATAAGACTTTTGTCCAATTATCTTGATGTTGCTATTGTGAAAGTTTCCGTAGTATGTAATAAAGCCTGGTTGGTTAAGGGCCAGATGCTCCTTTGTTCTCGCTGAAGAGGAGAGGAGCAGAACCCAGTTTGAGCTGAGCACAGGAGAAAGAAGAGGGGAACAATGCCTTTGCAATGTGGTTTTGCAAAACTGTCACAGAGTTGCTGCTTCTTGAGTCCTGGGGGACAGTACTTGAGCAATGCAATACGATATATTCATCATAGGCAGAGTAAAAAATGCTAGATAAACAGCAAACACAAGTCCTCTGAGGGGCAAGCAAGTGATTAGTTGTAGCAGCTGTAGTACTGTGGGGTTCTGGTCCCACTTCTTTAACTGGTGCCAAAAGGAGAGTACCAAGGGAATTACAGCAGCATGAAAACCGCAGCTGCTGCCAGAGAAAGTACTTGCTGAATTCTGGGCAATGAGGACTTGTCTTTTCTGCTGTGCTTGGAAATATGAGTTATTCATGTGCAACTCAAATGTGACTTTTGTTTATTCCGGGTTTGCTTGTTCCTTCTTAAAAGGCAGGTATTTCAAATCCATTTCATTTGGGTCTTGTCAAATCATGTGATGTTTTCCATCTGTGTAGTAGGGATCTTGCTCCAGGATTTTCCATAGGAGAAATTAATTCAGAATGGTAGCATTATAGATATTAGTGCTTAATTCGGGTGGACAAGCAAACATTTCTGCTGCTCCTTCTGCTGCTATGTTAGCAATAACAAATCAGCTTATATTTTTAAACAATCAGAAAAGAAACTTTAGGTGTTATTTACCTGCAAAGAGGTTCTACAAGGTCCTTGTCAAGAAAATCATGATCTTTCTTTACTGCAGCAATGTCAATGGGAAACTGGGAGTCTATAAAAGGAGACATAATATTAAGACGACTGCTTGCCGTTCAAAATTAAATACATTGTCTACATCTAAAATGCTTTGCATGTGCTTGCTCACTGAAATCTAGTCTGACGAATTTCACTCAGCTCTTGTTCCCTTCCAGCTGCATTTGAGAACCTTTCAGTTACTTTTTTTTTTTTTTTTCCCTCTGGTAAAGGTATAGTTGAATGTCCTGTGCTCCAAAGAGAGACCAAGACTATTTCATTTTAGCTTTATTAAGATAGCCAGTTGTTGGCTCTTCTTTCTAGCACCTAGCACCAATGAATAAGATCAGGGAATTACCAACACACTTTATTTATCCACACAAGTAACAGGGTTCTCTGTTCCTATCCTAATGACTCAATGAGTTATTTGCTAGACAGACTTTTCCCATGAAACAGAAATGTTCTGCTCTTCTTGCTTTTAATACAAGTCCCAGTAACAATTATTTCAGACAAAGCGTTACTCAAGCAACAGAGAAAAAAAATGATCTGAATTATAACCCTCAATATTAGCTAAAAAGCCAGACTAGTGTGCTGGAAGCTGACATTTGTAATGAAAAGTTACATGGCTGCAACACATTAGTGGTCTCTGTAATGGTGGGACAGGTTCCAGTGCTGTGGCTGCTCTCCAGGCTGCTCTGCCACGCTTAGGTACCACAGCAGGACACTGGGATACAGGAACTGCAGCCAGCATTTTCAGACATCAGTGCTTAACACTGACATAACAGATGCCTGTAAAAAGGACCTTGTTTTCAGAGACACCGACTGTCTAGAGTACATATTGGCAGTATGGGAACCTTGGGAGCATAGGACAGGTTGTTTTCTGGAGGGAACATCCCATTGAGTTTGGCAGGCAATGGGCTCTCCTTTCTCTAGGGGAATCAGTATCTGAGATACTCCAGTTACAAGGCAGACCAAAAGCACTACTGGGCACCAGGGACTGTGGTAGACACAAACCTATATCAACTTTGGTCTGGCAGGCTTATTAGTCTTAGTTCCTTTCTGGGTTTAACAGCATGACTTCTGTGGAGCCACCTGAGCACCTCTGCATGGTGCGCCTAGTCCCCAGGCACCCAAGGCCCATCAGGAACCATGACCTGAGCCTTGAGGGACCTCAGCTGGCCATCAGAAGCTGTGATAGTGTGTCCTCAGCATCATGCTCCCCACCACCTTCTGCCCCATATGAGGGAAAGAATGACAACCTCTGACCCACAAGGTGAGGTTTCTTGTCCATGGCTCCATGCATGGAGTAGTGCTGTCTCCAGACCCAAGCTGACCCTGGAAGGTGTCCAGAAGCATTTGGCAGGGCTGCGCTTTGGATATTAAGTCAGAGCAGGCTGGAGCTAGCTCTGTGTCTCTGGCAGAGAGAATATGCAGTTTGGGAAAAATGACAGTCAGCTGCAGTTTCTCTCTCAGCACTGAGCTAAGGAGAGCAGGACAATCCCAGCCCCAGTCCCCAAACTGCTCCTGAAAGGGAGCACTGCTCCTGTCCGCGGGGACGCTGCTTCCCTGGGCACAAACCTTACAGCTAGGAAGGGGACAAGACCATCAGCTTTGAGCCAGCACCAAAATCTGGGCTTTTCTTGCTTTGCAAATGTAAAATGCAGCTCAGACTGTTAACTTGTGGTAATTTGCAGAGTTTTTCCATCTTTTCTTCAGTAAGATGGAAATTTTCAGTAACTTTCAGCATTTTAAATCTTATTTTAGACACAGTTCAGGAAGTTTAAAAAACCCAAGACCATGTATTTTGATTTTCTGCACTTGTTTTTGTTAACCTTTGAGGTTTACACAAGCTATGTCTCTTTCCCACCCCATGGCTTTGAGGGCAAGAATCCTACTTTTCTTTAAGCACTGGTATGACTCCAGCAGCTGAAGCTTTGTAAAGCAGCCAGCCATGGCCATAACTCAGTCAAATGTAGAGCTGGCCAACTGCAAGCTCTCCTGGCAAGGGCTGTGCACTTTCAGTACTGCACAAAGAGGAGAAAAACCTACTTACCCTCATAGAACTGAGCATATTGGGGGAATCCAGCTGCACGTAGCCAGTCACAAGCTTCCTTTGCCTCGAGTTCTGAGAAGAGAAAAGGAAAAATTCACACTTTGTTATTTTGCATGAGAAGTTCTTTTAATTACAAGGAAACAGCAAAGAGACTTGGTAGTAGCTGTTTGTTGCTTCGAAGAACTGTCATCACTGTGAAGTATTTCTTTATAGCACCAGAAAATTATAAAATAGAGTCCCTCAATGAAATCCACCTGTCTCCACAGGACCCTGTGGTTTGCAAAGATGCTTGGTGACCAGGATGAAGTGTTAATCATCTACACACAGCAGGAGGAGTTGCTCAGCCAGGCTTGTGGCCCTGTGTTCTATCCTCCCCCAAGGGTAAGTTGTTGGGAAGAGGTAAAGATGAAGCAGGGTGGTGATGGGGTAACAGACAGCAGGCACTGTATTTTCTCCTGCTCTGGCACTTCTTGTGGAGAAAAATCCCACGTGAATGCCACTGAAAGCTCTAGCAGGAAAAAAACAGAGCAGGTCTCATGTTACTGAAGGGACAACTGCACAGGTAGGATGAGCTTCCCTACCTTTAGCCATCTGGACTCCATTATGTAGACTTGGCGAATAAAGACAGACTTCCAGAGGGTGATTAATTTCACCTTAAATAGGTGGGATAAATCAACTACTGACAATGCTTTTTCTCTTGGGTCTGCTAAAAGAGGGAGGATAAATAGCTACAGGTATGTCTGTGCGCCTAAGTAACATACATACAGGCAGTAGATTCAAGCACAGGACCCCAGACCACTCACTCTATGATTTTAATCCACTTCCAGGCCTATTTTGGACTGTTTCAGTTATCTTGCAAGATTAATGTTCTTGACAAGGCTAGTGTTAAACAGTGAGGAGAGCAATTGTGTAATCTTGTCCCTGCCTCTCCACTATTTAGAAGTATGGATACAGCTGATGCTGGACTAGGTTTCCCCTTTCTATCAGCTTTCACTTGGTAAGATGTATCTTAAACCTATGAAAGAGGTTTGTGCACAAGAGAGGAAGATCCACCCCATGCAGCTACTAAAGCAGCAGTAAATAAATGTCAGCTACACAAAAACGGGATAGATTTTGAAGTTAGGATACCTCAGTTTTTACCCAGCTCCATAGACTCGTTTTGTGGAAAAGAGAGTGCCAGGTCTGGCCACGCCCAGCACCCACCCAGCAGCTGCTCCCAGAGCAACTGGAGGAACAACCAAACAGAGAGGCTCACCCAGATAAATGTGGGTTGCTGGGGAAACCTGGGCAACAACTCCTTGCTGCCCAGATCTAGATCAGGATCTACCACTTGAACAGTTTCGGTTTCCCAGATCAAAGTCAAAACACATATCTGCACTTCTTACATTTGCAAAACATGAAGGAATGAAGTGTGCAGGCGTTGAAGAAAGTAGACTTTTAAAGTTGCTTATTATTCAACCTGAATTAATGAGTCAAGGGTTTTGGCACATTAGTGGCTGTAAAATCTAGGCAGCTATACTACAAAACCCTAAATATAAAACAAGCAATGGAACTGGAAAAAGAAAATTAAGCTCAGTTGCTTGTTCTGCATGTTCTGCCTTGCATGCAAAAAAATAAATAAATCCAGTTGTAAATCTGTTTTCTACTAAAATGCGTTTTTATAGGTAGGAGATGCTGGTGTGAGTTTTTCCTCATATTATTCTGTTCAAATCACTCATTACACCTTTAATGACTTTACCCACTGAAGCTCATGATAAAACCTGCTTTGAATGTACTCCAGAGTATGTGACCCTCAGACCTGTCTGATCCTCTAGATACTGATTCACGCCAGCAAATTTTGTTGCAGAAATCAAAATTCAGAATACACGGTTTACCTATCAAAAGCCTGATTTCCCAAAGATGATGAGACAGCCAGTAACAGCTCTGTAAGGGCCACAATCATTAGCAGTGCTGAAAAGGATTTACCACCAGGTCTTCATTTGCTTTGACATTAGTTCATGTCAAGGCCAGGAAAAAGCATATGAGAGTACATTCAGTTCTTAACTCTGCACAAAAAAATGAGCAGCTTACATAAAACGTGTCTCTCACTACTGCACATCTGTGTGCTGAAAGCACATCTCTATTATGTTCCAGTGAGACTGAAGATTTTTATTAAATGCTTGGAAAAAATACAAGTCTTTATACTTTTTTATTTTGCTTAATTCAATCCCATGAAACACAGATGAATAAATCCCATTTCAAAATGTATTTTACAACTCAGAACAGCTGTACATACATCCTAGTTTCATCTGGCCTGGAAGCACAACTAACAGAGGCTGTGGGTGATAGAGAATGCTACCATTTAATGCTCTTATATGCTTATCATATTTCAATGATTTTTGCAGTTGGCTGATAAGAAGAGTTTGCTGAGGAATTTTCCTGCAGCCCAAGTGGGATCTAAAAAAAATCTCAGGTTGCAATGGGTGAATAATTGCAGGGAATAACCAAAGAAGGAAATCTCTGCCTTTTTTTTTTTTTTGTATGAGGCTGTTTGTAACACACTGCAACCAGTCAAAAAGTATTTATAGATTAACTTCTGCTTTCACATCTTTGACTGCATCTTATATGAGGGGAATCTATTGGGAGTATTCTCATTTTCTGAATGATCACCTCAAACTAACAGAATCAGCCTTGCATAACATTTAAGTCAGCTTCCAGGATACTGAGTCTGACATGGATCAGTGCCCAGTTCCCTCCCTTCTCTCTTTCCTTTTTGGCCTTACTCAGAGGACAGCAGAAGGGGAGAAGTGCAATGTGCTGCTGGCCCAGCCAAAAATATGACTCTGCTCATACGAGTGTCTTTCCACTGACTAAAGGCACCTGTTCCAGCCATTCCTCTCTTGGCTGCTCCTGCAGTTAAGGTGAAAAGGCACAACCAAGGATTTATTCCTTAGCAGATACCAAAGGTGATTTCTATTATCTTGCTCTGGGCATGTAATCCAAGTTATAGTTCAGAATGCAATACAGATTGTTTCACTACTGGCTATTGTAACACTTAAAACAGAATTTGAGATGCTCAGTTTAACCTTCTCTTTCTGTGCACATATTCTAATATTGGCTTTTTTTACTTGCTAGTTAAACATCAAGGAAGACTTATTTGAGAAGATAGGAGTGCAGCACCAGGGAGACCTGACTGAAGCTGCCAATGGAGGATTGTAGAAATACTTTGGCAGTGTTGGTCCACTGGGATATCTGGGATAACACAGGAGTCTGCATCAGCCTGCAGCAGCTGTGTTGCCCTGTGGCCCTGAAGGACCTGGAAAACTGCATGTGTTCACAGGTAACACCAAGGCAACTTGTCAACAGCACAAAGGTCTGTCACACTGAGAAGAGTGATTTGAGAGAGGACATGGCTTACAGTCTTGTGCTCAAGGGCTGGCAGGAGCCACAGATCATCCCAGAAGCATGTGAGCCACCATGGACTCACCAGCAGCGTCTCCCTTGGCATGACCAAAAAGCTGCTTACCTCAGTGCATCTGATGGTGGCTTTGTGCCACACACACAAAACCCCTTCAGCTACATATCTGGGGTGATGATCTCATGGCCTCCATGCTCCCCTCATCTACCAGATCTTCCCAGGAGGTATATCCAAAATCCCCTGCACACAGATGTTGCTGCTGACCTTCCTGGCATCTCACCCCAGGGGCTCTGAGAAGTTGTCCCCGGCTTCACCAAAACTTTTCAGTGTGCAAAGGCAAGGAGAGACTTAAAATTTAGTCAAAATCCTCTTTGATCAGCTGAGCTGTGTTTTTTTGTTTTCCTCTTACGTTTTTGTTTTTTTTTCCTTAATCTTTCCTCCTGGAGTTTTGCCACTGCATTAAATTAAAAGTTTCTCAGAGACACTGATAAGAGTAGCCCAAAACATATATCACACAGTACAGATTTAAGTGAAAATCTTTGATCATTTAAAAAAATTATTTAAGATGTAAGTAGAGCAAAATAAGGAGATAGAGGTTGACCCACGAAATTTGACATGTTCAGGGCACAGCTAGGACATGGCTTTCAGTCCATGCCTGGACTTAAGCACATTTGGCCTTGTCTTCCACAGACCATGTGGGTGCTCTGGCTATTTGGGGTCTGAAATGGTTGCTTGCAGTCTTTGTTTCCCAACACTTTCTGATTCTTCAAAAACTGCTTTGACAGTGCCCCACACCAGAGGAAGACTTCAGCAGCCAGTTGCCACCAATGGGGACATCCTGTTCTGCCTGCCCCTCCCACTGGCTGGCTCCTCTTGCTTCATGCCACATTGGCTCCTGGTTAACCCTTCAGAGATCTAGCTCAGCCCTCTAAGATGGCATAAAACTAACCCTCCCAAACCACTAATGGTCTGCTGTTGGATCAGCAAACTGACCCAGATGCTCTGAGGGTCTTGTTTAGTTCACATCAGCTGCCTGTAAATGAGCTCAAGAAAACCAAACTATCTGAAAGGTCCTTCCTCGCATGAAAGAGAACTGCCTAAGAAGTTGTTTGGAGAAAATTGCTCTGTTAAATAATTTTCTAGCTTGGAACCTTATCACTGTCCAAGAATATTGATGCTAAGACTTACATGCTACAGTCCTTTCCCTTTTCCTGTCTAGGTATCAGCTTCTTGTTTCTGCCTTTCTGCCATTCTCCCTCTGTCTTCTATCTTCTGTTTTGGTGTTTCTCCCTTTTGTTTTTGAAATGTATTTTTAATTTAAGGTTTACATATCCCTTTGAATAATGCAGTGAAAGAAACAGCAACTTGAATAAATAAGGTACTTACTTAGACCATCTATTGTGTTTGTGTGAACATTATGTGATAACTTTATTACTCATCTGTAAGAAATCACTGTTTATGCTCACTTTTTAATTCCCCCTATATTGTTCACCACTTGAATCTAATTTACTAGACTTTAGATAAAATATTTGGGAGTGTTAGAGAAAATGACTAATCAAGTCATTTGAAATGAGTGTATTTATCTGTGCAGTGAGCTCCAGTGGCCATCACAAGCCAGTCTGTCAGATAGAAAAGGTCCCACTCTTGCAAGCATTGTTTGGGTGTAGAGTAAGAGCTTGGTTATAACTCACAGGGTTTGCAGGTGGATAGTCTGGTGCTGTGCTTTGCATTAACTTTTGGTCCTTGTCTTACTCTCTCCTTCAAGAGGAGGAAAACTATGTCAGAGTTTGTACTGCACTGTCCAGAACACCTGCTTAGCATTTTGGGTTCAGTTTGGAGGCTCAGCTCAACCCTGGGTTTAATGACACCTTTTACTTTCAGAAGCCACTCTGGACCTGTGTGAAAAGTGAACCAGAAAACACTCTGGGGGAGGAAACACTGAGTGTGTCTTAAACCTGAGAGGCAGCTGTGGAGAGAGTTGACTCCTGGACTTTACTTTTTGGCCCATACAACTGTCATGTTACCAACAAGCCATGTCACCACCCTGACGTCTTCCCAGAAGTGCAGTCATGAGGGCAGGTGGGTTCTGTAGGAAAGCCCCATTCAGGCTGAAGCTGTGTATGAACAGGTCCAGTGTGTTTCAGCTTCTTGCAGCCCAGTCTGAGGTACTTCAATGGACCTCATTAGTCTCCTGCCCCTACATCTCCTAGTCTTTAAGATATTTCTCCATGTAACATTTATTCTTATATTTCAAATGGGGTTTTAAAGCACCCCAAAACTGCACAAGAAGGTTAGAAATGAGATTGATGGAAATTAGGTGCCTGACTCCTTTAACTGACCATAAAAATATGGTTATGTCATTCATCAGTTACTAGTACCCTTAGAAATCTGGTCTGGACAAACCAAATCCCGAATTTCTGTAGTTCTTAGATATCTAAACCCATCAGACCATTGTCACTCAGCTGCTATGTTAAGACTAAAGACTGATAGGTTTCTATTGAATGGCATTTGCAAAGCTACTTTGGAGCTAAGAAATCAGACTACAGTAGGGTAGAGGTGCTAAATTGTAAAGAACAGGAAAAGATTTATAAATGTAAGAAAAGGTGATTTTCCAAGGTCACATAGGAAATTTACAGCAAAACAGAAGCTCTCATCCAGAGCTTGCAAGGAGCAGGTTAATACTTTAACTACTAGATTATGGGCTTGCTTCACTACTGCAAGCAGCTTGGTGTAGATCATTGAAAAATATAAAGGTTTTCATACTCCCTACAGAAACAGTCCCATGCAACTTAATAAAGACAGATACAGTTCTCTGTAACATTTTCATGTTGCATTGTACCCATCAGAATGCTTTGAAAGGGAAAATTCTAAAGTTTTAATTATAGGATGGTATACATTTTTATGCAAGGTTATTGGTGTCTATGAAATTATTTAGGCTTTTAGCATAATGTTGTGAGAATTCTATTTCAGGGAATGCTTTTAGGTAGAGGTGTAGTGGTTTACCCCATTCCCTTCCACTCTATAGGACTTTTCCAGAAGAATTCCAATAATAATGGAAAGGTAATTGTACCATGCACCTGTAAAATTACCATTTATAGTACAAATATATAATAAATAAAATGGAAAATAAGCATACAATGAATTTGTATTATTTTACTACACTGTGGTGTATACTCTTCAATAAATCCTGATAATAAGGCTTTCAAAAGTGGAATTTCATTGGAATTATTTTATAGCATGCCATGTAATTACTATTATAGGCAAGGTTATGTTTTGCAAGCAAGGAACAAATAAAGCTGTCAAAGGGTTATTTTAATAGACATCATGCTTTTGCAGAATATTATGGTACCAGTAATCATACAATAAAATATGGACCTTTTAAACTACTGTGGCTGAATATAATTCAAATGTCAGTAGCTCCCGAGTAGTTTCTTTATGTGTAATTCTTTGCACTTGGTGAATAATAGTCAGATGATGTCCATTCATGGTCTGGCTTCTTAGAAAGGTCGAAAGTGAGAAGCATGATTTTTTATAGACAGGAAAATAACCCAAGAGCTCATATGCTGAGAGATGTAAAGATTGGGACTGTTTAGCTTGTAGAGCAGATGAATAAGGAAGGGTTATGACAAAAGGGTACAAAATTAGGGGTAATATAAAAATAGTAAATCGGAAACTTCTGTTCACGCTATCTTGCAGCACAAGGGCAGGGAGAGTAATGAAAAGGGAAGAATGAAAAAGGAGGAAGGCAATCTGAACTGGTATTTTTTTTAAAATAATCTATAAAATTCATTGCCAAAAGACAGTGGGATCAGGACATGAGTGGGCTCAATACTGAGCTGGAATCTTATCTGACTCCTCATTGCTACCACCACGGATTTGGGAAAGGATTCTCCAGAACACAATAAATGAAATCAAACTAAAGACAATGTTACAAGATTATTTTTTCCTGGTTAGATGACCCCTTATATAACTTTTCTTTCTGAGTTACTGACATTTCCATTGCTCAGATGTAGCCTAGGAGTATATAAACTGCTTATCTCAACCACTATGACAATTCTTTTGATCCCTACTATAACCAAAATCTCCACAGCCCAACTGGGAGGCTTCCCATCAGCCTTTTATCTTGAGCAAGACCACATTTCCCAAGAGGAAAGAAAAAAGGTGTGTTATTCCAGCAAGGATTTAGGAACCTAATTCCCCTTTGGTGAAAGGATTATGCTGAATTCCTTTTGTAAATTAATGGGATATTGGTAAAACTGGTAGGCCTGAGATTTACAGCATGTTCATGAGGCAAGAAACTTTGTGGACCTGGAAACACTTTGCCTGTATTAATATTTTTTACATCTAGGTCTAATCAGACCTAGGCATATAACACAATGGTTTCACTCGTGCTAAGAACATGTGGACAGCTATGTGAATAGCATCTCATAAACAGGGAAAACACCAATAGTTTGCAGTATAGGAGAGACCTTTGTACAATGTGCTATACTCCACAAGCTCCTGAAGATGAGAGGTGACTTGCAGGGGCCACTGAAGCTGCCAGCAGGAGCCAGCAGAGACACAGGGACATGTAAAGAGCTCATCAGCAAGAAATAACCTGAGGGACTCCTAATTAAGAGCAATTAGCCTCCCTTCCAGGCAGCCATCACTCTCCTTAAGAGTCTTTAGCATAAAATCAATTCCCCAGGGAAATCTAAGTAACTCCCTCTGCTGAGGTATACAGTGTGTTCAGCACAATCAGGTGCCTAAACATGAGAATGCAATGAGATTTGGATACCAATCTCTTCACATGTCAAAGTCTCAGATATAACATTAATACCACAGCAAAGACATTTAATGCTGAAAAGTCTCATCCCTGTTACATGGCTCAGCTATGTGATAAAACCAAGAGGTTCAGATCCTCCTTTGAGTGTCCTCTCCAGGTATTTGGTTGCTGCTTATCACCATGATAATTTTTATTTACTGCTGTTTTCTCTTTCTCCTCATCTTTCTGTATCTCCATTACAAAGTCACTTAAAACTAACTCTCTGCCATCAATTTCTCTTACATTTTCCTACCTGCTGTCCCACATGTTCACTCAGCTCCCACAACCCTATTCTATGCTAGTTTGTTTTCTTTTTTTTTTTTTCTTTTTCTTTTTGCATCTCCCTTTTAAATTCCTAAACCAGGATTTTATATCCCTTCTAAGGCAAAAAATATTCTCCCTACCTTCAAGTATCACTTTGAAACCACTTTTCCTCTTAGCTTACAATTGATTTGTACAATGCTGCACTTTGTGATGACACTAATAAAACAATAGTATGCACCCCACATCTCACCTGGAGGCACTTTAAATGGTTATAAAAACTGAGGCAAAAGTCATAGATGGAAATCACTTCATCGCTTGGTGAAATGCAGCTGCATTAGGATGAAATGTGGCAGCTGCAGAAAAGAATGCTGTAGCAGTTTATTACAAGAAACAACGAGAATACTTTATCCAGCTGAAACTACTAACAGGATTTATGATATAGATAAAATTCAAATAATATCTATATATTGGGAGCTGACAAGGACACCAGGCTCGCCTCCATTTAGTCTTAGGAAAAATGCTCTGGTATTGCTAATGAGGAGAAGTGATTAAGAGTTTGGTTCCCCTCATATCCTCCTCCTTCCCCATTAGGATTTACATTCCTTTTCTTGCCTTCTGACAGCCCCCATGAGTCTTGGCTCAGCACAGTCTCAGAGGACAGAGTACTACCCACCCATTCCCCAGTACCATGCTGCCCTTCCCACCCATTTGGTCTGCCATTCAAAAGCTGGACTTGAAAATGTCCACTGAAAAATGTGTTTGGATAAAAGTACAGAAAATGTGAGTCTTCAAGGGTTATAATATAAAATATATTTTATTTTTAATGTGGAAGGAGATTATCAACTAGGTAGAGAAGGGATAACAATTCCATCCTTTGGAATCTATTCCGAAACTTCTGGTGACTCATAAAGTCACTGTGGGACAAATTTTGAAAACAGGCTCTCATTGAGTTTCTGCTTTTGAGTTTCCAAGTTAAGAGATCTAGGCAGATCCTATATCCTCTTCTCAGCACCGGTGAGATCACATCTGGTATGCTGGGTCTAGTTCTGGGCTTCCCAATAAAAGGAAGATACAGATTTACTGGAGTGAGTCCAGCACAGGGCTACAAAGATGATTAAGGGACTGGAGCATCTGACAGATGAGGAGAGGCTGAGAGAGCTGGGACTGTACAGCCTGGGGAAGAAAAGAGCCAGGTGCATCTCATCTATGTGTATAAACATCTGAAGGGAGGGTGCAAAGAGGGCAGAGCCAGGACATCCTTAGTGATGCCCAGTGATAAGCAATGAGCACACACTAAAACACAGGAGGCTCTACCTGAAGATCAGGAAACACTGTTTTACTGTGAGGGTGACTGGTAAGGGTTGTGCAGGGAGGTGGTGGAGGCTTTGTCCTTGAAGATACTCAAAAGACACCTGGACATCATCTTAGCCAGCTGTAGGTGGCCCTGCTTGAGCAGAGGCATTGGACATGACAACCTCCAGACATGCCCTCCTACCTCAATCATTCTGTGATTCTGTGACTACTTCAGGAAATATGTAAAAATAACCCTAAACTGACCCAAAAGGGAGGAGGAGAAAATCTGCACCAGCAACATCATGCTTCTAGTGGAGGATTTCAGATTAGGACTTGCTGTAAGCTCCTCTACACCCCTTCTCTTCTTGAGGAAGACTGGCACCACTGATTTTAGGACCCAGAGAGTCATAAGAAGGGTAAGCGTAACACCAGGGAGTGGTGTAACTAATAGGAAGCACATATGTATCAATTCCAACTGTACCACTACTGGAAACTTGCCATAACTTCATATTTGGAATTATAAATGTTATTACCTTTGTACCTGGACTAACTCTTTGATTAGACTGCTAATTCTTTAATTACACAAGCAGTAAATTCCTTGAGCTGTACACAAGGAACGTTTATTCAGTGCAGGCAAACTGCACAAGGTGTTTTGCCTGGTACTCTGCTCTTGAGATCTGGTTTGAATTTGGATGCAGCAAATAGACCCCACTACATGCAGCCTGCAGTTAACCTTCATCCTTGCAAGGTTTTGAAACATGTCCTCTCTTGTGAGGCTAGGGGAGATTTGCAGACAGCCTGAATTCAAGACGCACAAGGTCTCTAGAGTGGCCTGACATTCAGAAGGCTCCCAAGAGGATGTATTCCTGGTCTGAACTCTCATGGGTACTTTAAACTCCAATTAAAGACAGAGATTTAATGTCTCTGGAAACCAGACTTTTCAAGCTCAGTGTCCTAAACCAGAGGTCAAATTTCAGACTTCAACACCTTGCTTAGTTTTTCCACAATACCCAATGTGGTTTGCATGTGTGCAGTACTGAAGTTAATTGGTCAGACAGTAATTGAAGCTCATCAGATGAAAGGCACTATGGAATGCAGGAGAATGCTTCATGTTATAATTTGAGTGAATATGTAAACAATACCCCAAAAGACAGATGTTGTCATCGCAAACTTTCTCTCTGAATTATTCAGATAAGTAGAACAAAACATAATTCCTTATCAACATATTAATTATTCTTTGATTATACCCTTCATGTGCTGTAGATGTTCAAATTACAAGTGGGCAATCAGATATACATCAGAGAATCTCTACCCGTTCAAGGTGGTCTTCATGCTGTGAATTTATATTAAACAGTGAATATTAATATGAAACTAACTCCCCTTGGAGATAATACTTTGATGTATTAATTAAAAGACTTCTCAGTTCTTGTTTATCACAAATTAAGATTAAAGCTATTTCTTTTGGAGTTCTGTGTGAGATGAGTAATTGGGAGTGCAAGAAACATGGTAAAATACAGCACATAGAGAGGGGCTCAAATATTCAAGACAGAGGTCTGAATCCATGGCTTGTGCACAGTGGATGTCATGCAAAGTGCTGAGCTCTCACCTGGTGTTATCAGTATTACCTGCCATTATCAGCCGATTAACACTACAAACAGATCTGAATTTAGATCCCACTGTTTCCTTATTAGATCTTTCCATGAAAAGGCCTATTGAGAAAGATGTCCTGTGTATTTCTTCCAAAAAAACTAAACCCAAAACAGCAGAATGTCAGCTGTTCACACAGTTGGGAAGAAGCTGTCATCTACATTATCCTGAAAGTGCAGGGAAGAGACGTACTCACATGCCCAGATGACTTTTTCTGATTCACAGTGATATTGTAATTATTATCATTGAAATATATCAACATTATTAACATTTCATCATGCCTCAAGATTGTAGTGAACATTTATAAAATTAAGGTTAACAGTTTGTGGATATCTACTTTTAAAATTATGATTTCTGAGAGGATTAAACATCAAAGACCCATATACGCTTAACACTTTTTTCCAGTTGCTGTTTACTACCAGAATATTACTAACAAAAGTTGCCAGAATATTTTCTTATGACTGTATGAAGAAATGAAAAATCAGTAAATTAATATTAAGCACAAATACTAGTTTCTTTTCCTATTCCCAACTTGGTCCATCTTAGTTTTTGGAGTTACATTGATCCTCTGCAGAGCCAGATGTGATGTGTTAAGTTGGCTCTGCCGTGAGAAGGTGTTGGACCAGACAGTCTCTATTGTTTGATGGTTCTACAACTGTTTAAAATTATTTCAGTGAAATATCACATGATTATGTAAAGATGTTATTGTGAACTAAATTTTACCCTTTGTTTTGACTGTAAAAACAGTGGAGTCACACTAGTGTGTGTTTCAGCATGATCTAGTCCAGAGCCACTAATTACATGGCTGTATGCTGATCTTTGTAGTCATGAGAAAAACAAAGAGATTAAAGGAAACAATTACTTGCTTACTAAAAAAAGAAAACCTCTCCTCACTCTGTCTTCACAAAGGCGCCCATTTTTAAGAAAGTGTCTTCCAAACACTTCTCTCCAACACAAAAACAGTACTAAGTGTGGGAAAGTCAAATTACAGGTTCTTTTTTTCCAGTAGCAGTGGAGCTACTGTTCAGACATCTCTTCAGACAGTTTCCATCACACATACCACAATGGAAATTTAGTTTTGCTGAATAGATACAGATAACTTTCAATATCAAAGCGGTGCACTCAAAAGCCCAGAATTTTAAGGGTATTTCCTAACCAGTAGAGTGCTGATCTTCAAAGACATTTGAACATTTAACTCTCATTTGCCTTCCCAAGAACCTTTGATTCTGATTCACTCAATCTTGCTACTACTTCCAAGTGGCTTCAGACTAGATCCATTAGGATTGCAGCATGATATTCTACAAACTTTGGCACATACACATCTAAACACACTTTTAAAACACAAAGGGAAGATTACAGAGCAAGCAGTTTTACCAGTGAGCTGAACTGTTTTGGATATCTGAACTAAAATTCTTCCAAGATTTTTCTTCACATAAATCATAATTTTCTTTTGTTCAGTCCCTTTTGCAGTGGAAGCTGCAGTCCATACAGCTACAGACCAACACACATTTATCTGTTCATACTGAAGGGAGGAAGGAACAGACAACTTGGCTATGTCAGTATATTTACTATTTTTAGCATTTTGCCTGAAGGGTCTAATTTCCTTTCCATACCTTTTTTATAGAAGTCCGTGGGGGTTTTATGTGCTCCTTCAAGTAGAGAACAGACATTTAATGATTTAATGTAGTGAAAAATGCAGGTTTTCCATTCTTCAGCTCACATAGGCCTGTTTCCAACTATTAAAACCATTTTACAAAATAACTGCTCCCTATAATACAAAATTCTGCAATTGCAGAAATTGTATCTGGGTATCCATAGCACTGCCACTACTCATTTCCTTACCCTTGCTACACCACAGAGCAAATGGAAGCCAGATTCACAGAACTCTGTAATTACTTGACAATAACCATTGCCAGCAATAAAGCAGAATTAGCAAAGAACTAATTAGAGCACCACCCAGGACTAACAGCACTTTACACTTTTTTCCTATTATTTTTAGCTACAAGCAGGAAAGATACAAATTGCTCTTTTATCAAATAGCATGAAAGAGCTTAGGTAAGCTAGGTGGTTGCAGTTATCACTTTATAAAGCTGGAGTCTTCCCTTCAGCTATGTGGCAAATATTACCCTGGAAGAAGACAGCAGGAAGGCTGAAGACCAACCAGTGCCTGCTCCCTGTCAGTACAGGAAACTGGGTCTGCGGGGTAGAGAGCGGAAGACACCAAAGCTACCAAAGCACAAACCTACTATTTTCATGTCAATGTCTTTAGCTGGATAACAGGAGGCAATAATGAAGGGCTGGCTCTGCAAACGTCAGTGAAACACAGTCTGGGCATTTTTAAACTTGCTGGCTGAATTTCAACTATTTCTTCATCTTGTAATAGTTGATGGGAAATCAGTTGGACAGTTTCAGTTGCCATCTCACGGACAGAGTCCCTTTGCTCTGGTTGCTGGAGAGCACATTCCCACTCATCTGAATCATTACTTGCCTGACTGTGGGCAGAGATGGTTTGGACACCAGGCAGTGCTACCAGCTAGATATTTGGAAAGTAAATGACTAATTCCTTGCTCAGCCAGACTTTTGGTGGGAAATGAGACAAAACACTTAACACACTTCAAGTAAAAAAGGGAAAAAAAAAAATGTTCTTCCTTCCTTAGGAAGGAAAATTGTGAGACTTGGTCTGCTAAAGTGGGTACTATTCTCAAAAATATGCTCCAAGTACATGAAGACCACGTAGCTACCTTGCATGAGGCGGTCTTCTTTCCTTTGTGACTTCAACAATCAGGTGGGCTGGATATCAGGCAGGAGATTGGGTTAGGTTCTATTTAGAATTTGGTCAAGCCCTTGGCTATCTCAAATCTTATTTATTTCGCAGGAGCATCTGGTCATAGAGAGACACAAGACAAAAGGCACCTGCCCTTCCAACAAATATTTCCCACTTGGAGTTAGGAGCTGTCCTAAGACGTGACCTGATTCCTGATCATTTAGAAAGGATTCACCAGGAGATCAATGAATATAACTCCATGGTACAGTCTGAGGTCAGTTTAGTTCAAGAGAGAGGCTAGTGAAGTAAAAATAAACAAATAAAACCCAGGGGTTTTTAGAAAAAACTGAGCAGAGTGTTGAAGTGCATACTTGAAATACTTCCTCCAAACTCTGCCACGCTGCTGCTCCAGCACTTGGTGCTTGTTCAACGTGCGCTACGTGGATGCACCCAGGTCTGCGCACATACATTTGCCTAGCAGAATGGGAGAAGAAATGTGACTGTTTCTGAAAAATGAAGTGTTTATGGCTTGCTCAGCTTCAGAATATGCTCCATAATCTTCAGCACTTACAGTGTGTCGCTCATGGGCTTGCAACAGATTCCCTCTGAACAGAAGCCGCTTTGTGCTCACTGCTGAAGAAGCACGCACTGTGCGAGTGCCATACTGTATTTTGGCAGTAGCTCTTAGAAGTAAATTTACAGAGGATTAAGGAGATGGAAGGCAGTGTGCCTTGTACTGTAATTCTGCAGAGCTTTAAAACACCCTGTTTAAAGAAGAAATGAGAGATGGCTGCTATTCAAACTCTTGAGGCCTGAGGTCAAATTTTTGGGCAAAATTTCTATTTGGTCTTCAGGAAAATAAATCCCGAAACAACAGCAGCTGCCCTTGCCTAGAAGGAGTGTGTGAGGACACCTCTCTCCTTCGGATGTCACCTCCAGTGTTGAGGTGGGTGCTGTCCCCAGGGGCCCAGGACCACCTGGACACGCGCCAGCTGGAAGCTCCCTGCCAGCTGCTGCGCTGCCTCTGGGATCATCAGCCCAGGGCCCTTCCCCACCTCCAGATGTGCTCCAGAAAAAGCAGGATCCAGGGGCTGCTCTGACTTTATGTCCTCTCAGGGCCAGGAGAATGAATGTATGTGCTGAGGACATGAGCCATTTTTGGCTGTCTGATGCTGCATATACATGGCATACACAGATAAACACAAAGACTGAAAATTGGTTGTGTACACTTTGAAGGAAAAGTGCTTTATTTTCCAAGTCTAGCCTTTTTCTAGACTTGACCTTGGTCTGCACTTTTAAGAATCTTGACATTTTTTGATGGTTTATTTCACTTTCAGATTTTGGCAGGGCCTAGCCTTAGATACGCCAAAAGTATGATAAGTTGTTCTCCAGACAGAAACAGAAGGAGAAAGCAAGCAGTTGCCTACAGAAGATGGTCACTCCTACAGATTTCACTGTAAAAATGCCTGGCTCATTTTTCAAAAGGAGGAGCCTAAATCTGACAATGAAATCACAGCAAAATGGAAGTTAGAGATTTTAAATAACCATCTTAAGAGCCCACATGTTGCTCTGAAAACACTGGTTTAAACTGAGCACATGATAAAGGTATTTTGATTTACAAACGGGCTGTGTTTGGCAACATTTTTTTATACTGTAATGGTAGTTAGAAATCCAGAACTCAAGGCAGCCTGTGGCTGCTGTAATATGCTCTGAAATCTCACTTACTACTAAGCAATCACACTCATGTACTGAAAATCATGGTTCTTTATTTTCTGGTAGAGCTTCATCTTTAAAGACAAACAATAAGCCAAACAAAGCAGTCAGGACTCTGCTGGTTTACCCGCTCTGGGGAATGTGCAGGGGAGGCAACACTGCCAAAAGGTGAAAATTATAGCTTTGATGCTCCACTGGCTGATGCTGATTTTGAGAACAGTGATGGGGTTTTTTTCATTAATCTTTCTGCAACTCCAAGCCAAAGCCAAATGCTAAAAGTAGCCTCATAACTGTGTCTACAAAGCTACTATATGTTTAATGCATTTCAAAGCATTTCCTGCATTTATTGTTTACTGATCTGGCCTTTCCTCATCAAGGGTAGAAAAACATACTGAATCCTCATCACCTGCAAGCTCAAACCCCCTGGAAAGAACTTTTGCAGGGAAATGTTATTGTGGTGAGGATTTTCAGGGAGTGCTGGAGTTTTAATTTTTCTCATGATGTTTTGCATTTTTCTTCTAAATGAACAGGAAAAAACTCATCTGGCTCTCATTTGAATTCTCAATAGACTTTAGAAAGGAAATTCCAACTAGAAGTGTATTCCTACACCTAAAATCTATGTGGGAACTAGGCTGTGTGCTTGTCTCAAACCAACAGCAGGCAGAGAACTGGAGCTAAGGCTGGATCAGCAGCAGACCTGATTGTTTTACATAACAATAAGGGTCTCAGGGGTTGGTTTTATAAATCAGGCATCAAAAGGACACATCAGAAGCTTGACATTAAGCGTATGTTTAAGTTTCTAGTTGGCCTTTCTTCACAACAGCCATTTTGTCACCCATACAGAATAACTTTTTATATAAATATTTCTGGGGAATTTCTGGATAAACTGCATGGGAATCACAGAATCATAGAATCATCTCATCTATCTGCAGCTGCACTGGAATATTTATCCCAAGTTCTCTTGAAGGTTATGGAGAGAAAGAGAGACTTCCATGAATGCATTAACTTTGTATTAAAGTTAATGTCTAAAAGAGGTAAAATGGCTTTTTTCCAGAAAGTACTTGTTCTTCTCTAGGGGTGATACAAAGGACTTGGTAGGAACAGGCATATAAAGCTAGAAATATTTCTAGTGAGATGAAATACATTTTTTTCTTTGAGGTATCTTCTATTAATGTATTGAGTGACTTAAGGTCCCTAATTTCTCCTATTTGCACCTGATTTTCTCCATTTGTAGTGATGACATAAATTATCTGTATACATATTTGCAAAGGGATTTGAGATTTATGTAGGAACATTCCTGTATAGGTGTGCTGTTTGCCACAAACAGCATGCATTTCCCACACAAAGCATGGCACTGAATTACAGTTAGTTGACCTCAGAATCCACTAATCTCAAACACAAGCAAGAAAGTAAGTACTTGGGTTGTTCACCCGTGTCTTTTTCATCAGTTCACCTGCTGGTTTCCACAGGGGACATATATACCTCACTTACCAGAACTAAGCTGTGCTTATCAAGATTTCCCCTGCAGTTGTTACTATATATTCTCGGTATTCAGGTTTTCTTTAAGGATCTTTAGCCTATAAGCAACTCCAAGTACTATAGATTTTTAGAATTTGACAGAAAATGCTCTTCTTTCCCTAAAAATGTGGGCTGTCTCTGGACAAATATGTTAGGTCAAAGCACAAGGCCAGCAGAGCTAGTTCTAAGTTAAAGTCATGTGGTGGGCAGGTCTTCCCAGACCTTGCAGGAAAGCAGGCATCTCCACTTTCCAGCACCCTAAGGGCATTGTTCTTGGCTCTATGTAGACCTATCAAATTAACTCATTGCTCAGTGCACAACAGAGACCAATGTGTGAATGTGATGCTGGCAAAGCCTCACCAGAGGGTTCTCATCATTGATGTAAGACAAATATACCAGATTTTTAGATACATAATTCTGCACCTTGCTCACTCTATTGCTTTCCTATAACCACTGTTGACTACTGCCTTCTCTGCTTTTTTCTTCTCTTTCAGTTTAGAAACCTTGGGCGGAAACTTCTGACAGCAGTTAGTTTGTGCCATGCCTATTTGGCATGCCATGCTGCACTATTGCACAAATAAACAGGGAACATGATGTAAAACTGCAGCAGCAGATTTAACTAAGATCCAATTGTACTCGATGTCATCTGGATGTGGAAGAATGTTCCCTTAAATGAAAAATCTTCGACAGAAAAACAAGCTCACCCTTCATAATAATGTGCCATAACACAGGACAATACACCATCTTTGACTTATGACTTCATTGGTAAGAAATGGGCGCCTAGCGATGGCATTTCTCCTCCAACAGACAGATGTGCTATTATGTTGTTCCTTCTGCCCAGATCTGAATTTGGGGTATCCTTGAAAGCTTGTATGAAGCCACTATTTACTAGGAAGTGGTAATCTGTCCCATATCACCTCTCAAATAAATTACCTCTGGCTGAACCACCAGTGTTAGGGTGGGGGGAGGTTACTGGCTCTTGAGTCAGATGATGAGATTGTAAGCAGCTAAAACAAATAGTTCATATTTCCAGGTGCAATTTTCTAATGTAACAGTCTCATTTTTACTGTGTTTATCACAGCAGAAACTCACTGGCAGCCTGAGTAAGTGCTTTGACTTGTGATACAGTCAACTAAGAAACTAACAAAGAATTATTTTCTCAAAAAATTTAAGGACAAACACATTTACAACACCAGGGCCTCTGAAGAGGAAATACCTCAGGGAGAATACTGTTATTAGGTGACACTGAGCAAATACTTAAGCAGAAGTGATTGAAGCAGACTGTATATCCTAAGGAATTAATGAGCATCTTGGAGGAATTGATGGTCTGAGGCACAGCCTCAGGTCATTAAACCTCAAATGGTTATTAATCCCCAGGAAATGTTTTCTGTCAAGGTCATTAATGCTATTATACAGTGGAAACTGAGGGTGTATTGAGAAATTAGCGTGTAGTCTGTTTGCAGGAGAAATGCTCTCAGTAGGCATGGGTAGCTCGTTTCCAGAAGGATGCTGCAGCATCCAGGAGCCACCTGGCTTGCCTGAACTTCCATATCACCCTCTCCACCACTTCTAAGCTAAGTCACTCTTTTGCAGTGTCACTACAGGAACTTTATCATGCATTGAGCAGTTAAATTAGCAGCTCGGTGTAACTCCAAGGGATAACAGTAGCTAAAGAGCCTCAGAGATACTTTAGCATATGTTTTTAGATCAGAGTCCTGTCCTACCAGTCCATCTTCTTAGAATAAAAATAGGAAAACTATTCAATTGATGTATATACACTGCTGACCACAGCATTTGACTGAAGGGTGAAACTGTACAAGTGTTAGGATCGTTACCCTTTTCTGAGAGTTTTCTAGGATAAAGGTCTCCCTCTACCTCACTGACTTCAAGCAGAAATACTTAGAACCAGAACAAATACATCCACTGGTGACTGCGAATTAACACCAGGAGCTTGAGCAGCAGGCAGAGAAGGGCACAGTAGTGGTGAGATCCCAGTTTGGGGCTTTCCTCTTGGACCCCTGCTCCACATTGGGCACGTAGTGAACGATGCCTCAGCTTCACAGGCACTGCTATTACCTTCCCATCAGGTATCGAAAATGTTGGGGCATGGGTCCCATGATTTTTTTTATAAGTAGGGTCTAGAATGAGGCAGTTTGGTGCATTTTATGTAGCTAACAGCTAAGACCAGATGTCAGAAAGTGGTATTTTTTTTCCAGATTCTGCTACTGGTTTATGATTTGAATTGGGCAAATAAAACCCCGTAATTTTGTTAAATTATCTTTGTGCATCAGCTTTTCCTACATTAAAAAGGCTACAGCCATACCTACCACTAGAGATATTTTGAACTTTGAATTAGATCTATTTACAAGGGACCTGGAGATCTTTGGTTTCAAATTTATTATTTTATAATGATCAATGCTTTATTTTTAAGGCAATGCAACAGAATACAATTGCCTACATCTGTTCCTTCTGCTATAAACTAAGCAGGAAAACCAGAAAATTGTTACATAGTAGGATCATTCTGATTACATCCCTAAGGATGATTTAGCTATCCAATTATGCAGCTGTCCAAATTAAGAGAAGTCTTTGTTTATCGAAGAGCCTGAAGAGATTTAGAAAGCAACAGTATATTATACTAAGTAAAAAGAAAGAACAAAAGGACATAATGATTTATTTAATTCCCCTGACAATGTCTGCATTAAATGATCAATACTTAGACATGCATTGCCATTTACTGTTTGATTAAGTGCCCTAACGTTCACTTGCATCAGCCAGTGCATCCTTACTAAATGGAATTTATGCAAATGTTATTTCAATTACACATCTCTACATAGGTGTCAGGAGCACACCCATCTGTGGGGAACCAGAGGGCAAATTCATTGTTATTCTTTAGTCTGACTGATTTCCTGAGAGATACTCACTCAATAAAAATGGTACATTATTGGAGTACTGAAAAGGACTTGAACAATTATATTAAGAAAAACACACCTTTGTATGGTATGACTACATAGTTCTTGCATGTATTTGGATCCTTGATTTTGTGAACGATATAAATTTATATGCTTAGGCACCATTACTGTAAAAAATGAAGTTATGCTCTTTAAATGTAAAAAATGAAGTTATGCTTTTAAAATATAAATATAGCTGGATATTTCTAGAATGAAACTTTCACTTAATTTATGTTAGAGACCATTCAAGTACCTGAAGAAGAACTGCACACATGTCCCAGTACAAAACATTTTATTTGGCAGTACTGGCTTGGACATGGTTGTTAAACCATAAATCAGATAAAATAAGTATTTGGACACTAAATTATTTTTGGACTTGGAAAATGCCACTAATGCTTTATTTTTATAGCAGTATGTTCCTGTAGCCTTGATTGAGATCAAGAGATACATTTAAAGTCGTCTTCTTCTGAAGAAAAGACTAATATAAACTTCTGCTTCAAGGGACCAAACTGTGCAGCTTAGTGCTGTCTTGAATAAGATTGCTTTCCTGATCAGGATTTTAAACAGATTTGTGTCATCTAAATCACTCCACCTAAGCATGTCTAACATTTATATCCTTGCCTGCTTTGCTGGATTACGCTATCAGGCACACATCATACTATTAATGTAAGAAATATATTTTGAAAAAAAACTCCACGTGTCTTGGATCTCTCCTGTACCTTCAACAAAACAGACAGTTCCTTATTCATGGGCTCCTTTTCTCTTTCTTTCATTTCCTAAGTGTACCTCTTCTTTGTGACTTTCCAGCTGTTTGGGGTTTTTTTTATTGTCTTGGCTTCCACACTTATCTCACTGATGCTCAGGATACTTCAATGAGTCTCTGTCAGATTTCATTCCTCCCATTCACTCTGGTCACTGAGTTTTGGAAAACGTTGAACTGTCTGCAAAGGAAGTTGCTTTTCCTTCAGTGGATCTTACACAAACATAGAGTAAGGAATCACTTGATAATACTACCATCTGACTCATGTACTTCAAACTGATAATAACCGCAGCCACATCCTGGAAAATGACCAGTTTAAAAATAATACTAAGAAATTTACTCTATTTTTTCTACTCCCAAGAACGACCATGCTCATTTTTATCTTGAAAAGACTTCATCTAAGAGGTTGAAATTGATCATAGAAAATAAGACCAAAATGGAGATTTAAAGTCCATCTTCACCACTCCCTGCTGAAACCTGCAGAACTAATATTTACACTTCCCTAGAGGAATCCTGGATTCAGGACAGCTCTGAGAAATACACACTCTGAGATACACCTGACCAAACAGGTTGCTTTGCTCTCAAACCAGCTAGGTGGCAAATTTACTTCCCTAGGCCAAAGCAGATGTTTTGATGATACAGTTCCAGCTCTGTTCTCAGATGGAGATGTTAACCCGAGCAGTGTTCAGCTGCTGTGGCTGGAATGCGCTGCTTACTTTTCCATCCCTTGCATTTAACGACCTCTGAATTGCTGCATTTGTGGCTATTCAGCAGAAACTCAGGAAACTTCTCATCTTTTCCTGCAAACAGTATCTAAATATTCCTGCCGTGCTGGTGTCTCAGCATCGTTTATATCCTTACTTACAGAAATGGTGGCATTTCATGCAATGCAGCTTTCTGTGGTTTGTGTGGGGTGCTGGATGGTAACCTCAGCTGCAGTGCCCAGATTAGGTAACACTCACTTCTTCTGAAGAGCAGGTCTCTCCAAAGTGGCACAGATTTGTTTGGACGAGAGGTCTGCACAACTGTGAGTTTCAGAAGGCAAATGAGTGGATTCCAAGAAAGCAAAAATACCGGTGAATGAAAAGCTAAGAATATACTTTGGGTGGAACGTGGAAGAGAAAATTGCTAACTCCTCAAATAACGTTGTTTATTTAACAGTATCCTGTTGTGAGGAGCTATGGAACTGCAGTCACTATGAGTAACTGAGTACTCATGTCAAGATAATGTGATGGATTATAATGAAAGTCCACTCTTAAGAGAACAATATTTGTGTCAGGCAGATACTGCTCTTCCAAATAGCCCAGGGTTATTCTGTACAGGGCACAATGACCAAGAAGAGTGTCTGACCAGCAAGGAGTATGTTCTTTGAAATAAAGAAATCCCCAAATTATTCTCTTAGTGATAAATATCCGTCCAAAACAGTATTTCAGTGATAATTTTTGCCGAATACCAGACACTTTCACTACTAATAGATAACCTTAAGAGTACATTTCTATTTAGTACGAGTGAAAAGATCGGAATTTAGCCCTAAAAGTCTTTGTACACAAAGCCTTATAAATAGTTCACAAAGAATGACTGTTTTTCTCTGCTTCTGCAAAGAAAAATGCTCATTCAAATATACACTTACTTACAAAAAATTGTTCAGAAAGATTGACAGGTTTTGAAAACCAAATCTTGCTGTGCATAACCAAGTCTCTACGTTTATCTGGTGACTCTGCAATACTCAGCATACAAAAAGTGGTAAAGAAGCATTAATTAGTATTACTTTGCTGTCATATTATTGTTTTTCTTCAATTTCAGTGCCTTGGCAGAAACACTCCCCAATGATGTCCTAAAGCATCAATGCAGAGATTGCACACTTCCTCGTCATCTGCTTTTTCCTATTTTCTTTCCTTTAAATTATTTCAAGGCTGAGGTAGTAGAACACAGAAAAGATGTATTTACTCTCTCTTCCAATGCAGACAGGTTTTGAAACAATGCAGTAGGCCTATCCCCAAAAAAACAGAGTTTGCCACATTTCAATTTGCACCCATTGAGTGTGAGTGTTGCTGAAGGCAACTGCTGTACCACTAAACTGAGGCATATCTGCTTCCCAACTTTGTATCACAGAATCATCCTGGTTGGAAAGGGCCTTGTATAACACCAAGTCCAACCATAACCTAAATCCACCAACTATAACCTAATCTACCCATCCAGTGCTTAAATCATGTCCCTAAGCACTACATCTATATTTCTTTTAAACACTTCCAGGGATAATGACTCCATCACCTCCCTGGAACTGTTGATTCAGTTTTATGCCTCAGTTTACAGTCTGTCTTGGTAGCTCACCCAACATGCAATGAACAGAATCCAACTAGATTTTGCAGGGAATTGCATGGAAAAAAAATCCCCAGATGTCCTTTGCTATTGTTTTCCATTTGTTATTATATGGAATTTGTCATTGTGGTTGGAAAGGAGAGAAATACAGATGCAATAAATAAATAAATCAATCAAAATTGGAAAAGGTAGTCTTAGGAGAAGTTGTTATTCAAGTCTGTCAGGCAGATCAGATACCATTTCCCTGCTCCGTTAATTTTTACTCACATCTGGCAACCAGTCCTGAAAGTCTCCAAGACTTTATGATGCCTTGAAATAAAAAGGACAAGACCTTCTCCTCCATTTTGGAAGACATCAGGGCATTGGCATCTGCAGTAAATGCAAAGACCCTTCCAACACAGCCTTTAAGAGCTGTGTAAGGGAGCTGCTCAAAGTATGGCAGTCCATCGTGACACCAGTAGCATCATCTCATTTTTACCACGACAACTCCATACCCCGAAGGTAAGGACAGCTTTCAGGGGATGAAAAAATTAGAAAGGACAGTATCACAATGAATCCCCAGGAATGCCAAGATGGAAGATTATCCTTAACTGAAACGTAATGCATAGATTTACTGTGGGTTTTTACCTTGGAACTACCTAGGAATTTATTTCATAATTATTTCATCCAAATCTGTACAAAATTTGCAAGACGTTTAGATCCCTTCTGCCAGCCCTCCGAAAATTAATTTTCTACTGGAAATGCCTGTAAGAGCCACCAAGAATTAAAAGCACACAGTACTGGGCATCTACATTGACTCCAACCTGTAATATTTGTGGCTTCTTGTTGTGTCCATCACAGGTGCATGTTTTCACAGTACTCACAGGGACTTCTAGGGACAATATCCTTTAATAAAAAGCACAACTGGGTATATTTAGAAAAAATCTCTCTTTCTGGCCAGATGTTTCTCCTAAAATCCTACATCCTAACCATAGTATCGTTTTCTAAAAAGCAGTCTCTTATTATGCAGATTCAGACTGATAGAAAAATACTAGAACAGCTTTAGGAGGAATCTGCCCAAGGCCTGAAAGCAAAGAATAAATCCTAAAGTATAAATACTTTGGTGGGTTCCACATCCTAAATATTTTTAGCACTGTAATATATTCAATTTCTGTGATTTTTACTGAACAGTTTGTGTTAATCTGATTTTCAGAGGAAAATCAGTTTCAAGAGTAGCCAGAAGCATCTCTAGATGCCTTTCTTGAACTGCCAGTAGTTGAATTGCCCTTGGATAGTTCAAAACAAGCTCCAGATAAATGGAAAGAACTCCTGCCCATTCATAGTTGTTTGTTTGTTTTAAATTCTGAAGAACAAACTATATGTGTGAGCCATGATATTTTTATAACTGTGGATGGGAGACACAGCAGGAGCTGGAAGGCTAAAAACAGCATTCATGAAATTCTAAAACTCTCCTTGAGTGTACATACATTTTAATATCATTTGAGATGTAATATGCAAGATAACTTCTCTTTTAAATGCTATTTAATAGAGGGTACATAGTTACTGCTTTTGTAAGTGACAAAGTGGGAGATGACCAAGATAACTGTCACTTTATAGATGCAACGTAGTTACATAACTTTAACCATCTATAAGCCATATAATTGTTTACCATGTTTGATAAGCTCAGACCAAACAAAACACTGGCTATCCATCTGCTGGGTTGCAATACCCAAGGGCTAAACTGGCAGGGTGAATCCTTATGATGAGTTGCTGAACAAATTTTGACTATCATAATTAAAAAAGATTTTATGGCAAGCCTATAAACATGTTCCTTTTATGTCCATCTCCACAACACAATTCATAGAGCTTCACCCACTGATTTCCTCATAATGCTTTTAATTTCTGCTTGTGTTGCAGTGTATTTGTAATAATAACACCCACAACCTCCTGGTCCCCAATATAATTTCAGAATCTCTTGGCCAGTTTCAGTCAAATCTGACAAGGGGATCCAGGTCTCAAAGATATTGTAATTTAGAAAAGCTGGTGTTGGGTAAAGTGAACAAATTAGTATTCCAGTAAGGGAGAGGCATTTGTGGGGTCACCCCACTACCCATGCTGAGAAGCAGCAGACAGTTGGCTAAAGACTGCACAGCACCCTGCACCAGCCACAGCGTATGTACCATTTTCCTGACTAATATTCAAGGGGTGGGAGAGAGATCTAGGGAGAGGCATGGAAGACTGGAAATAAGGACATGGTTTCAGTGAGGTGGGGGGAAGAACCCAAATCTGTAGGAAACTAGGCTGAGCTGATGCCAGTGCTCAGAAAGCAAGACGGGAATAAAGGTCAACCCCCACTCATCACTGGGCAATGGGCTGCTCCAAATTCTGGCAGCTCCAGAATGACTCACGGGAGGAACATACCACTGTTGCGTTCTTCGCCAGTGTTGCAGGAGTGACTGCATAATGTCCTCACAACATAATACCCTCACATTGTCCTCATAGCCCAGACCACCCCACCACTTCCTTCTTTAGAAACTCCAAGCAAAGAAGATGACTGTGGTACTGAGTAGAAGCCCTGCAACCTACCTCTGCCCTGAGCTGTGTACTTCCTGAGGTCCAAAAAAGCTCCTAAAAGAGTTATTTGCAAGAAAGGATCCTGGAGGACCATACTTCCAAGCACTACAGATCTAATAAGCTCCAGCACAAACGTCCCTAGAAGAGACAACCAAAAAGGAAGAAATAATCATGCCCCAAAAAAATCAACAACGAGCCAGCCATTCCCTAAATACACATGAAGTCCAACCTCACTGGAGGCTCATCCTCTGTTCCACTAACCATGTCACAGCCAAAGGCTGTACAAATCCCACCTTCTACCAATACCAGCCAACAACATGTGATGCATCTACCAGAACAAAGCTTTTACTCAGCCTTTTTTTTGTGATGCAAAGGGAGAAATTTGCACAGGTGTTACTACTATTTATATTTCATTACAAACCTCAGCCAAAATCAGAACCTTATAACAGTCAGTGCTGCTCATATGTTCAATGACAAATGAGCTGGTGCCTTACAGATTTTACAGTCCTCACCGACAGAAAAGGAAAAGATAAGAAACAAAAGCATGGAGGCTAATGGATGGTCACCTATGAAGGCAGGAATTTAGCTCCTCTGAGTTAAATGTTGAAGATGTGAGCTAAACCCACTCAGACTGAGTAGAGCCCAGGACCTCCTCCCTCTGGGTTGAGTGCTCTATCATGGGTTATTACACAAGTGGAAGATCAATCTTCAAATGAGTAAATGGATCCCAATTGCATGGAGGTGCCAGCATTTATTTCCTATTGTTCCTCTATATTCCCAATGGAAGAGGTATTTACTCAGTGAAGCAGACTGAACCATCATCGGGTGGGTGGATGGATGGAGAGGGGGAATGGGTCTCCCTCCACAGGTCTTCTGTAAGCAACTGCTGCTCTCCTTAGACTGTACAAGGAATTGAAACAGCTATGACAAATTAACTGGACTATCTGCATAACCCCAGGTACCTACAGGCTTGAATTAAATGGACCAGGTCCTCCACAATACACATGGCCTCTCTGGCAAATGCCAGCATTTTTTGATTTTTCAGACAAATACCATGGTATTGCTAATTATAGTGGACCTGACTTTCATCTGGAATAAATTAATGTTGTTGCTGCCAAACACTTGCCCAGAAAATCCATGTAAAACTGCAGGATCCTTGCAAGAAAATGAGGCTCTGTGTTAGGTGGAGCCTTGTTGCTAGGAAGGCTTGTTGTTGAAGGTTTTAATCCGAAAGATTAAAAACATGACTTCACACTATGGTCTTTGACTTAGCATGGTAAACAGTCTTCAAAACCACAATCTAGTAACAGTGCCTTTGTCCCTGCTTGCCATCAATAGCAGACTCTTTTCTCTTTCTTTTTTTCAATGTGATCCCCCCCCAAAAAAAAAAACAGGATAAAACCAGAAACCAAGCCTTTTTTCAAAGGTGGAACATTATTTAATCTTTAAGACAGAGAACAGAAGAGCGTGGGTTTTCTCTGACTGTGGACTTCTCGTAATTTCACTGAAGATAAATATTTAGATAACAAGCAATGGGATATTTAATTGTCAGGAACTATTATATTTAAAGAAAGTGCTAGAGATTTTCAGACTTGTTTTCCTGTGTGTGTTGACAACCCATTCCCGTCATTTACACTCTGTATGACATATAAATACAATCACTGCTATAATTTGTAAATTGTTAATATTTGGACTGTAGGAATGGCTACGCTTTCAGTTGTACATAAAAAAGGACAGCTTTTACATCGACATCTGGCTGAACTTCTATTACTTTTCCATCCATTGTTTGTACTCCTCCTCCTTGTTGGCCTCCTTATTTTTCCTTGTTGCTCCCCTGCCTGATTGGATCTGGGAAGCTGCACACCCTGCCTGCTCCTCTGATACTCATAAACCATGAAACAAATAAACACAGGGGGAAAGGACAAAACCAAAAGCAGGAGGTTATTTGGTAAATCTGACTATGTGGATCTCTCGAGCTGTGCATGTAACTAGGCAATGACACTATCTGTACCAAGACACCGTATCCTACCTACCCTTTCCAACCTCTCCCTTCCTTGGTTTGTGTGAAAACATGACGAGCACTCACAGAAATAGGACTAGCAATGGGATAGTTCATTTGTTAAATGCTGCAGCCCTAGGTCAGGAACTAACCCTTAGATCTGACAAAAGCACAATGGGTAAACAAGAGTAAAAGATTCTTGAGTTTCAGGAGCTACTCTTAGTACTTTTCAGATTTACTCTTACTTGAGGGGTAGGTTTTCCATATCTCAGCTTAGCTAAGTGTATAATAAATTCTATAATAATACTTAGTTCAAAGAGATCCTGCAATGTGTTATTCACTGGAATTTTAAATATCTGGAGGAAAACCGCCATGGAGTATCTAATAACGGGAACTGCATGGACAGAGTCTCCAGTGGGTTACCAGTGAAGCTACAGATAACAGACCAGATAACAGATACAGCAAAAGAACTTTAACAAGAAGCACAGATATCAATAGATAAAGTACTTAAAGACTTAAGAAGCATGCATTTGTCAAACTTCATTGGGTTTTGTTTACAGCCACAAAAACACCTCCAAAAGGATCATGCTATTTCTCATAAGAGACAAATAATTTTACTCAGAGAATAAGCAAATTAAACCACTTCTCACAAAGAAAAATAAACTTGTAAAATGATGCAGCTCTGAAACAAATTGCATACATTCTACTAATCAATAAAATACAGTTGCCAAGGCAACACTGACATCAGAAGGTGAAGTACAGAGGTCCGTCTTACATAAACACATACACATACCAATATGCTATGTGAACTTTTGCAATCAAGCAGTGACTTCAAGGAAAAATATGTTTTTACAAAAGAACACATATTTTCCCAGGCTTGATAGATTCTTGTGTAAGAGCTTTTATGAGATTTTAGACAAGTTGTATTTTGTTTGGTTGTCTTTGTTCTTGTTCTTTTCTTACTGGAAACAAAGAAATGTTGGGAAAAAACTACTTTCAATAAAAATTAAATCTTGCTATTGAAGTGACTTAAAGCAGTGACAACTGGATGGGGGAAGAAACTCTACCAAAACATTTGAATATTGATCCTGAACATAGCTAGCACTAAAAAAATTTAATTTGTAGATCCTAGTTGTATTATATTACACAGATCTCAAGGGACAAATTCTGAGTGCCAAGATTGTAAATAAGACATATTTTTTTTCACAGTACTTACATGTCTCAATATATGTGTCTTTAATTGAAGGCTCAGTTCTGCTGCCTTCTTCAACAACTATCTTAATTTCACAGAGCTGAGTGAAAAGAATCACAGAGTGGGATGCTATTTAGCATGACTATAGGTGACACCAGACCCTTCTAACCTTTAATTTTGTATTTAATTTGAACAGTTCACCAAATTATTTAATAGCTCACTACAAGAACCTCTCAGTACTAATGTAGGTTTCTAGTACAAGTTGCTTCTTTCACTGTTGCTAAATAAAGCCCAAGTTTCCAAGTGATGTTTGCAACTCCTTGCCCTTTTGCAAAAACCATGGACAATACCTGCTGGTCAAAGGATACCACCTCAGGGCTCCCTAAGTTACTGCTCATGTTTCACCCATCTGTGTGCTCAGCCACCTGAAGCTGGCAGATATTTTCCTAAGTTGGATGCCATAGCAACCAGGGCTGAGGAATTAAGGCAGAACTATTGCTGTCTATTGAATTTGCTCTGGAAGATTGGGTGGACAATATAAATGTAATATAAATAAATAATATGAAGCATGAGGGATGTTCAAGTGCTGCCTTAAAGGTCTGCCAGCACGTTCACTATCAGTACCAGGCTTGCAAGACTCTATTTTTTTGAAATAAATTTCTCAAACAATTTTAAAAAATGAACTGTTTCAGCTCATTCAGCACCTAAATTCACTGGAAAACTCCAGCAGAGATATTCCACTGAGATCTGGGTCAGCCTTCTAATTTTAAGTTTAGTTAAAATGTGTCTGTTATGCAGCTGTCTGCAATGTTCTTGTAATGACAAACTCGTGGTGTTTTTACAAAGGACTGAGAATATGGGATGGTATTTTCAGGTATGTATAAGCAATTACAGTCCAAACAAAATAGTATCTTCTTTCCTTATTGGGTTAAGTGATGAAAAGGCTGACTATTATGTGTGATTACCTCTCCTATTAATTTGGGTGTACAAACTAGACATGTTTCTACAGGCCTATGGAGATTTAACACACTATGTAAGCACCACATATTAACATACACCTATATTTTGAATTCAGAAGCACAAGAGAGGTACATATCATTGCATCTGTATCTACCACATTTGCTCTTGCTAAAGCAAATAGTGCTCCTCTTTCCCCCAAAGTCACCCCCCAAATGGAAGGGCGATCTCATACAGAACAGGTAAGTGCAACCTTCACACCTCCCAGCAGCACTACATGAAGATGCTTCAGCCACCAACCCTTTCTACAGGGTTCCCTGGACTGGTTCCCTGTCCCCTTCTGCCCAAATTGTTGGCTACATTGGCAGATTTCAAGAACTGAGACAGCCCTAACCAGTGATTTCACAAGACCTTCAATTTAATTTGCAATTATGTAACTCATTTCCAACTTTAAAAGACAGCTACCACTGTTTTTACCTGTAAGTGAAAGGTCACCTCCACAAAAGTACCCCCACTCAATCCCTTCCTTTTGTCTATGACATTCACAGATTTATCAGGAGCTTTAACGTGACACAGGATAATTATGTTTTACTGAGTCTACTTGCCTTCAGAAGCATCAATAAATCAACAAACCAGAGGTAATTAAGGAACAAAACAATGCTAAGGGCTTGATTTAAATACACAAACCCCAGAACATTCAGGACTTAACCTCAGCTCATCCTGTCTGTCCCTCTGTGTGAAAATGTTCTTCAAACAGTGAGCGAGCTTAGCTCGTCTGGATGTGTTCAGTGGATGGAAACTGCATTGAATGTAGCTACCCTGGCTTTTATCTGCTTAAATCAGAATCCTATTATTTTTTTTAACTTTACAATAACTTAATTAAAGCAATGCCCTAGCAAAAAAAAAATAAATAAAAAAAAATGCCTGCTTGGCCTGAATATTATACCCCTATATTTTTTATAAGGTGACCTTTCTGCTGAGTTCAAGAAACCATGCTTGGTCACCAGATTTGGGTGGGAGTTTTGCTTGTGAAGATTATGAGTACACTACAAGCAAAGCCCACTTGACTTATGCATAATTTTTCACTGAAGGTACAAAACAAGTAGCCATTAACTTAATGCCACTTAATGCTGAAGGCACATAAAGTCATCCTTTTTATGGAACAGCAAAAATTTATTTTTCTAGGTTAGGGTTATAAATGAGTAAGTAAATCACTTATGCATTGCATTCAGTTGGTCCCTACTCCAAACTCATTTAGCTTTGCTGTTGCCCTGTGTCCTGCATAGACATTCAGTGGGAGCTTTTATAAGGTACCACAGCCTAGAGAGCTCCCTGCTTTTTATTTCAAACTAATTTTCTATTTTTATAACATCTGATAAGAAAACAAGGGGCAGCTGTAGCTTTACCACCCAGCCTATGCTTGTCATGTACTATAACTCAAAGCACAAAAGGATAATTTTTATTAAAGAATATGATAAAGTGCAATGCGTGTAAAATATGTTCTGAGATATTTTACCTATAAGAAGTAGTGCAATCAGGAAGGCACCTCTGTGGTGGCCACATAAAAGATGTTTACAGGTTATGAAGATATTTGAGAGCTGATTAATAAAAATACAGGAACTGTGGAGGCAGCTGAAATGGCTGGAGCCTGAGCACCCTGTCCTACAAATCCTTACAGAAGAGGAGAATGCAGTCCCATTGGATGAAAAAACAAGTTTGCATTAGCTTAGACCCCTTTTTCCCCCAAACTGCCCAAATGCAAGATTGAAGGGATTCAGTGGACTTACACTGAATCTGTTTACCAGCACCACTTAATCAAGAGTCCTCTTGATGAGAAGGACAGGCCCCCTCAAGGATCCCATGATAAAGGCAGGTCTTCTAAAAAAGTCACTGGGGCATCAGATTTGCTCTGGCTGGGTATGCTCAGTGGCATACCCAAGGAAGGGAAATGGTACCTTCACCTGAAACCCTTGGCACTACCCGCTGCCCTCCTCAGCTAGATCTACCAAGAAGCAGAAAAGCTCAAACTCAACTAATCAAGTGCAAAACTGGCTACTTCTCTGGGAGGGTCCCAAAAATAAACTGTTTTGTGGAGGATAACTCAAACAGGCAGTGGCTAAAAAGGAGGCTAAGGAAATTAAGAAAGTAGAAAAGGTTATGATTAATCTAAATTCCTGTTAACTTAAAAATCAGAAGTCAACACATGAGTAACAAAGAGATGTCTCATAGCCATAAGCACATCATCAACAAGTAAACACAGAAAATGAGCACACATCAAGACATCACGGTGAGAACTGAAGTCAAAGAACTTAACTGGGCTACAAAACACACCAGGGCAATAGCACAGGATGATGTTTGGAAGGAGGTGATGCTGGGTTTGTTCCTGGGATACTGCTAAAACACAGAGTTTAATAGCTCCTACCAACCTGATACAAATACTTGATAAATATGTGAAGCTTCCTTGATGGTTCTTTTTTTTCTTTCCCACTCCATCAATGAAGAATGTATTGATAGTACTAAGTAACTATGTCTGGGAAACTGGATATGACGGGACAGGCACAATATTGTTCCCTTTTTCCAGTTTTCTTCCATGGCATTGTAACCATTAGTAGAGGACTCTGTGAAAAGACTGATGGGTACAAAATGAAATACTGTTGTCAATTGAAAAAAACTTTTTCCCCAGGTTTTTTTAGTGCTCAATACAGTAGCAGTGTACTGATTAGGAAATGTATCCCCCCAGTCTTGTTTCATCATATGAAAATGTTGGCACTGATTCCCTGCAACATGAAAGCAAATGTCTGGATATGTCTGCTATGCAACAAGCGACTGTCATGCCATGGTGTCAGACTAATTAATTTGAAGACAAACACCTTGACAGGTAGGCAGGCAGAGCACAGACAACAATAACAGTAAGGTAAAGCAAAGACACTGATGTACAGCAGATCTCTGTTGTCTCTACTGTGCTTGACAAGTTCTTTAGTCCTTACAAATAAAGAAACACCAGAACTGTGGGCTGTTTCAGCAACAAACATCATAAGAAAATGGTATCATCGTGCTAGTGTACAGACCTCATGTGCCAAAGCAGGATGAGCTATTTCAGCAAGCCCTGCACACTGAAAACAGACTTTTCCCCCAGACCTTTCACAAATTCTTCCCTCTTCGCTAACAGCAGCCACCATGAGCCAAGCTACTGGTGGGCTACAGGGACCTGCACCCACTCCTATCCATTCCCCTTCAGACCTGTGCAAATCATAATTTCCAAGATGTGCCCAGCGCTAGCAGAAGTAAACCCCACAACTTTCAGCTCACTGAGGCCCAGAAAGCAGAGGCAAACCTCCAGCTGTCTGTAGTAGCCAAAGCAGTGGCATGACATTAACTGGGCTGCCCAGCCACAGTCTGATCCCCTCAAATGGTGCCAACAAGCCTAACCAGAACAGGATGTCAGGATAATGTAAAGAATCCACTTATTTTTCTCCCAGTTGTCCCCACCATCAGTCACTGTGCCCCCTCCCCCTAAGTAAATGAAATCAATCAGCAGGGATTTCTGTAAAATACATAAAACAGTCATCTTCCAGACTCTACCAGAAGATAAATGGTTCCAGACATTGGACTGCAGCCATTTTCCCACACATGCTACAGTGTTTTGTCATCCATATTGGGCCATAATAGCGTGTGGGTTTTGGTGTTGTGTTTTTTGTTGGTTTTGTTGGTTTGTTGTTTTTTTTTTCTCTTCTCTCAGTCAGCAGCTAATGCTTCTGCTTCTAACTCATACATTAAAACCACTGCAAGAATTTTTTTGTAGAGTTTGTAATATAACAGCTTCATCCCAAATAATACAGTCTGGGATCTTGTACAGAACTTTGACACTTTTCTGTTACAGCTAATATCCCTTTATCTCTCCCAGCTGGTGCTTCACAAACCTTTTTGGGATTAAGCATATGACCCCCAAATAGGAGACACTGAACTAAAATGAACATGAAACTGTAAGCAGTGCAAATCTTATCTGAGAACCTGCTAACAAGAAATAATAAGATTGCTTACAATATTTCATGCTGGCTTTTGTGCTAGTTTCAAAGAAGGATACAAATACATGACAAGATACGCATCGCAATGTGAGTTTACAATTAATTTTAACGTATTTTAGAGAAAGTCCTTAATAATCTGTTAACATAAAATGCACTTTGGAAAGAACCATGGGGCTTTTTCATTATTAAGAAATGTGCAACAAAATTCTATCCTTAATTAAACCAGGAGTAATTTTATTAACTGCAGTAGACTTAAACCTGACTTACATCAGCGTAAGTGAGGGTAGGATTTAGCCCCGGGGTGTTTATACACTGTAGTTCCAGTTAGTTTAGATCTATTTGGGTGGGAACTCCTTTCCCCTTTCCAGAAAAAATATTCTTGCCTACCCTTTTTCACCTCACAATTGGAGCCAAAGCAGTCTGTTCTTCTAAGATATTTTTCAGAAAGGTTACGAACAAATCTTATCCTTGATAGGAAATGACCTTATTAAACAAAACCACCCTCTGAAGTGATGGACACCAGCAGTTCTAAAGTTTGTTTACAAGTTTTTAAACAAGCCACCTCAAACAGACAAGCTTATTTACATCTTAAAAAAATACATACAAGCTTTAAGTAAAAGCTATTTTATAAAGGAGGTACTTATATCTGTTTTCAGAGCTGAAAAGCCCTTCCAAACAGTCCTAGCTGCTGTATTAAACATTCCTGCTGCAGTATAGAAACTTACTGTACACAGATATCCTTGGGCTTCACTGTACATTTGAACCAAAATCACTTTCTTCTGTACTTCATTTTCTGTTCCCTTGAAATCGGATTCCCAGTTCCTGACAGATGGCTCCTCTGTCACCGAGTGCTGCTTCCGCCTCCTTATCGCTGCCAGCTAATACTTCCACGATGCTTAGCTGTTGTCTGCGGAGCTGTGCTCTACATCATTTCTACTCTGATCAATGCTCTGCTTGGTTTTAGGTTGGTTTCTAGTCCCGCCTCCTGCTCTTGAAGAAACGAAAACTCACAGCTGGATTTTCTATAAATCATCCCTTTTAACAGTGGCTGAGCAAATATGGCAAATACTACAGCTAAGACCTGCTGCTCTATTTGAAACTTCAAAAACAATTCCTCATCTTAATGATGCACACATGAAAGTTAATAATGTACTAAAATCACTAATACTGAAAAATAGTGGCCAGATAATTGTGACCTCCAGGGCTTAGAAGCTGATTAATGTAATACAAAACTCCTCTCTGTTCCAGGGGGGAATATGGTAAAACATACTGCCTCAGTGAACTGCTTTATATAATGTTTCGCTTTGAACAGGAGCTTGTCATTCTTACAAAGATAAATTTACATTTGCAATACAGAGCTTTTTGACAGACTAAGCCAGTCAGTACATACTGTTTAGGCTAGCAGCCCTAAGCTTGAAAGAGCCTTTACCATCGCAGCAGCTCTTTTGAAGTGTGGGCAGGAAATACTTTTCTGCACAGCACTGAGTGCACTATGTAGCGTTGAGCTCATTATCATGTTTAACAAAGCGTAGAGTATAAAAGCAAGGTGGTACCATAAAACCAATGCTATGAACTTTGTTCTCATGAACAGAGCACTTTTGTAAACTGTAAATTGTTTTAATCCCCCACCCTCCAGATCTTAAGAAACTGTGATGTGGAAATTAAAAATGACTGGGCAGATCTGGATACAGTCTGAATGGGCAACAAAAACCTGAGGTTCTTGGGTTCTCTCTCCAGAGAGAGCCACAGCCCAGCTGAAAGTGTCAGCAGGGCTCTCTGCCCTCTGCCTCATGGCTAAAGCTGTCTCCTTCCTCACTAAGAGCTGATCCTGTCCTAGTGGCACACACAGACAGTCAGTCCCCTGACCACTGCCCATGGCTGGTTCAGCTGGGGATTGCTGAGGAGCAGCTGAGCTGCTGCCACAGGGTTGATGAAGGAGAGCAGGAGTCTCAGCTCAGCCAGCGGCGGAGGGAAGGGTGTAAGAGCTGCATGTGCCAGGAACAGCTGTGCCCAGATGTGCCGCTTGGCTCCCAGCAAGCAGGGACCTGGGGGCTTCCCCAGCCAGCTGCTGGAGCTGGACGACTGCAGCACCAGTCTTGTATGAGTGGATCTCACCCATTTTTTAAGTCTTTTCCGCCCAACCCTAACACTTTCCAAAAATGTTGTGGAAAAACACACAAAAAAAGCATTTCTGTCTACTTAAGCTGACTCTAACCACTTCATTTCATGCCCTGTTGTTCTCACAAGTTCAGTTTTTCCACACAAAAGATGACTTCATGGGCTCTGTCAGCTCGCCTTTTTTTTTTTTTTTTTTTTTTTTAAATAAGCTGAAGAATCTCATCTGTTTCATGCTGGGGCTGGTCAGCCTTGCTGCTCATCACTGTATATACTGCTGCTCCCAAGGGATGCAGTTAGCCCTTTAGTTCACATGGTAGAAGCTGATACTACAGCACCCGAGCTGAAGCCCTGCTCCTAGTCTGGGACTGCCATTTGTGGAAATGGGAAAATATTCTCATTTTCTTTGCTTACAATTCTGCAGACAGTAGCTGAGGTCACTCAGTTGTAATCTTGCAATCTGACAGCTTTCCACAACCACCGCATGAGTGGCCTGAACACAAGAATTTGAAAACAACTAGGCCAGACAAATTTCCAAATGGTTACTAGCCAGGCAGCCTAGGAGAAAGCAGTCTGGATTAACTAGCCAGGAATGCTCTGAGCTGAGGGCAGCACTGCCCTGATGCAGCTACTACTCTCTTAATCAGCAGCAGTATGACACAGGTCCTGGGCCCTGTCCAAGCAGCTGTGACTCAGATTAGAAGTGCTGCAATGAGGGTGCTCTCCTGTGGATGCAATGGTTGACCAGCACCAGTAGCTTGATTGTAGAATCATAAAAACTTTTTTGTTGGAAAAGACCTTTAAGATTATCAAGTCCAACCATTAACCTAGCACTGCTAAGTCCACTCCTAAAGTATGTCCCTAAGCACATCTACATGTCTTTTAAATACCTGGAGGGATGGTGACTCAACCAGTTGCCTGGGAAGCATGTCCCAGTTCCTGAGAACCCTTTCAGTGAAAATTTTTTTGCAAACATCCAACCTAAACCTCCCATGATGCAACTTGAGTCCACTTCCTCTTGTTCTATTGCTTGTTAATTGGGAGAAGAGACCAACCCCCACCTCCCTACAACCTCCTTTCAGGTAGCCGTAGAGAGTGAGAAGTTCTCCCCTCAGCCCCCTTTTCTCCAGACTAAACAATCCCAGCTCCCTCAGCTGCTTCTCATAAGACTTGTTCTCCAGACCCTTCACCAGCTTCGTTTCTCTTCTTTGGACATAACTCCAGCACCCCAGTGTCCTTGTAGTGAGTGGCCCAGACCTGAACACAGCACTCGAGGTGTGGCCTCACCAGTGCCGAGTACAGGGGCACGATCACTTCCCTACTCCTGCTGGCCACAGTATTCCTGATGCAGGCCAGGATGCTGTTGGCCTTTTTGGCCACCTGGGCACACTGCTGGCTTATGCTCAGCTGGCTATCAAACACAACTCCCAGCAAACACACTCTTCCCCAAGCCTGTAGCATTGCAAAGGGTAATGACAGAGAGTGAGAAGAGCAGGTGAAAAGTACCATCCCTGCGCTCAGTACAAATATCTAATGGCAAATATAATTAATCTGCTTTCCAGGTGCTGATGTGCATTCAATACTTATCTGCTGTCAAAGCACACATGGCTGACTACAATTACTTGCTTGACCTTTAAAATGTACTTGAAAATCCATAAATTAGACCAATCTGTGGCTCATACCCACTTGAATTATATCAGAATTTTGAATCTCTAGCAACGGCTGTAAGAGGAGATTAAAGGCTTGATACCACAGGGTGTCATACACTTTATGAACTGGGGATGGGGATCTTCTGAGGACTTTTATAGATCATTTTGTCTACTGCCTTGCATAATGTTTACAGCACACAGGGCAAGAACTGCTCTTTCTCAGCCCTGAGACTGTTGACAGTCATCTGAAGAGTAAGAAAAAAAAGCTTGCTGTAGGTGAAAATAGAGAAAGACACTACATTGTCCTCCATGTGCTTTGGTTCCAAAGAGTGTTCTTCATTCCTTAGGGATGAATGGGAAGATGTGCTCCCATCACTACTGAGTGTTCAGTTCACAGGCTCAAACTAGAGTAAATCCATGGTAAAACAGCAAAATGTGACAACATAGATGCTAGTTTATCAGGACTGTTTCCCTGTGGAAATCTACTGGGCCACACTACATGCAAATCACAAACGCAGCCCTACAGTAGCCCAGTGGGGCTGAACACAAGATGGCCATGCAATCACCTCAGGTCCTGGAAGCCAGTTCATCTGCACTGCCTACCTGCAAGCTATTCACTGTTTCTCTCTCTAGCTCTGTTTTGAACCCTCCAACTAACTTTCTCCTAAGCAGTGTGAACATGAGTCCATCTATGTTCTCTGGCATCTCCGTGGCATCTCTGATCCTTCTTGGTGTGGCAGTGTAGTGTTTTGGCAAGTACAGATGTCTTTCTCATATGGAGATAGCCCTGAGGTTTGCTGAGACTGGATATCAGATCTGACTGCCATGAAAAATCAGAGAGTATTATCCAAACTGTAACTCCATTGGTCAGGTTCAAGAGGTCATGTGGTTGCTACTTAGTCTCATTATTATTATTTAAAAAGAGCTTAGCAATTATCATATTAAGTGACAAACTTGGAAATGTGCAGATTTATTCAAGTGGTAGGAAGACCCCTTGCCCAGATGTTCAACAGTCAAGAAACTGCTGGGGAAGAGTTTACGGTGCCACATCAATTTCCATTTGGGCCTTTTGACCTGTAGCCTCTTCACAGAATCATAGAATCATAGAATCATAGGGGTTGGAAGGGACCTCGAAAGATCATCTAGTCCAACCCCCCCTGCCAGAGCAGGGTCACCTAGAGTACATCACACAGGAAGGCGTCCAGACAGGTCTTGAATGTCTCCAGTGAAGAAGACTCCACAACCTCTCTGGGCAGCCTGTTCCAGTGCTCTGTCACTCTCACAGTAAATAAGTTTTTTCTGATGTTTATGTGGAACCTCCTATGCTCCAGTTTGTACCCATTCCCCCTTGTCCTATCACTAGACATCACTGAAAAAAGCCTGGCTCTGTCCTCCTGACACTCACCCTTTACGTATTTGTAAACATTGATGAGGTCACCCCTCAGTCTCCTTTTCTCCAAACTAAAGAGACCCAGCTCCCTCAGCCTTTCCTCATAACATCTTCCTCTGCTAACATCTGGGAAATCACCAGAATAAACACAAACAAACATTTTGGTGGGTGGACTTTTTTCAGAGAAAGACCTTTCACCTTGGTTTAAAGATCTCCTTTGCAAGGAGCTATCCAAGGACCTCCAGCAGTCACAGACCCTGTGATGAAAGTATGGCAGAAGGAGCAACCGCAGAACCCCATCAGCTCTGGTTAAAGTCTGGACTTTCTTGTCCTTAGAAAAGGTAGATCATAAAATTAAGGAGCCCTGGGGCAATTCAGGTTGGAAAGGTCCCCTGGGAGGTCTCAAGTCCAACAGTGCTTTTGGTCTTCTGCCCCTCCTAAAACACCAAGTTCACAAATAGTTTCAGCTCCCCACAACTGTGCTGGGGGAGAAGGAGGAGGAATAAATTACTTGTAATTTTTCCCCAGCAACTTCTAAATAGAAAAGCCTGACCTTCTCAATGCAATCAGGATGGCTACAACTGCTTGGCTCTGGACTCTTCAGGAGCTGAATAAATGTACTATGTCAAACCTTCTCCCATGAGGCTGTCAGGGAAAACGTTTTAATAGTTTAAAGGCACTCTGAAGGGCATTTGCTTCTAATATGATAAAGAGAATTATGAAGCACTTCATATTTTGCATCTTAAAACTGTTAGGATACTCAAGTACATATTATCTCTTCTTACTGTCAGAGTTTGCTTTGCTTTGCTAAGACAGCATACTAGATAGAGTTGGAAACACTTTGAGCCCCTTGAGAAGAAGCAACAGATACAATGACACTCCTGAAGAGATAAGCAAGATGAAGATGCTCGTCTATGAAGATGAGCATTCCTGTCTCCCAGCATCTCTTCCCCACTGCTGTTCTGTAGCCTTGCTCCTCTGGAGGTCATGAGCTCCATTTTCAGCTGAAATGTACTCACAGGTGGGCTACACAGCTCTCCAGCTCAAAGGCTGTTTTCCCCTCATTGGTGTTTGCCCTCCAGATGCAGGCAATGAGAGCAGTCTTGTCCTGCTGGTGGACTGGAAACTAAAACACAGCCAGTGTTACACTGTCCTTTGATAAAATAAGCCATTTCCTCTCTAGCAGCTTTTCTGAATCCACCGACGCAAATTAAAAGGAGCTGGACCCTGAGGAACCAGAACCAAGTGCAGTATTGCAGACGGGGCCACATACACTCACCTCTCCTGTGGAAATACATCGCTGGAGAGAGCTGAAGGCTGGGCTGCCTTGCCAAGCCACGTTTTGGGAGCGACTTGCAATTATTCTCCAGCCTGCAAACACATTCAAGCCTTTGATCTCCTCCGTCACTCCCAACTGCCAGCCTCCCAGATTGTGCTAGTATTTCCTGCTGCCATCCCCTAATCACGGGACCTCGTCACCGATAACCAACGAACAACCTCATACCCAGTTTGCCAGTGCCACACCACTTGCCGCTTCCCTTTCATCCTGTTTTATTATCACATGTCCTTTGCTAACCCTGGCAGATTCTGTGGGAAAACTTGAGACAAAGGTTTTATTTTGTGCTACCAGAACCAGACAAACCCTGTCTTCCAGTTTCCCCTACAAACACATTTATACTTTTTCATAAAGGTTGAAAAGCTACAGAGAGGAGGGAAAATAAAGTGCTGGGTAACATGGACATGCTTTCAGCAAAAGAGACAAGGAGAAAGGAAAAATAATATCTGGATTATTACTATTTGAACCTCCTCATAAAAATAGATATTTCAAGGCAAAAAACAAAAGAAAAGAAGTGATTTGAAAACCTCCCATCTCAAGCAGAAAATTGTAATGATAATATGTTGAGTGGGAATTTTTTTCTGGGCAGTTTTCATGCATTAGATGCTCTTACCTAAGATTGCCATTTCCCAAAGGCATCCTGAACTATTTGTCATTCATTTACTATTGCAGTGGTTTTGTAGAGAAGGACAGTTGTACTATCTCTGCCTGATGAGAAAGCCATAAGCTTTGGCATTTTAATATAAAACACATTATTTGAAGGATCCAAATCTGTATTACCTGACTTATTTTTCAGGAAAACCTCTCTCTCATTTGTACTTGGTACTCATTTAGCTTTCCAGAGTCTTTCTCCTGCTGGAAAATCTCTGGAGTTTACATGGCATGTCTCTGTGTCACATGTGTTCCCTTTAATAGCCAATATAAATGTTTTTCAACTCTAAACTCTACAGCTTGAGTCTCACTTATGAAAGTCAAGCAGCACTTCTCTGCTTTACTCATCATGCAAGCAAACGACTTCTGATCTACCCGCTTGCCTCGCTGCAGAGCAGGGGCTCCCTGAGCCCAGTTCAGCCCAAAGCAGTTGGCTTTGGTTGGATGAAACTGGGTGATAAATTCTATCCTGATTCCCAGCACTCCTCAGAAAGCTCTGTTCCCCAATATTTTTCCCTTTCAGGGGACTAGCAGTGATGTACTTAATTCAGCAGCAACTCTTTGCCTCTCAGCTCCTGCAAGCTGGGACATGGGAGAGCGTACACTTCCACTAAGTGATCCACTAAGGTGATCCTGTGGGACAAAGTATCTCCAGAGACCCAAGAATGGCACTTACTGCACGTCAGTGACAGGAGCCCTGTTTAACATGAGGTTCACTTCGTGTGTGGCAGAGGCACAGTATTTCATTAGTTTGTTCAAGTGCTTCAAAGAGTTCAGAAATACAAATTCTTGGAATTGTTGTATGAGTCAAAGTTTTTAAAAAGTTTGTATTAAAACCTGAATCACTGGCCTGCTTCAGGGAAGGAAAAAAAATAGCTTGTTTTCAGCAAAAAGTTAATTGGGTGTCCTGAAAATCACTAATTAAAAACACCACTAACATACAATAATCATCTGGAGTGCTCATTTCCTTCTGTACATAAAAGGCTTAAAAAGGACAAAGTAAGACAGAAAAGTTCAGCATCAGCATTTGCCTCAAAATTCAGTGCATCCAGGGCCTGGCTCAGGATCCCTCCTGCAGGGAAAGAAGAGCTAGAAAAGTTATTTTTGCTGCTGCAAAGAAAAGCTGGATTTCTGAAGCTATATGTCTGCACCACTTAAAATTATCTCAATCCCAAGCAAACCTGAAATATCAACCTGAGGAACTTTGTCACCATCACTATCATCCCCCATGCATGAGAGAAGAGCCACCATCCTGGGCAGAAAATGCAGCTCCTATTTGCAGTGCAACAATACAAGACTAGAAGCAAAGAATATGGTTTCTAAATTAAACAGCGGGAGTAATTTCTGCCGACAGGATGTAATTACTCCTCTTGTAAAAGAGCTGTGGAACACTTAATGGTTTCAAGCACTAATACCTATGGAAACAGATCCTTCCCCAAATACCCAGCCAAGTGTTAGCTTACCGTTGGCTTGGAGAGCAGTAAATGGCCAAGAACACATCCTGTACTGCCTAAAACTTCAAGGGCCTCCTTCCAAATGCTGCTCTAGCTGGACTGCTGAAGTTTATGAAATCAGATACAACTGCTGCCCACGATGAGATTTCTTACATCTCTCACTGCTGCTGTAGTAAGAGCACTGACTGAACCACAGCCCTCAGTATAGATTCTCCACCTTCACATCTCAATGCCACACATACTGGGAGTATTTCAGGTAATTTATCTGACAAGACTGCTGTATTCCTAAACACCCTGTTTATGAGCAGGCAGGATCTGAGACTACGTAAAATATTTCAAGGGAAATGCAGTTGGATACATGACATCTCCAAGCTGACATGCTTCTGATACTAAGTTTCTTACGGTCTGACGAAAATACATTTCCAGTTCAGAAACGAGAAGCAGCATCTAAATGCAGAAATGTTTTAATGATGGCCAGGAAGCTCCCAGCATCCAAAAGCCTCTTCATAGAAAGTGCACTGGGTGAAGTATGCCAGGCCTTAAATACCCTATGGCAACCCAACTCTGACATTTATATGCAAAAATTCATAACCATACCTACAAAACCAGACACGCACAACTCTCCACAAAACAGCTCTCCTGCTGCAAGACTTTTACTAGTCATACTAGTGCAAGCCTAGAGTTTGGGAGGAAACAAGTGTGCCAGCACCTCCTTCACATCTAACAAAAATACGAAGTTGTCACAGCACATCCATAAACCTAAGACAACTAGACTCCTGCAACAAAATCAACTCCAAACTAGGCTTGAAGGCTTACCTCACCTCTTGCAGTTTGACATGCATTTCCCAGAGATTTTAAGGTGGGTGTTGTTAAAATAAAGAACAGGAATTCTTATCACAGGAGAAGATTGTCTCTAAGCAACAGGAAAAGACAAAGTTTTTCTGCATAGCTCTGCCTCAAACATCAGCAGAAAAAAATGCTTACATGCTGTCAATTCATCTGAGGAACTACTCTGTAGTTTAACAGGCCATAATCAAGACATCAGAGGTTTATTTTGAACAAGCACTTAGGGAGCAGACATGAATTCTCAATGTTAGCTGTGCCAGTCAGTATGTGATTCTCTCATCTTCACACCAATGGAAGAGAAAGCAAACAAGTCTGGTTCATTACTATTGCACAGCATAAAAGTTCTTTTTTAAAAACACAAAGACTCTTTTGGACCAAAATTCAGCATGCTTGAGGTATGAAACATTGTCTTCCTAACCTTTCAGAAACCCAAAGAACTAGCATTAGCTTTTTGGTAAGTTAGGCTATTGAGAAATTTGTTTTCTTTCATCACACACATGAACAAAAAATCTTTACGAATCATATTTCTGTCACTACAGTCCTCCAGATCTTTCAGTGTGCTGTACAGAGAATGAAAAAAATGAAAGAAAACCAGAAAGTGGCACCACATTAGGCAGCTTTGCGCAAAGAAAATGATGGATTCTCTCAAAGTCATTTCCTGCAAAGTGAGATTTGCTCCAAGGATCTTGATTACGTATGTCAGTGCTGGGAAGTGACCCTGACACGTGAGACTATCGTTTACAGCTGATGCAGCCAAGATAGAGGCCACTACTGGGTTTTAGAAACCAAGAACCTGAGTATAAAGGAACAGAGAGAGCACAGATTTCTCAGATGAGTTGGAGACAGTGAGAATTTATTTATTTTACCTTGCTCTTCCACCTCCTAAGATGGTCCCAATTAGATATTTTTTTTGTGTACCAAAAGCATGTGATGCCACACTCAGCCTTGTCCTCCTCTAACTCTCTTGGCAGAGGCAACAAAGACTTCCTAGCACCAAAAGACTGCACTGTGGTTTTGTTTTCAAACATCACTTCTAGGAAAAATGAGAGAAAAAAAATCCTCTGTAAAGTATTATTTACCCAAGGACAAAGCTGAATGGTTCCATGTGAGTAATTTTCAGTCTTCACAGGCTTGGCATTTGTGGTACGAACTCAGAAAAGTCATTACCAGTAATTTTGCCATTTCAAGTGTTTGTAGCACAGGAGAATTAAGTGCTTTTTACATGATAAGTCAGATCCTAACCATTTTGGAGATACTTAGAGATCACCCTCTTACAAAACTGCGTCACTATTTTTAAAAAATACTTTCAGATGCTCTAAGTAAAGCAAGCATTCAATATTTGGCTTGCAAAAGAGGTTTTCAGATAAAGAATGAAAAGCTACAAGAAGTGAGACACGATGAAGGAGACAAATACACTTCCTTTTTGCTCACTTGAAGGACTGCCTGTTTTGTTGGATTAACCCAAAGTGAACCTGCAGTCCAGTCATATCTTTTCTGTCTTCTTTATTACAGCCAAGCAAACACATTGAGGAAAAAAAACAATCACACATGCAACCATTTTTTCAGGAAAGTTTTTCTTTATTTTAAGTAATCTAAAGGATTTATTTCATGGTCAAAGGAATATTCATTTTCTCTTACTGACCTATGGGATCAGCTTGTCTGAACTCTCATGAAGAATCTATCTATGAGCTTCATTTTTATTTGCTGCATTTTATGATTGCTGATATAAATCAGTCTGAATAAGGAAGCTAAAAAAAAAAATAAAAAAGAAAAAATGAGAATCAGGGTGTCTTTCAAACACCCATTTAGATTTCTAAGCAGCAAAGCAGGCAGTGTGCTGTGATGGTTTGCGCAGTACCAGCAACCTGGAGTGTCTCTGTCCCCTCTTCTTAGCGGGACTATCTGACAGTGCCATGGAAGACACATGATCTTCTTTGAGTCTGCACTAACCAAATTATCAAACAAAATCAAGGGTGAGGACTTCTATGAGCACATGAACAAATAAACCTGATTCACAAAGGATTTCAGAGTGGCTTTTCCCATACACATTATCTCTCTCCAATGCTGGCATTTTGATGCCTTTTTCTGTAAGAATTGTACGGTAACAATCTTGCTGTTAGAAAGAGCGTTAAAAGTTTCTCCTCAATGCAGACACATCTGCTGACACAAACCCGGGAGGCACCCTTGTGAAATCTCTGCACCTCTGTCAAATTAACCTGAAATCAGACTCCAGATTTACAGAGGGTGTGGAGACAGAGGGAGTCACACAGAGGGAGTGTTTGCATAAGCCTTGTTTCCACAGGGAACCGTGGAAAACACATAATGATAAAAAATAAAAAAAAAGAACAAAACAAAATTATTCATGGATTAGTGTCTGGGAAAGTCCTGCAGCTTTGGCCGTTGCCCACTAGAGGCCGTGAAACCCTCACACCTGCCCGGGTCCCGGCTGTCTGAATCCAGTGAACAGGAGATGAGGGATGGGAACCACCAAAAATGAGAAACTTTTTCTTCCAGCATTAAAATCTCACCCGCTGAGTAAGGCACCCCAGCCCTGGCAGGCCGGTGGGAGTACCCAGCTCTGCTCACCTACAACTGGAAACCCCAAAGGAGGAGATGGATGAGGGGGGATGCAATGCAGCTGGCTGGAGGGAAGCTACTCCTCGATGACAAGCCCAAGGTAAACAATGAGTAGCCAAACATAAAGGGCCACTAGTAAAATCAGTTCCTCTTTTTGAACATCATTCATTGGAACCCGGCAAGCTGCAGCAGCCAACAGAAAGGATGTCAAGCAGGGGTAGGATTTAACCAGTGGAGTTCGCTGGAGAACTACAGCAACAAACACGTGTGCCCAGAGAAAACACAGTGAAGGTTGGTGTGTGGGGAAGAAACCTGGGGGTGTTTCTTGGTATGCCGAGAAACATGTAGGGATAATAGAAGTAAAAGAAGCAATAATGGCAGAAACTCAGTTCCTCCAGTTTGAGTTGAAACTGGGCTTGCTGGGTTGTTCAGAGATTGTACCATACCCTGCATGGAAGACAGTGAAATTGGCAAAAATTTGGAGACATGACCTGCACAGAGCTGTGATGGAGGACATTAAACCCTGACTTCCACAGGAGGTGAAGAAACGTGGCACCTATAGAGCCTTGGGCTAGAAATCATATCTAAATATCATCTTGCAATCTTAATTTGTGACAGGTTATCTAGAAACCTGCAAAAGGTCACTGTAGAACAGATTATTCTCTGCAGTTATTGATTAACCTGATTTCTGCAGTGTTGAATTTCACCTGCCATCATGCTGTTCATATACCTAGCTTAATTATGTCCTGTTTAAGTTCCTTGTATCTTCTGCTGTCTGAATTAATTAAATACTTTTGTGCCTTCTGCAACCTCTGTCATGTTTTCCACACTTTCACCACAGATCATTAAACAGTGCAACTACGTCAGACAATTCCTAAAGTGAAATTTCAGGGCAGCCCAATAAAAATCAATTACGTCAGTGAAAATTTATATTTATGCCTCCTCCTTGTATTGCTCTCAAGTACTTGGCAACTTTGTGGTCATATATTCTATTAAGATTTGGGAACTGTGGGTTTAAGTTCCTTCACTAAGGGTAAATTGTGCCTGACAAATTGGGTGGCCTTCCATGGCAGGATTAGGGTGTTGGTGGATAAGGGAAGAGCAACTAATCTCATCTACTTGGACTTGTGCAAAGCATTTAACACTGTCCCACATGACATCCTTGTTTCTTGACCAGCAGGTCAAAGGAGGTGATTTTCCCCTTCTACTCCACTCTTATGAGATCCCCATGTGGAGTACTGCATTCAGTTTTGCAGCCCCCAACATAAGAAGGACATGGAATCACGAAGACAGCCAGAGGGCTGGAGCACCTCTCCTATGAAGACAGGTTGAGAGAGTTGGGGCTGTTCAGCCTGGAGAAACGAAGGCTCTGGGGAGACCTTATAGTGACCTTCCAGTACCTGAAGGGGCTACAGGAAAGCTGGGGAGTGACTTTTTACACAGGCATAGAGTGACAGGATGAGGGGTACCAGTTGAAATTGAAATGGGGTAGATTTAGATTAGATATTAGGAAGAAATTATTTAGTGTGAAGGTGGTAAGACACTAGAATTGCCATGGGAAGTTGTGGATGCCCCTCCCTGGAAGTGTTCAGGGTCAGGCTGGATAGGTCTCTGAGCAACCTTGTCTAGTGGGAGGTGCCCCTTCCCATGCAGGGCTCTTGGAACTAGATTATCTTTAAAGCTCCTTCCAACACAAACCATTCTATGATTCTATGATTCTGGTTGGTGGGCAGATACCTCGAACCATTAAGGTATTATGCAAAACGTGGGTGTCACTTTGTCCTTTGCCAGCTGTTTTGCAAGAAACTAGTGATCAGGTAGTCTGACCCCAAGCATACAATTTGGGCAGTTCAGTGTGGAAGAGGATTTTGGCTTTTGCATTTCACAAGGATACTTTGCGGTAGCTGTTGATAAGTACCTAGGTGTAGGAGAGAGCATTTCAGTGGCTGCCCCTCTCCTTGGTGGGCTGAAGCTGTCTGCTCTCCCTGTGCAGACTGCTGCGGACCCTCCAGCCCCCCTCTCTGTCTTGGCCCCGGACTGGGTGCAGGGATGCTGCTGCCAGAGTTCCTGTGGCTTCTGCTCCAGAGCAGGAGGCCCTAACCAGTATGCAGGGCAGCACTGTGCAAAACAGTGCCTGGAGCTCTTCCTGGGACTGGTCCTTTATCAAAGGAGGTTAAATAAATACAAATCAAATCCGGCTGTTTGTGATGGACAAAGTTTTTTCCTTTCCAGGACTGCTGATTTGCTAGCAAAAGGAAAATGTGGGAAGGGGAATGAACATCCTTCCACATTAGGAAGGAGGCAGGGAGGGAGAGGGGTGCCTGGAGATGGGGGGGCATACTGCCCCTGCACACTCCGTGCCCCAGCTCTGCTGGACACCAACACAGCTCCTCTGTCTGACGCTTAAGGAGAAGCCAAGTTCTTATCTTTAATGTGTTCCAGTTAGCAGGCGTCCCTGAGAGCAACCCCAGGTGTTCACATACTCTCTAATCTCATTAGGGCTCTTTTAAAGCAAGTTTTTTTTCTGGTGTCACAGAAGTTACAGTTAATGGGTTTGCAATTATTAGGCAGTTAGAAAAGTTATTTGCACTTTGTGATTTGCTGCCAGAAGTGTAGCAAGAGACAAGCACCAAAGTCCTTGTGAATCCCACAGCTGCTGTGACTTTTCCATATGAGGAAGGAACAGTTGCTTGAGGCTTTTTAGAGATATGCAAGAGAACAGGAACACTATTAATACTGGAAGTGAATTAGCAGCTACTGAGAGCAGATGGTCAGCTTGCAGAGCGAATGAACCTTAAACCATCTAGACTTACAGGACTACTGCAAACACTGAAACAGTACCAAATTCACAAGAAGAAATCCTGTGTGCTCACAGTCAGATATCAGCTCAGATTTGGATACAGTGGTTGAAATCCAGATAAAGCTGTCAGTAACGAACTAAGTTGGTGGATTTACCCCAGAGTAAATGTCCCTTCATTTCTGCATACATAACTCTCAGAGCAGTCAAATATAAGCTAAAATAATAAGGACCTTAATAAAATAACCATATCAGCATCACTAATAATGCCAGGAATCAAGGTAATCCTCTGTACCACCACAACTCTGCGTTATCAGGAGGCAGCAGCAGCATTAACAAGAACAGAAAAATGGAGCTGAAATCACATTACTACGTTTTTCATTACTCTATAGTCTGCTAACAAAAAATAGCCAAACACATGCTGCTTTAACGAATGCATCATGATGCACTCCAGAGTTTTTTAATTCTTTCTATGCATGAGCTACTTGTAAAGACTGTGAAAAGGCTTAATAGAGATGTGTATCTTAAAAGTACTCAGTGCAGCTCACGGACAAATTAGAACTTTTATTGCTATAAGCATGCAAGAGTATGTATGTGCAAAGGGGAAGGGCTTCCTTAGCAACATGTGCCTTTCAGCCTACATTTCAGCCTGCCAGCTCTTCATTTGCCTAAGCAAATGTAATTATTGAAAGCAAGAAGGAAGGCTATAAGGAAGAGTTTTGTTGCATGGCTCTTTTCTGCATGTGTCCAGGGAGCGAACTCCAATGGGCCAACCGGCCCATGAGAGGGCCAGGCAGTCATCCTCCTAAATCATCTTCCCTGGGACATGAAGTTTCAGCATCTCAGCTGAGTGGCTCTGGACTGCAAAGGGTGAAGGTTCATAAAGGTTAATTTGACCTGCAGTTTACAGATCTTTGTGGATGGGTAAACAAGTGCTTGAATGTTGTGCAGCAGGCAAAGGCAGCCAGGGAGAGCTGGCACAAGCCAGATTTGCCAGGCCTTCAGTAAGGAGGTCGCTGCACACTGGACTGCAGTAGGGCTCTGAGATCCAGCCAAAAGGTCACAACAGCACACATGTCAGAGATGAGATACACATGATTGAAAAAAGGATGGTGATTGTATTTTCAGCAGAGGAAGAGATGTTGGTGACACTTGTGATCTGTGCAACTTGCTGACCAAGGAATAGCAGTAACTAGTTCCTAACAGCTCCTAACAAAGCACCTAAACATGTTTCCCTCACACAGGTGAGGGTGCATGAACTTTCACTCGCAAGCAGGATAGAATTTAAATTTTCAGGGCTATACGTGTGACAGAAAAGCTGAGGTTTACATCCACAATTAACTTAATCCCCCTCTTGAGTCAGAAATCCGCATAGCAAGCCAGTTTGTTTCCAGATCGTTACATACTTCAGCAATTGCATGGTCTGGCTTCATGGCACAATGTACAAAAACATGTTTCTTCATTTGACAAGCTTATACTGAAAGGCTTTTTCTATATCTGCAGTGAGGGAAAATGTAAAGTATTGTAACCATCTTCAGAATCCTTGCCTTTACGCTTCCCTTTCTACTGCTCCAGCTGGAAATCACAGGGTACTTGAAGAGTCATCCTGCAGTGCCAGCTGTGACACTGGTAAGATATTGTTATGTTGACTCAGTACCTCAGAACTGCTATTAAGTTTTCCAGACCCTCAAAACAAAGTTTATACAAGAAATTATTTTGACAGAATGTGATTTACATATGCATCTACTTACGATGTTGAAATTTAGTATTAAAAAAACCTGTTGACTATAAAAGAGTATTTGTAGCAATATCTTAATAACCCCAGTTATTCTTGGAAACAGTTTGTATTTCTCTGAAACCTAGGTGATCCCACAACCATTTTAGTAGCTTATGCTGTTGTATATGCCATGGTAATTCCACTAGGTGTTGCGTGAAGACCTCTCAACTTCCTAAAAACCTTTGGTTCAAATTCTGCAGCTGGTTTGTCCTTTAAAATTAAACTAAAATCCTTTTTCTTCAGCCAATATTCATCCCAATGTAGATTGATTAAATATATGGTAGCATCTGAAAACTGTTTTGATCACACAATACTCTGACCTCTCTCCATTAGAGAGAGACTTGGAAAGAAAGATCTGGAGCAGACACTGGCTTACATACTCAAGGATTTCAGATTTCCAGACACATTTCTAATTTTGTATAAACAATTTTATTTTTTTCCCTTTCTTAGTCTGACATTGCTATTCATTAAGGGCTGGGATTTGGAAAAAAAAAAGGCAGAAAATCCCATGGGATTGAAAACAACAGATGTTGTCCATTTTAAGCTTCCTTTATTCCAAGTTGCTGAATTTAGTGCTTTAAAGATTTTCCTGCTTCTCTTTTCAGGGGTCTGTGATTTGCTCTTTAAATGGATTTTCAAGGGACTGGCTCTGATGGAACATATGTGAAAAAGAGATTTTCAACTTAAAATGCACCACATTTCAAGAAATTTACTAGAGACATACTAAAAATATGACAGAACCAATATCAGGGCGATATGTTTACATGTCTGTATGTGAGCAATAAACTTGACATATTACTGTTCCAGCAAATGCAAGGCTCCTCGTACTCAATTCCCACCCAAATGCCTTCATGTTTCCTGCTCCTCCATTTCAACATTGTTGACCTGTCAAGCTCAAACTGCAGCACCCTGCCCCATGACTACTGCAAGGGGGTTTTCAAGCTTTCCTTATAACCACATTTATTTTTTTTTCCCATAATCTGTAACTTTCCCACACCTTCTCACCTGTCCTCCATCACTGCAGCTACAGCCAAAGAGCCCCTGCTCGTAGGAGGTAAACCTCATTCCTTCTTCAAGTGAGTGACTGCATCCTTTGAAAAGATGTGATCATGATGTCAGTGATTCCAAGATGGACTGAGTGGAGAAATAGCTGTGTAATGCTGTGGAAAAAATAACTGAGTCATTTGGTCCTTGGGGATATGTCAGGGAAATAATAAGTAGCAACAAATATTCGGGACAGCTTTGACATCCCTTTTGAAAAAACGGAGAGGTTTCAGAAAATAGCCATAGGTATTATTTAAGTGCTGGATGAACTAATGGCATAGTGAACAGCAGTAATTTCGGCCATCTCAAAAAGAAGTTTGAGAAATAGTTTTATCAGAGTGCAGTGGTACCTGACAGAGAAGATCTCTTCATTCCAGGAAGAGAGCACAAGAATGTCTGGAATGTGAGGACAGACAAATTCAAATTAAAAGTTAAGTGTTTGGTTTTCATACAAGAGAAGTTACCTCTAAATCAAGCTACCAAGGAATGTGGTAGATTCTGCTTTTTGGGTTTTGTTTTGTTTTTGTTGTTGTTTGGTTGGTTGGTTTTTTAAAAAATTTTGTCTCCAAGGCAAGAAAGGATGAGTTTTGGGGAAGGATGTTGAAGCTAAACAACCAGATTCTGTTCTCAACACAAGCTGTGAGAGAGACAGGAGGCCAAGCCAAATGAACTAATGGGTTTAAGTTTTGTGAGGTTAAATCTTTCTATTAAGTGTCAGAAACTCTGTGTTTACAGTGATTATAGCTGTGGTCATTAGTAAAAATAATTGGAACTGACTACCCCTTTGATTTAATCAGATTTGCATTGGTGCAAGTTCATTGAATTGCAAATGAAAGAAATATTAAACCTCATCTCTTCACAGATGGACAGATTTTAACGATGCCTTCATAAAGCCTCGATTCATGTTTCATGCCTTGACTTCCTCTTCTATCCCACTTTTTTACAACAGCAAATACACTACAGAAGCAATAGAAGTTAAGCTCTAATACATTTTTGTCGGTTGCTAAGCTTGAATGGATGCAAACATCAGTCCTTCTGGAATTAGTATGCCATTCATGTTCTTTTAGAAATAAAAATCTATTTTCAGGTTCAAAAAGAGAAAAAACCCTGGTATTTTCTGGTCTTCAGTGAGGCCATCTCTGCTGCTTATTCTGTCAAGCTTTTGTTCCTCCTAAGAACCATGAACGCTGACATTATTTCTCATATCCTTCCGTTTGCTCTAGGGTTGTTGAGCAGCTGAGAAGGGATGCATCTACAGTATTTGCCACATGCAGGACATGTAGAAGTTCAGTTTAATTTTCAGCAGAATCAAAAGTGATTTTTCTAAATTTTCTTCCAAACTGAAATTCAAACATACCTTTCAGAAATACCAGGAAAAAAGTGTTTGGCTCCTGCCTTTGCCAATGCCTCTTGATTTCCCATTTGAAGGATAAGAATGCAATAACACATTCTTTGATAAGAAATTAAGCCAAGTCATTGACAACAACAACACCAGGAGCAGCCAGCACCTGTCATGAGCTCCAGGCTTGACAGTTTTGAGGTGTTTTTGAGGTCACCGGTCTTAAGTCCATGGACTCAGAAGACCCATGTAGAAACAGAAATGCCCTAAACTGCAAGTGTGGATACCTTTGCTGTGATTTCCAGGCTCCTGACTAGGGCACAGGGAATCTGGAAACTTGACCCTTTACCAGCACAGAGAGTCCTGAAAGCTCTGGGTCCCCTCAGCGGAGCTACTGAAGGACACCTTGTTTCACCAGAAGTTTGTCATCTCTGGCATGCTTTTACTAAATGTTTCAAGCCCATCATGTCACCATAAAAGGCCTGAGAAAGTTTAATTACTAAATCAAGATGCCCAGTAATACTTTGGGATGTGTGTTTGGACTGAGCTGCTAGGGCAGCTAAGATGGCTGAGCTGTTGAGTAGCCAAGCAGAGGGGAAAAAGACTTCAAACTTGTGTTGAGTGTGTGTACCAATTAGTGAGGAAGGAGAAACACACATGCAGGGAGATGATGGAACAGTGGCAACTGAGGGGTTGGGAGAGAGAGGAGCACAAAATTACCTGGGATATCTGCTGATAAGGGACTTCAGCTAACCTGCACATTTTCCATTTTCATTAATGACTAAGGAAATCCTCAAATATATGGCAGTGCAGCCAGTGGCTGTTACCTTGTTACTCAAAAGTGCCTATTAAACTTGGGGTACCAAGGAAACTGAGATCTGAAAAACTGCACAAAATAAAAAATTATTGCTGTTCAGCACTTGCTAGCACATTCACTCCTGCTGACCCTTTGGAAAGGATGTGTGAGCTTTGATGCATTCCTTCTTTACAACCTTTTGTTCTCAAATATAAAATTCATCATCATAGCTCTGCAAATTTATTGACAGATCTGACCTGTAAATTGCAGACCTGCTACAGCTTGGAAATTCACAGTTTGCCTCTTGGTCTGGACTATTTTATGTTATTTGGAATATGGAACAGTTCTGTAAATAGAGTGATGTGCTGATGGTGTTTTTGATTCTCTGACATCAGCTCCCAAGAAAACTTTGTGAAAACTGTATTTTTGTCTGACAATTCATGTGGGCAAAACATGGCAGGTGCATTTCTGTAATTTAGCATTATAAAAAGTAAGGAAAGGTTTCATAAACAGTGAGGGGAAAGCATAGTTGTAAAGAAACAAAATAAAAAATATGTCCATCAGCTTTAACACACTCATCCTGAGAAGTTTGTGAGAAGAGACATAAAGATACTGTGTTTTTCAGGAAGCAGCAGCAAGTTGTATCCTTTGAGTGTGTTCCTGGGAAAACCCTGATGAGTGCAAAGAGAACAACTGTGAAACACTAAACATGCTGCTAATGCGTGAAGCCCTATGTGCTGGGGAGAGAAGAGCATTCAGCAATAATTGAATCATCCAGGGCTGTGCTCAGTGGATGCCCTAAGGTGATTATGTTCTCAATAGAAGCTTGCAGAATGTCATTTAGTAAATGAAAACAGAGTTGGATACCAGTAATAAACCAGTGCCCTCAAGCTACTCATTTTTTATAGCAACTTAATTGAAACATACAAATCATGGAATGCCAGATGCCTGAAAAGGGGGCAGCACTGAGACCAGAACCACAGACTCTGAAATCAAGCAACAAAGTACGATTTTCCTTCCAGCAAGGAACAATTTACAGATACAATTTTCGTTCTCTGGTGATAAATAGGAGTCTGTCATATTCTGAGTGCTGAATTGTATTCCCAGGATTGGTATAAATCTGGGTACCAGCTTGCTTTCAACTTTCCAATTGCTGATGAACCCAGTAAAGTGAAACTAAGAGCAAAATTTACCGTTTTCCTTCTTACTGTAACAAGGAAGCTGTTTAAAAGTGCATAAGCTCCTTAATCACATGATTTCTATTACCTAATTTGCAAGAAGCAGGACTCTTTCAAAAGCAAGCACACATGTAACTCATACTATTGTAATTTAAATGGCATATTACCATTACATTCTGAATTCCTGCCTTTTAATATACATGAAGTACTTTTAATCATAAAACCCAAAGAAAGCTTCAGCAAGATCTATTAAAAGTGTTTCAAATTAGTAATACTTCTTACAGAGAGATGTCCTTACCAGTTATTCTATTACAATGCAAACCACATGAACTAAATTGGCTCTGGAACTGTAGAACTGTAATTTTGCAATTTTCCAAAACTGAAGCTTAAGAAGAAAAAGCTTTTTTTTTTGCTTTTTTTTTTTTTTTTAATGTAATAAATCATCAGTGAGAGTAAAATACGAAGGAAGCCTCTTTCTTCTTGAGAGCAGGGGACACTCCCTTCCTTTCTAATAACATACTGCAAGGCAGGAACACCAGCCTGTCGTTTTACACATTCACAGTTCAGCAAAGTGGTTGAGAAAGATTTGGACCTGAGTCTGAACATGAGTTTGGGCACTGAAACTACTTGCTCAAACTTGAATTAAATAATCCTGGGAGGGGTGAAGGTGTTGGAGAAAACAATCCTCAGTCTCCGAGGGCAAAGAACCACCCCCAGCCTGCCCGTGCAGCCTTTCCTACCAGGCGTTGCTTCACCCAGTAATTTTGGCTGCAAGAGTTCTACAAAGCCTGAGTCTCCAACCAGTGTCCCACAGTCTTATCCTACTTTTCTCTCAGCCTTTTTTTTTTATTACTAAAGACTGAGCATATCACACAATTGCAGCTACTGGAGGATTTTGCAGCCTGTCTCTCCCATGCAAGAGAACTTCAGCATTTTGTACAAAAGATTAGTTAGCATTCGTTGCTTTGAAGATAATTGCTCAACAACAAATTCAGTTCTTAACCCTCATTTACATTTCCTAGAAGTTCTAGTGCCTTTGGGGCTGACGTTTTCTGGGCTTAATCTTAGCCCAAGGTGATTTTCATGCATGTAAGTGTAAATGCAAAACAGTTTACCTGTTCTCAAATCAGACACACATACAAGCTGATTTTCTCTGGGACTTACATTCAAAAAGCTCTGCAATTGCTCAGTTTTAGAAAAAGATTTCACATATCTCACTGGGTCTAAGAATTCACCAAGTTAGAAGAAAATACAGTTTCAGAGTCATGAATAAGTGAAAAGAGAAATATAATTAATGCAGAATGGATTGAACCACCTGATCTTCTCACTGGGGTCAGTATGGGAAACTCTGGTGACACAGAGTATCTGGAGCAAGTAATGAATGTAAAGTCTGAGACACTCAAGTTTAGACCCTGAACTCTCTGCCAGAGCTGCAACTGCCTCTGGCTCTGCTCAGGACCCCGTGAGAACTTGCATCTTCCCCAGTACGCAAGCAGCCTGAGCAGCATCTGGATCCTGGGGATGCCAAGCCCCATAAAGGTGCTCAGTCACCTGTGTCAGACAATATTAATTACCCAAGTTTTCAACAATTCAGATCCCATCCTGATATATGTAAATATGAAGACAGTTAAGAATAACAGGGAAAGTCTTTACTGTCCCTAAAAGGTGGGAGCTGGGGTGAAAAATCTGGCTCTATTCATCGCACATCAACCCCCTCATTGTGTACAATGCCATCATTTGTTTGCACTCAGGAGAGTGAGCCTTAACTTAGTTATGGCAACTGGTATGGGGAAATTAATGATCACTGAACACTGTGAAACAGAAATCAATACTTTTGTGTCATTCCCAAATAGTCTATTGCTAGGTATATATTCATAGTTAGAATTCTCTCATCCTGTGAATATTAATAAGGCAGCAAAGACTGGATACATATATCAAAGCCTGAGAAAAAAAGGATATTGCTAATGCAGGTCCTCAGCAATAACACATTACAGCTACCAACCAATTTGTGGGATGCTAAGTAAAAGCTCTGGTATAACACAATCCTTCATTTTCTATTCTGATACTTACTTCCATCACCGTTTATTAAAATACTGTCCTTCTATAACTAAAAAGACAGGACAACAAAAGCTTTAGTACCTCCTCACTGTGATAAGCAAGATGCTTTAATAAGATGTCAGACACTTGACAGACAAGTACAAATGGGGCTAAATTCACTCTGATGAGCTTTGTCGTGGCTTCTTCCACAGGTGAGGCACAACAGAGGCAGGTCATTAGAAATTACCCCACAATAGGATGACTGGCACGTACAGCACGTGCAATCCTATTAGGCTGTTGCCACCAAATGAAAGAACCTGCTCATTGCAGGAATAGGGAAGAGATCCTGTATGTGCCTGTATGTGTGTCTGAGACACTGTGCTGGGTAAATACAGCCAGTACCTCACACAGCCAGACTCTGGTCCAGGTTCAGCCTGGTTTCATGCTGAAAGTCAGTACTGCTGAAACGGTACCTGTCCCACTATGTTGTATCATTACTTAATAAATCAGAAAGTGTACAGGTAACAAATGGGTAAGCAGCCTAAAGGGTTTAAAGCATACATTGTGGTGCCACCTCATGCAAGGGACCCAGGTGGGAAAGAAGCCCCAGCTTGCTTCAGCCTCTGACCAGGGACATCAGATGCTCCACTTACAGGGTATTTGCTTTGGTAGCCATGTCCCATATGAAAAGCATACAGGATGTAACTTCCCAATTTCTGCAGCAATAGGCAGGTTTTTAGATGCCCAAGAGCACTCACGGTGCTGCTTGGTGATCTGTGTGTGCAGGATTCTTGGTCCTGGGTGTGGACTTTCCATACGGCCACAAAGATGACCCTGCTGCATTACAGTAACATGATGAAGCAACTACACGACTGACTAAGGTCCATTGGTATTTATGACCTCAGAATAATTTTGTCCGTATTACAGGGCAAAGTGGAGACAAATGTTGTATGATAGTCTCGTTTTATATACAATGCAATTATATACCACTTTTTAACATGAGACAAATTAAGTTTAATTCTTTTAATTACTGAATGGAGAAGAAACATTGCATATGTACACATCATAAGCCATATGTACATATCATGTGCCTCTGTCCTTGCTGTGTTTTCAGTTGCTGATAGTCATATCTTTCTTAGCATGTGCTCCTCCCATCTGTTGTAACCAACTGTTGTCCCTAAGCCTACACTCAGCTGCAATCCTACAATGACTCACCCAGTTGCTCAACATAACCTCCTTTGTTTGGGTGGAACTACATGCGGTGCATAAAGATAACGGTTAGAGCCACCATTGCAAGATTTTTGAGGCAGTAAATTTATTTTGTCAAATGTCTCTTGAAAGCCTGGAGCAATGGTGCTGCAGCTGCAATGCAAGTAGCACTGTACACTGAGCTGACACAAGCTGATTTAAGAGACTTACTGTGAGCAGATTTGAACTCTCCCAAGTGATGCCAGAGCTCCTGGACAGGTATGACACCATGAAATGTAAATAATAGCATTGCAAAAAAGGTCCATGAACTGGCAAGTCAGACATCCATGTCCATTAGGTGCAGGTTCCTAAGCCGCTCCCACTGCTACAGCTGGACTTCTTTAACCAAGCAGGCTCTCCTTGAACAAGAAGCTGTGTTGCAGGCCTTGTTTTGAGACCTTCCCTCATGCTGCGTTTGAAAACTATGGAAAGGTTCCCATTTATAATCTTAAATTCTCTTCTACCTACTAATATAAGCAAATTTTTCATTTAAAACTTGCAGAAATTATACAAAAGAGACCTAGTCCAAAAAGATTTCTTTTAAGAATTTGTTTGTGAAATGTATATTTAGTCTGATTTCCTAAGGAAAATGCTGCTCACACAACCATGTGTTTGTCGGTCTGTCTGTGTGTCAGGCTTCTCATCGCCTCCCCCAGTAATGTTTGAATTAATTGGCTGATTTGAAAGAGAGACAGATGGCTTAAAGGTATTAAACTCTTAAAAGTTTTGTGAAAATAAGCATCAGAGTAATGGAAAGAGAGCCTCTTAGTGGCTCACTAAAGAAAAGGCTTCAGCACAAATGTGATCCTCATTAAGCCAAATAAAATCTGCACAAAGCTGAATCCTGCCATGCAGACTCACCACAAAGAAGCCTTTGCTGGGTCTGATGTTCATGAACTAGTTCTTGTTAGCTATTGCTAAGCAAACATCATCATGTTTACTGTAGAAAGAACAAGTTAAATTTGTAATAAGGACACTACTGAGGCAGTTAATATGCAATGCAATTATATTAATTAAGAACATACCCTAAGCCACAAGCCTTGCCATACTTGCATGCTGCCTAACTTTGACATTGCATCTGAGAAAAGTATTATCACAGCATTTAGGGCTCAGATTAAGGTATTTGACACTGGCAAACACCTCTCACCCCACTCAGGAGGTTTGGTGTTAAACAAATAGCACTTGGCACCAGTTGAACAGGTCTTTGAACATTCGCCCCACAACACACACATTGTCCTACAAAGAGTCTAGGTGGAGAAAGTCCGCACTTGGATCTGCCAAAAAGCTTTGATCTGAAAAATTAGGCCAGGCTTTTATGCAGAGTTCCTGGTTCTACATATAGTGTGTTTGATGGCAGCATCTCTGCTGGACACTCCACTTCCATTATCACTCACTGCTTGATGCTCAGCTTACAAAAGACACAGCATTTCCCAATTTTCTTGTCTATTCTGCACGACTAAGTTGCTACAAGGAAACTTGAAATGTTGGTATTTTAGTGCTTGCTTATTTTTAAATCAAATTACCCAGAACTACAGCAGTGACAGAGAGCTTAGTTAAGAATGAAGAGGCACAAACATGTATCTCAGACTTTTAGTCATATTTCAATCTCATATAGGGACATGTAAGCAGTAGAAAATAAACAAAATGAGAGACTGCAACATCACACAGCACTGTGCTCCCTGCTGTGGTGGTACTGGGATACCAGTGCACAGGACATTTATTCTTTCCCTTTCTAGCCTACACGCAGATACAGGGATGAAAACTGCACTTTCTGGGTTCACTTGAAGACACTGAGCACACTTTGTAGGCACCACCATTTAGCCTTCAGTCAGCCAAATTTGTGTACTCTGCCAACCAAACTGGCAATGCAATTTTCTTCCTCTGGTTGCTGTCATCCCAGGATGCAGCCATGGCAGAGCACATTAATGGTGGGCAATGACACTGGAAAGGTAACTATCCTCTTGAGAGCAAAGGGAGATTCCTTCTTCTCAAACAGGTAAATGCCAGACCTTCTGGTGATGTCAGCACCATGCACATTGCCAGCAGATCCTCTCCTACCTGTCTTTGTGGCCACCTTATGCCTGCAATCCTTTTTATTGATGTGCTACTCAAGGCAAAGAAATAATGCCACCAACTAGCCCAACAGAGCTGAACCAACTCTTATTGAGGTAAATACTAGCCATGTTCATCATCCCTGGGTCCTCTCTAAAATTCCCACAGGGACATTGCTCATTGACTTTTGCACCAAGGCAGCCACTCATTATAACAGCTGATTTAAACCTGTCATGATCTAGTGATGGCACCAAACTTCTGGGCTGGGATGATGTACAAAACCTGTATCTGCACGGTTGTCTCTAGCTAACCTCAAGAGTTTTATGCAAAACTACTCGATACATTCCTGGTTGTCTTAATCTCCATGACCGTGTAATCCCCTCACTGGCGTACTCTCTCTGTGCCAGACATTCCTGTCTGGATGCAGCTGTGCCACAGGGATTGCAACAGGCAACAGCTGCCGCCCCAGCAGTCCTGTCAGTATTCAGTGCTCGTGATCTCACCATTCCTGTCTCAGGTCAGAAGCCATTTGCTAATACCCCACAAATAATTCCTGTACTGTGTCTACACAATGCTGCAAGGATGGCACAACCCACTGCAGAACAACCTGTCTCCATGCACTGGCTCCACACCTGGCTGTAGCTACCATGGTCCAAAAGGAGGAGCGTGCACAGCCAAAGGCCTTTCATTTACCATGTTACCTAAAAGCTCAATGGGGCAGCCAAGGCACCCTGCAGAAAACAGGCCACAGCATTTATTGAGGGGTCAAGCTGACAAGGTACTAGGAGCACCCTGCTGTCCTTGGTATCCACAGGGCAGAGCAGTATCTCCTGCATGGGTTTGAGCTGGGACATTCACAGATGGAACTGGCAATAAAACTTGCAGGAGAGAGGAAGAAACAGATGACTGATGGTTGTCTTGTTATTGCAGTGCTTCCAAAATTCTCATGTGCAAAGTCAACAGTAGAGAGTTTCCCCCACAGACATGTTTCATCTTCTCTGTGATGTGTGGAAGAGTTATTTGAGGCATATTTGCTGTGTTCATATAGCTTAATCATGTCTTCTTGTACACTAGAATCCTTAATTCAGTTTACCTTCTGTGAGCTTTAATTTTGCTTTACAATGCCTGAATATCTAACATTATGAGAGGATGCACTCAAAAGTAAGACAGGACAGTGTGTGGTTCATGAGCAGCCACACTCCTACAGGTATAATCACTTCTTGTACTGCTTCAGGGCAAGGGCACATGAACAAGCTATGGATAAGAAACCATGCTTGTCTAGAGCAAAAAAGAACAAAGAACACCTTCAATGAAGTAAATAATCCTAACTCTAGTAACAAGGAAATTTTCCTGCTGCCTATCTGGTAGTATCACTGCAGGGTCAGGCTGTTGCTTAGAACAGCATGTGGCCACCCAAAGGGACTTCCAGAAGCTCACCCTGAGTTCCCCTCTGTCAGGCAAGCTCTGTCAGTGTTGCCTTGCTCCAAGTACTGCTTTCCCAGCTGTTCAGTAAATTGTACTACAGCCTCCCCAGATGACATCAACTTGGTAAAGAGCTATTTCAGTGTGTCTGCAGACGAGTGTTCATCTCCCTGATATGTAAATATGCAGCAAAGTAGATTTCCCAAATAGAAAAATGCATATTTTTTAGCTACAGTGAATATATAATGAAAACTTTCCAAATCTGATTTTTTTTTTTTTTAAATGATCAACTTAAGGGCTTATTTTCATTTCATTTCGTTTACAGAGTAGGGAGACAAGAGAAGAAAAAAAAAAAGGTGAACAGGGCAACTACACAAGCCAGCTCTGTGCAACCAAATTAAAATACGAATCAACACTGAAATCAATTGCACATAAACTAAAAAGAAAGATGAAGCTTCTATTTAGACAGTTTCTTTTTATTGATCAGTGATCTTATGCACACTAGAGTTCTGTTGAAGATGTAACAGCACATTGTTAGCATACTTTGTAAGGAGATTTGGAAGAGGTAGCATGTGTGTAGTGTGATAAGGAAGGGAAAAATACCAAAATGAAAATGGGAGTTACAGAAAGTTATCTCTGTAGGCAGATGCAAAATATAGCGCCAAAATCTGTGTTGTTATTTCTTGTGGTAGAGAGTGATAAGGTAAGAAAGTAAAGCAAATAGAGGAGAAAAATTGGACTAGTAAAAAGGTAAGCAATTAAATCAAGAGCTGAGACCCATTTTGAATCTCTGCATTTCCCAAGCCTGCTCAAGAGCACTATGATATTGCTGGCACATTGCAACCTCCTACCTGCTGATTCACATGAGCTCTCAAGATTTTTCTTTATGACTAATGTCAGGAGAATCTGGCTTTCCTCTGCTTGAACACTGTGTGCTTTGCTTGTGCTGATCTCTCTTGAAATGTCAGCTTTACATTTCCAATATCCATGAAGACATTCTTAATAAAAAGATACAATCTGCATTTCAGATTGAGACCTTTAAATCTTTTAGTCCTGCCAGTTTCTAGGGAACTTTTGTTCCCTAGAAATTTTGTTAAGAACGAGAGACCCTGTTTAATAACACCACTTTCAATAGTAATCAAGAGAGTTGCAAACATCAGTGTGCCGCAAATAAAGTCATTGCAATCCACGCAAATGAAAACAGGATTTTATTCTGGATTTTTTTATATGAATGTGGAACTAAATTTTTTATTTGTTCTGTGCATAGCCTTGCTGTGTTTTAATTAGATTTCCAACTAAGATACTATGAAATGTCCATTTAAAGTAATTCTGGTGAGTTATGAAAAAATACGTTAGAAACATGCAAATAAATCCAATACACTGAGTTGCTTTTTTGCCTCTGTCTACATTGCGTGTGTAGCTACAGTAGTCTTTGCATTTAACTCAGTAACACTGCTGGTTGACAGGAAAAGGCTCAGTTCCATCCCTTGCTACATACTCTTACTACTTCTAATAAAACCACTCAAGGACAATCACAATCACTTATTTTCTTTTGGGTGAATAATTTGATCCAAGTCATCCTACAATTTCACTTCTACCAGACTCAATCCAAGGGAGGGAACTGGCCAGGGACAAAAACACCCTTTTTGGCAAGAATGTGCATTTCAGCTGGATTATGTGTGTGTGGTGACACTGCCTAGCACAGGGGGCTGAGCAGCAAGCTGCTCACTTCTCCAGACCAGCAACCAGCTCACAGCCAGCACTACAGAAACAATCTCCAGCACTTGCCCTTCTCTCTCTGAGACTCAAACCCATCACTAACAATGCTGCCAATACAAGGAGCTTTGTTCGGTGTTTCATGGCAATAATTTTGGCTATAGTTTCAGTTCAGTTGTTCATTAACAGAGTTGTTACGTGCTGTAGTTTTTAAAAAAGGTCAGGGATTGCCCCCAGAGTGCTGCAGGCCAGCTACTTGCCCCAGCCAGTACCATCTTACAGATGTGCAGATATATTATGCACTGGGTGGCTGCCACATCTGTCACCTTGCTACTGCCAGACCAGTATCTTCACCAGTTCCTTTGGAAAGAGCTGTAGGTGAACTGCCTCATGAAATAAACAATATTATTTTAGTGCTAGTGTGCCTTTTGTATGTTCTTCTGTTCTGGAAAGGCAGTATGATCTAGTGTACTTGAACACAGCATTGGGGAATCTGGATTTGTAACTCTGGCTTCACTGCTCTGTTACCATCTATCCATTAAAATCTTTGAGCTTTGCTGTGTCCATCTGATATTTATATGGCAATAACAGTTACAGATCCCACATTACAGAGCTGCTACAAGCATTTTCAAAGGGATGGTCTGGGAGGAGGGTCAAGGAGGTTCAAAAAACACATATCTAAAGTCACACTTTACTGAAAATGTACAACACCACTTACAATAAATGATAAGCGTAATTATTTCTGCTAGCCAGTGGGAACTGTTTCTAGTTTTGATGTGGTACAAATCATTCCAATTAAGAGGAGACTAGTAAGCTTTTCAGTGTTTTCTAGATGCAGAATCACAGTGGACTTCTTATAATCTAAAGTGCTTCAGGCCTTTTTAGGTCAAAATCCTTTTAAGTCAGTACTTCAGAGTTGCCCTCCCCCCCCCCCCCTTTTTTTTTTTTTTTTTTTTTTTTAATGAGTGACTTACTTCATTATTAAAGCCATCAATAGTGAAAACCAGTTAAGCTATTTATCTGGCTCAGCTAATTCCTCCAGACTGATTACCGTGATCATAAAAAAGAAATCTATGATGGCCTTTTAAATGTTTGCTAGAAAGAATAAGTAATTGCATTTTTATATGCATTTGTTATCTGGGATTTTTACTTTTCCTCTATTGACAGGAATTGGGGCAGAGGATATTAAAAAAAAAGTTAGGTAACAATGACTAGATGCTATTTTTAGCTCCAAACTCTTCTGTTTTCACAGGAATAAAAAGCCGTGCAGTTTCATTTTCTTACATGCACATCCCTGCAGTAGACCTGCATGTACTTGCCTTCCTATATCTGAGTCATATTTGTACTGCTGGATAGGTACTGGCAGCTTAAATCCAGGTCTCCACTGCCGCTGGCAAGAGCAGGGCTCAGAAGGCAGGCTGAAAAACTTCTGATTCAGCCGCCCTGGCTAGTTCGGAGGAGTCCTCTAACTCCTGCAGCAGCGACAGCAGCGACCCACCTCGTGTGTCTCCTTCTCCCTCTGTGCTTTATATTCGATCTCATTTGTGCCTTCTTCAGCTGCCCTGCCGGCACAGCCCCACCTCCCGCGGTACAAGGGAAGTAACAACACGGGGAAGGGCGGAACAGACCTGCCGCTCCTCTCCTATCTCGCCCTGTATCTCTCCTTTGCCCCGTATTTTCTTAAACTAATCTGCACCTCCTCAGGCTGGTATAAAACAATTTAATTCAAATGGTATCAACTCATTGGACTTGACTGAGAACACACCAACAGCTTACCAACACAAATCACAACTAAACAAGGCTGCAGAGTAAATTTATCTTTTCTCTGCTTTCAGCATATTTTCCTGTTTAAAGACTGCAGTGGAACTGCATGCTGGTTTCATTCCATGAATTATGGATACAATACAGAGCACCTTACAGAACTGGAAGGTCTCTGGAGATTGACTTGCCAGCATGGTGCTTATGGCACAGATCAGTAAAATTGGAGGTCCCAGTTCAGTTCTCTGTGCTGACACCTAGTTATTAATTTATTTTTTATAATACTTAAGAGGAAAAGAGTTACAAGTGAGAAATATTTACCATTGCTTATGCCACGGGAATGTGGGCAAGATTTTGAACTTGGGTCATTCACAGACGTGGCATTAAGTACACCATGACCAACGGGCTGTTCTCTGGTGATTGCTAGGGAAGGAGACAGAAAAGAGTAAGCCCTGCAGAGGGTCATCAAGATGGTAAAAGGGCTGAAGGATTTGACATAGGAGGAATGACTGGCAGAGCTAGGTTTTTTCAACCTTAGGAAGAAAAGGCTGAGACTCAGAGAGCTTATTGCTGTCTTCATCTACTTGACAGAAAAATGGAGCCAGACTCTTTTTAGAGGTACACAGTTGAAGGATGAAAGGCAATGGAAACAAGTTGTAGCCCTCTGAGCAGGGGTTGGACAAAATGAACCCCCAGTGTCACCTGAACCTAAATTATTCGGTGATTCTGTAAAGTCTCTGTCTAGATGCCTGGGAAGTTCTTGTTCATTGAAGTTTTGGAGGGTTTAATAAGATTCAGTGGTCAGTTACCAAACCAGCAGTCATGGTTTCTGAACACCAGACTCCAACCAAATGTATTTCTTGCACTTTGTGATGCTCCTGCGATGCTCCTGCACAGATTATTTGTCTGCAAACTATAGCTATTTTGTTTCTTTTCCGGGATCTGTTCAGGGAGCTGAATTCTGGGTCTCTGAGACAGCAAAGAAAAATGTCCTTTTAGCTGGTGTGAAGACAGTATGTAACCATATGCACACCACCTGCTTTCTAAAAGAGAATGTCCCTTGAGTTCTACTTAAAACTAGATTTTGACCTGTATTTAAGTAGATTGTAATTCCATTTAAAAATAGATTGGGTGCAAAATCAAGTCCAAAAGCCAACAATCTTTTCAGTAAAATACAACTATGTGAAGTCTCATGCATATTTTTAACTCATATTGAAGAAATCCTTCAAATGTCAAGAGTCCAGTATGCTGAATGTAACACTTCCCTCCAGCTTAAACTACAGAATAGAAACCATCAAATCTCAATCACTCACTGGTGTTAACAAGAAAGGGTCTGTAATTGCCTTGGTGCCAATGTTTAAACAAAACATTTTACAGATTGCATTATACCTTTTGTACTTACTTTGTCAGTGCAAAATTAAAATACAACATGGAGAATGTAAGGTAACAGAAAATTTAGTTCATCACAGATCTTCCAGTTTGGAGAAGATGAAGGCTCTAGACAAACTGACAAAGAATCTACCATACCTATGTATCTTTCTACAGGACAATGAAGCATAAATGTTGTACATATTTCTTGGGGTCTTGGATTCTGAAGAGTATATTAATGTAATAAAAAAACAAAAATCTACTAAGTTATGCAATAATAAAAATCGCAACATCCAATTTGACAGCAGCCACTGCCATAAAGATCTCCACTTCTGCTAACAGAAGTATGAGATGTAAAATATAAAGGCTTGTTTAAATCAGCAAATTAATTTGTATCTTTTTTATTGTGATCAAGTTGTAGTGATTGCTACTCAAAGGCACAAAGTCAAATTTTACATTTATACAAATGCTAAAACCATGAGAGCAGGGAATTTAATTCCTTCTAATTAACTGTTAAAAAAGCACCACAGTTCAATGTTTTAAATTCCTGTTCCATGCTATTTGCACTTCTTACATGAAACATTAATTGTGATTTTATGTAATTTTATTACAGCTTAAACAAAGATGCGAACCTGAATTCAGTATAAATGACATCAGTAGTTAAGTATCTAACAAGAAATGATCATCACTATAAATCTATTTTACATTTTACAATGATTGTTTAAGACAGCTGAGCCTCATAGAGCTGAAAGAGTATGTCAGCATGCAGCAGCTGCTGATAATAACCAGCATGTGTTGGCAAGAGCTTTTGTTTTCTGAAGATAATTAAAACTTGCTATAGTTTTCCAGCTGCTACGTAGTCAATAAGAAATACTTTTTAAAAATAGTGGTCTATTTTTTATTAACTTTACATGCATTGTGACCATCTCTACTGAACATTACCTAAATACAATTCTACTATTTTATTTTTTCATGTTTTATTCAAAACAAACTATATGGCAATAGTTTAGACCAGAAATTTGTCAGCTTCAGGTACTCAGGAGGAAGAAGGCACTGTAATAACAGAAATGTTTTGCTGAACAAGAAAATATATGCATGCAAGTACTTGCATCCTTATTCTTAAAATGCTGTATAACATTCAGCTAGTATTCTAAAAGCTAAAGTCTTTTTTCACTGGGGCCAGCATGTTTTGAAAAACTTTTTGCTCTCAGAATCAGACTGCAGACACCATGGAGATATAAAATGCCCTGCCAATGTGCAGAGTAAATGGTTCTGTATAGCTACAATTAGAATGCCAGTAGTTTTATATTGGTCTTCACTAAAGCCTTAAGATGAGATATTTCCAGGATTTTAGACTACAGTCTTTCTCTGCTTCTCACATAATTTTGTTCACAGTGGCTGGTGAAGACTGTATTCCTGCTTGTAAAACAATTTGAGGCCCTATTCCCAGGAAGAGTCCAACAGCAATGCAGTATTTTTCTCTAGCAAAATCTTCGACAGATGTTGCCCAAAATACAATTTTCTAGAAGAATGCAACTTCAAAGGTCTGAGCCATTTCTGAATACCACATAATTACTTGATTAAAGTCAAGTAAGAGAATGGTTTCTTGAATAACCTGTGTGTGCTTAGTTACAAAAAACCCAACTGGTTTGAATCAAAGCTTCTGATGTCAGGGCATGACTGTCAAGAAAGCAGGGTATGTTTCCAAATCAGGGCTATGATAAAGTAATATACACTGTTGTTTCCCTATGACACATTTTGCAGGCTGCTGTTTCTAGAGCCAGCCCAGAGGACCATGCCTCGAGCAAGCCTGGCCAGTGATCCTAATGGGAGGTTATCAGAGTGCTAATGAATGAAGTTTTCTGGAGACCTCAGTGGCAGAAAAATGCAGACAGGAGTACTGTCAGAACAAAGCAAAGCAGGATGGTGAAATAATAGTTGCATGGGGCAAAACTATTGATTTCTACACTTTTTGAATTCTTAGTTTCTATATAAATCAGTTAAGTGACTACAGAATTTGTTTCATTGCTCTTAGAGCTAACAGGATATTCTGCAGAAAGATAAGGACCGCTTGCTGGGTCTGGTACTGAGCAGCGCTCTCTGGGAAGATGAGAAAACTCTGGGTCGATGAGAAAACTCTGAGTCATGGCAGCTTCCAAAAACTGAACTGTTTAAATCTCTGCAAGCAAAATGTTTAATGCACTCAGAAATCTAATTTTTAGATTTATAAAATTTTATGTATATATATATAAAGATAGATAGATAGATAGATAGATAGATAGATAGATAGATAGATAGATAAATAGATAGATAGATAGATGATAGATAAAATCAGGAAAACTCTGACCACTCAGCTTCTACACCACAGTCTAGTTAGTCATCTGATTAGGACCTTGCTCTGCTCTGCTCTAAGGAATGTGTCTACTTGATGTCTCACATCTGTGCACCTGAGCTCCATTCCCCGGCAAGCTAGGCTGCCAGCAGTGACGGAGCAGTGACACAACAGTACTTCATTGGTGGGTTCTGGGACACAACTGGGCTCTAGGCCAACTCCTCTGTGTCAGGAGTAGCCCCTAGACTTGGGACTGTGGGAGGCAGCAGTGTACAACCAGACTAACAGGAATGTAAGTGACCCCTCCTTACAGCTCTCATGGCTGCTGCTGGCTTTCCATGAGAACCTAAGGTACAAAGTGGTTTGCGCTCTCAGACTTAAAATAGAATCTAACTAATGGAAAAGGTCCTAAATCTCCCTCAGAAATAGTCCAGTTCTCTAACCCAGCTTAACAATGCAACTGTGGATGTCAGAAGCAAGATTATAGCCTTGGAATATGGATCATCTGCTTTGTCAGTCCTAAAATAGACTTAGAAACCGATATTAGAGGAAATGAGTATTACTGAAAAACAGTTTAATTTAGATTCTTTTTTAGCAACTGCAGTTGTTTCCTCTTAAACTTCAGAGGCCAGAACTAATGAAATGGTCTTTAGATAAGGGGCCACTTGAAATAGTAAGACTTTCAGTAAATAACACTGCCATTATGCACCAGGGAGCTGAAACGCTTATTATGGAGTTCAGCAAAAACTCAAAAGACACAAAGTGTTTGACATGACTGGCAGCAGCACCATCTAAAAATAGGTCTGCATAAAAGAGAATCAAAATGTCACCGGAAATTTCTGCCTGCCTTCAGAAGCTGCTAGTGAATAAATTGTTCTTGGTCTGAACAGACAAAGCCTTGTGCCCCATGTGCAAGTGCAAAGGTGCCCCATTGCCTCCCGCTGGCACCTGCCTCCCCTTGCCAAGGACATCAGGGCTATGAGCTGCTGGGGAGTGATGGCCTGAAGTCGCTCCAAGGTGAACCACAGCCATGTGTTCCCTTTGGTAGCACCACTCATGTGATGTCCTAATGGCCAGTGGTGGGAAGCAGACAGCCCTGGCTCTCGGTGTGAAGCACCAGATGAAGATACAATCATCTCAGCCATGAATCAGTGCCGGTATTATTGAACTCAGGGTTCATCGCTCAGGCAGTGCTATGAAGTGCAGCTTTTGCTACAATGGCTTGGGTTTTGGCAGGGCTGTCTGGCTGTAATGCAGAATCAGCAGTTTGAATGATAAAGTGGTTTTGGAGAAAGTATTCTGAGTAATTTGGAAGGGACTTTTAAACCAGATATAGTTCAATACTTGCTGAATTTAAAATAAAAGAAACTCCTTGTAACTCTGGGTAAGGCCTAGGCAGACAGCCATGCTGCTAACGAAGTGAAGCTGACAGAATGGCATTTCTAAAAAGTCCTCAGAAGTACATATAAATATAGCTGATAAAATGAAAGTATAAAGAAAAAAGAAAAGAAAAAAAAAAAAAGCTAAGGACTACTGCCTCATTGTCTGTGCCAAGCCTTAACGTCTGGATTTTATGTTATTTGCCCTCAGATAAATGTTTGCAGGAAGAGAAAGCCATTATATTTGAAGTTACAAAATGATTAAAAATTCAGCTGCTGCCATCAGATGCAATTAAAGACACAAAACTTATATTCAGCCCACCGAACATTTGACTTTGCCAAATATATTATAAAAAAGCCACATGGTGTGGTTCTGAGAGTCTTGTCCTGTCCAGACACTCCCATACCAGTTGGGGAACTAGGAAAAACTAATGGTTCTGCTGCTTCCTGAAGCTAAAAGGATGCAAAGGGACTGTGACATTCACATGAGTCCCACAGTTGTGTCATCTGAGTGTTTACAGAGACACTTCTTCCTCCTCAAATCTAGCACTGTCTTTCATCTTCAGTCCCTTTTCAAATGCTTGTTCCTTCAAAAGGATGCTCAATGATGCTGCAGTTATTGGGATGAGCAATGTGATCTAATTATGTGGAGTAGTCTTTGCAGGTCCTGATTTTACACAAATTTGGGATATTGATTTCAAAATAAAAAGAATGGGGTTGTGTTTAGCTAATGGGATCTGTCTCCTCCACTGTATGAAAAATGAAAAAAGATGTAAGCAATTGGCTTTATAACATGGTTTACTTTGGCATTTCACAGAATCATAGAATTACCTTGGCTGGAAAAGACATTAAAGATCATTGAGTCCAACTGTAACCTACCACTGACAGTTAACTAAATCATATCCCTAAATACTATGTCTATAGGACTCTTAAATACCTCCAGGGATGGTGACTCTACCACTGGCAGTCTGTTCCAATGCCTGATAACCCTTTCATTGAATAAATTCTTCCTAACATTCAATCCAAACCTCCCCTGGTGCAACTTAAGGCCATTACCTCTTCTCCTATCACTTGTAACTTCTTTGAACAGCCCACTCCCCAGCTCTTTATGACCTCCTTTCACGTAGTTGTAGAAAGCAATAAGGTCTCCCCTCAACCTCCTTTTCTCCAGGCTGAACTCCAGCTCCCTCAGCCGTTCCTCCTTAGATATACGCACCAAACCCTTCATCAGCTTCATCACCCTTCTTTGGACACACTCTGGGAGCTCAATGTCTTTTCTGTAGTGAGGGGCCCAGAACTGAACACAGGAGTGGAGATGTGGCCTCACCAGTGCTGAGTATAGGGTTAAGATCACCTCCATGGCCTTGCTGGTCACACTATTCCTGATGCAGGCCAGGATGCCACTGACCCTCGTGGCCACCTGGGCACACTGCTGGCTCATGTTCAGCCAGCTGTCAATCAACACCCCCAGGTCCCTCTCTGCTGGGCAGCTCTCCAGCCACTCTTCCCCAAGCCTGCAGCGCTGCAGAGGGTTGTTGTGGCCAAAGTGCAGGACCCGACATTTGGCCTTAATAAACCTCATGCAACTGGCCTTGGCCCATTGATCGAGCCTGTCTAGATCCCTCTGCAGAGCCTCCCTGCCCTCAGGCAGATCAACACTTCCATCAGCTTAGTGTCATCTGTAAATTTACTCTATCACCTCATCTAGACCATCGGTAAAGATGTTAAACAGGAGTGGCCCAAGGACTGAGCCCTAGGGAACACCACTTGTGACCAGCCACCAACTGGATTTAACTCCTTAGTAATGCCTTACTAAAGTCAAGGTAGACAAAATCCACAGCCTTTCCCTCATCCAATAAATGGGTTGCCTTGTCATAAAAGGAGATCAGGTTTGTCAAACAGAACCTGCCTTTCATAAACCCATGCTAACTGGGCCTGATCACCTCGTTATCCTGCATGTGATGTATAATAGTAATCGGAATTATCTGCTCCATCAGCTTCCCTGGCACCGAAGCAAAACTGACAGGCCTGTGATTTCCCAGATCCTCCTTCTGTCCCTTCTTATATATGGGTGTCATATTGGCTGACTTCCAATCTGTAAGTACCTCTCCAGTCAGCCAGGACTGCTGATTAATGATGGAAAGTGGCAGAAATGGAAAGGCAGTTCACAATAAGTTACATTTACTTTTGCATACTTTCTTCAGAAACTTCAAAGCATTCAAAATTGCATTACAGCAAAAAACTTTCACCTTTCTTGGGGCAAATACTACAGAAACAGTAATGTTTAGATTTTTAGATCTGTGGAGCAAGATTTCTCCTCTTTTTACATCTTCTGTGGCAGTGGCAAGAATGGTTATGTTTACACCACTCAAAGAAAGATGGCCTGATTCCTGATTTTTTGATTAAGTGACATGGCCTGGCTCATGTTGACACGACCTAGGACTAGTCCTTTCTCCCATTAATTTGCTCTGGGTTGAGCTAGCTGGAGAAGGCCAAAACAGAGCCAGAGAGTCATCTACTCAGCGGAGCAGGCGATACTCCAACTTGCCTCCCATGTCTCTGATTTAGCAGTATAGACATGCCCACTCAGACTTTGAGGGACATTTTACTGCTGTAAGCTGAGTACCAACACAGTAACGTGACATGTTAACACCTAACATCTTCAAGCAGGAGCTTGTGGATAATGTGGAAAATCCACATTCAAGTATTGGCCCAAAGGATACATGTAGCAAGGAAGAAGAAAGAGTTGCTGGAGATCTAGAGGAAAACCACAGGGTTCAGGACATACTGTGGGGTCTGCAGAAGTGGCAGCTCCCTTGTAGAGAAGTGTTAGAGAAGAGTAAAAGCTGTATTACCATCCTTGCCTCTGGACACGTTCAGCAGTAAAAGCTGTACTGCAGCCCTTAAGGAAATGCCTTTCCCTAATGAAGGGTGTCTCATTTTCCTGTAAATGTTATTTCAAGAAGGAAGCTGAGAAATTTCTCAGAAGGATAGCTGGTTAAGGGGGTGTGGGATGCTAGCAGGTATGCATTTGTGACTAAATAGGATAAGAGCTAGAATTAAGTTTAGAGATTCCACTTTGAACTTACTGCCTTTGTTCCATACTCCTAAACCACTCAAATGATGGAGAATTAGAAATAAGGATGGCACAATCAATAAAATAAACACACCGTGAAAGACACTAATGACACATAAAAAGGGAAAACAGTCAGGTACCCTGTAGGCCATTAGGAATAAATGAGAAAGACAACAATAAATATATATACAGATTTTGCTTCTAAATCTTGAAAATTTTGCTCACGCAGACTTTTCTCCAGTCACAATTCTATTACAAGAGAGCACAACTATTGCCAAAGGACTGTAATATCTAGCTCATTAAAACAATAACAGCTGACATTATTAGGATTTATTATTGTGCTCCTTTAGTACAGGGGAAGATTCATTTAAATAAGTTGCAGGGCTGAGTCCTTCTTTGGCAAAGGACTTCGAGTGGAAAGTAAAACAACTGGTATGTTCCAGCAAGGCAGCTTTCGTGCTTGGCAGATGGTATTTACTTAAGATGTAGTGCACAACCCGTATTTTAAACTAAGTTATTTCTCCAAGTTCATCTGACTTGTCACAAGAACAGAAACTTTTGCTCGTCTGTGGGTGTATGTTAGTCAAAACTCTATGTAGTCTGCACTGCTATGGAGTGACTTTCTTCTCCTGGTAGAATTAATTTCCTCTGTCCTGTAACAGATGAGAGACAAAAAGCCACAACGTGTTTTCAAACTGAGTCACACACATTCTTTTCAGCTAAGTCTTAATGCTCCCAAGTTCTCTGAATCATGCTGTCTGCTCTCCCACAGCTTCTAAATAGTTCAGTTCAAGGTGCTCAAGCCCTCCTCTCCCCCACTGTATTATGGTACCCAATTAGTGTTGTGATCATTTGATCTAGTAACCTCAGCTGGCCCACTGAACTGATCCTGAGAAGGGAAACTACAAGTTTTTAAGCAAAAGCACACATGTGAGAATTTTACAAGGTGTGAAGATAAGAACTTACTGACTTGCCCGTATTCACATAGCTGTAAAATAAGCATAAATAAGAAATTACACAATTAGCATATACTGGATCAAGCCCACAGGCTGTCTTACTCTTAAAAGTGGCTATTATAAGCTGTAACAAACTCAACTATAGACAACTGTTTAGTAATCTAACAACCTAACTACAAGTGACTTGTTTTCTCAGTTCCTTCCATTAGAGGCTTTAGGCACTAATCTAAACATATCATAGAATGGTTTAGGTTGGAAGTGACCTCAAACATCGCCTAGTTCCAACTCTCTTGCACTGGCAGGGATGCCTCCCACTAGATCAGGTTGCTCAAAGCCCCAACCAAGCTGGCCTTGAACACTTCCAGGGAGGGGGCATCCACAGTTTCCTTGGGCAACCTGTTCCAGTATCTCACCACCCTCACACTGAAGAATTTCCTCCCAAAGTCTAACCTAAATCTCCCCTCTTCCAGTTTTAATCCATTACCCCTTGTCCTCTCGCTACAAGCCCCTGTAAAAAGTCCCTCCCACCTTTCCTGTAGGCCCTTCAGGCACTGGAAGGCTGCTATGAGGTCTCCCTGGAGCCTTCTCTTCTCCAGGCTGAACAAATCCAACTCTTTCAGCCTGTCTTCACAGGAGAGGTGCAATGCCCTCTATGAAACAGCTCATATAATTGTTTAAGTGTGACTAAAAATCAGAGAATATTGTATGATACAAGTAAGATAAAAAAAAAATGACTGTGGCTAAGATGCTATCAATTATATCATAGTGTTTGCATTTGAACGAAAATGTAGGGAAGAAAAAGCCCATAAGGATCTATTGCCTAGATACTGTATCTGGCTAAATACCAAAATGTGTAATAACTAAATATCTGGCTATGTATCTAATACAATATCTGGCTAAATATCTGCAGATTTTTTTTAACTAACACAGTGCTCAGGGCACAAATACTGAACTTAGTTTTCAGGGATTTATAGATAAATACAGATGCAAGAGCCTCCCAGTAACAAAAGCGCTGTGCACAGATTTTTTTTATTAATCTGATTTAGTGAGTAATTTCTATTTGACTTCTGTTACATAGCATTTTATATACCCCAGTGACTGACTTATCACTCCTTCCTCTAAATTTAACTAAAAAACCCAATTATTATCACACTAAGGATTTCTTTATTGAGCAAAGATCCTGCATTTATTGGATTAAGTTCCTTTTAACATGGTGGGCTCTAATTATACAATAGGGTTAATGTGAAAATTAAAAATCTCCTCAGTGATCAACACAGAAGTTGTACAACACAACTACAGCTGTTCATTTCACCACAAACCATTTCAATACAAAAATGTCTCAAGATTTCACCTTGGCTTAAATCCTGCTTTCAGTGAAATTGAGAGCAAAAGTCCCCTAATTTAAAATAAGAGCCAAGATTTCCTTCTTGGTGTCCAACTTGCATGTATGTGCAGAAGTCTCGCTGCCACTCAGTGGCTGTGATATGGTTAGGCCAGAAGGAGCCACCTTTGAGTCTGATCTCCAGTACCCCACAGGCCATTTCTTGATATATACCCCCCAGATACTGGTTGATAATTTCAGCTTTTGAACCTCCTTTGCCAGGTAGTGGCTCCAGTGAAGGCTCCTCCCTTTCAAATGTCGCATTGTCTATGAAGTTAAACTTTGTAAAACTCTAATTAACTGGACTGCAATCTTTTGCACTACTATTTATCTATTTATTTATTTATTTTTAAAATAAACACGCCTCAGGGTACTTTGCATTTATAAATACCCTTCAGGATATTCACAGTTTTTGTGTCAAAGTTCCATACCAAATACTTCAACCATTTTGGAGTACACAGTTAGAAAAAGATATTTTTAAAGAAATTCTAAAATTTAATTGCAAAACTCCAGTTTCTCCAAGTTTAGGGCTAAGGACTAAAGAAAGTGTGTAAAGAAGAAGAAATGATGGTGAAGAAGCTTCCTGTGATGTAGGGTTTCAGTTTCTAATAGACCTTCAGATAGTGTAAGAAACAGTTTTCACAGACTTAGTCAAGACTCGATATTGTATAATGAACACAAAGATCCTTCTGACATGAGCACACGCCTCTTCCACACGTCTGACACTGGAGAGGGTGATGGACCACGTCGCAGCTAAGGTCTGCAAGGCAGCTGTGCAGCGGAGGACATTCCTCCTGGTGCCTTAGGCCACCCAAGGCTCAGATCCATCCTCTCCTGTATGCTTGGGTTGGAGCACAGACATGGGGCCATCACAAGTTGAGGCACCGGGAGTTGAACAGAAACTACAAACTGCTACTGCCAGGAGCTACCCCATGAGCTCAAGAGGCAGTAGATTCCTGGCATTGGTCAGAGATGGCCTAGGTGGAGGTGTCTGTATCATTATCACCAAGATTGAATCTTGTTGGTTAATATTTTATTTCCTGGGTTCAGACAATGAGGTTTAAAGATGTGTAGATAAAGTGGCCAGCATCCAGGCATGTGGGAAATAATATGGTTCAGGTTGCCTACACAACCACCTTTTTTTGCTGAACAAATGCCACAGTCTTTCATTACATAATTGCATCCCATTTCCCATCTCCAGGGCTCAACAGGTACCTGTGTGCACATCCAAAATGTGAACCAGACTTTTAAAATGCAGACTATGACTGCAATGTTTCCACTTACATGACTTCCAAGTTCTCCTTTTGAGCATGACAGTATACTACAGCAGTCTGTTGCTGGTACTTGGTTTGTTTTACATTAACAATTGAAATCTAAAGTCATGTAAAATGCACAATTTTTTGCCAAGTCACTTGCATTCCTCTATTACACCTTCCACAAACTGTACTCACACTTGGAAAAGACAAGACTTGAACATCTTGAACAAACTCCACAGGGAAGACTATAAACAGAAAAGAGCATGTTTGTACCTCTAACGTTTGCTCAAACCAGACAAACACAGGTGACACAGAGGTAACAGTACTCATAAAAGAGCAAAACTGAACTTGAAACATGTAAGACCATAAAAACTCTGCTGACTGTTGAATGGAGAATTTGCCTTGAAAAGTTGTATCCTGAGGTCATTCTGTTGAACAATTCTCTTCAACTGCTCTTGCCTGTGGACATGAACTGAGAAAAATCCCAGTGTTTAACTCACTGTGGACAGGAATTTACTCACTGCGAAAAGGAATTACTTATTTTCATTTGTTTCTTCATATTATTTTCTCACTGAAACAGCAGCCTAAGAACCAAATTCTACTGTAGATGATGGAGACATTTATTTACCATCAAGGCCTTAGCTGTGCAGGGGCAGATGTGGCTTCATTCACCTTGACATGTGCTCTGTTTTTGCTGCACAGTCAATAATAACAATTTAACACTTTCAGAGTATGGTCTTAATTCTTCATTTCTTTTTACCTACAGCTCCTTTTTATATTTTCTGTTCTGCACTGAATTTAGCCATGTACTGTGAAAGAAATATCAACTTTGTGACTCATGTAACATAAAGTCTTGAAAGTCACCACCTTATTTATTTAAAGAGACCATGAGTAATCATTAATGAATTCTCATACAGTTACTGCATACACAGTTTGAATAAATACCTCAGACCAAGCATGCTACACCCTGTTCCTTTATGCTGAGACATGTGTCCCCTTCAGCATGGAAACTAACGGGCTTATGGGGGAAAGGGAATCATCAAAAGATCACATTTTGAAAATACCTATTTAATATGAGACAGATAATTACTACTCACATTCAAGGCCACCACATAATTCTGCCCCAAGGAGTTGGTGGTGTACATAAACCAAATATTTAGGACTTTCAAAGTATGAGCTGATTAAAATAACAGCCTAGTTCCTTTCATTTCCCTTGTGGTGGTTTTCTTTTTAGATATTATTAAATAGCATGATTCCTCTTATGATTCATTTAGTTTATTTTTAACTAACACCAAAGAAAAATACAAAGGAAAGTTTCTTCAACAAGCATGTTGGTAAAGGAGGAAAAAAACCTGTATTGCACAGTATGACCAAGTAATTTAGCATCACTTTGAATAGTACATGCAGGTAACAACTGAAAAGAAAGAAGTATATGCAGCACAATATTACACTGCATTAGTGAACCAGGTTCCTCTCTTGTAGTGGAAGCTCTGACTGCTCTACACATTGTAAATAGTACACCTTGTGGTTTTGTAAATACCCCTGATGTAAAACTTCAGTATTTCCCACTGTGGGTGCCTCCAGTCTGAAAACCAGTCACTGAAAAATATCTGCACAAGTAGAGAGCAGGTATTCAAACAAGCCCCAAGCCAGCTTAGCACTTAAACATGTAGCAGATCTGTTTTCAGCAAAGCAATTAACCAGGCAGGATTCACCGTCCCAGCAACATTAAAATGCAGGCTGGATGTTTTTCTAAACATATGCTATAATTTAAACAATTACTCGATTGGGGAGCTGCTAAGACAAGAACTGGGGTAGCAGGGTTCATATGCATTTTATTAATGGCCTTAAAAAGTACGGTTCAGAGACATACGAATTCAAGGAGACTCAATAATGTTAACATGCTTTACTCAGTTGGGTGACTGAAAGCAAGTATTCGTTTTCATCTTTCATCTCCTGATTTACTTTTCAATACATTTTTGATAAGCTGCTCTTTGGCACTCCATTTGTAACAAATCTCACTTGGCAATGGGGTAAAACTCCCTCACCTGGAAAGGGATAGGGTAATTCCTCCAACTATACTACAGTACTCTTCCAGTAACCTCTGGAACTGGGACTGAGAGTGGGACCGACAGCAGCAGCCTCACACCACTTACAGTTTGAAGAAGGCAGGCACAGAGGGAGACACGCTGACTCAGTGAACCCTCCTGAAAGTCTTGTCAGTCAATCCTAGGGTTTCATCCAGAGTGTAAAGTGGAGGTCTCAGATTGAGTTATACTAGACAGACTTAGATATTTATTTTTTTTTTATTACTAACACAGTTATTTGTAACAAAATTATTAGTCATTACATGGGACATGCAGAAATAATGTGCACCTTGCCTATTGATTTGCACTAGATGTGTGTATTCCTATATATAGGCTCATACACAGACATCAGCATCTGTTTGCACATGTGATTTCACTACTGCTAATGAAGTAACACTTAATGAAGAGCAGACTCTCTCCCCAGTTTTCCATCAGTAAAAGAAGGAAGCAAAAATATATTCTTAGTGATCTGAAACACACAAATATTTCATATACTGAACTGTGATATTTATCACATCAAGGCACTATTCAAACATAATTTCCCACAGCTTTGTGTGGGACAGGTTGGAAAGCTGGAACAGAGGAGCAGAGGCCATTCACCACTGACTGACCATCCATGCAACAAGCTGCAGGCAGATTCCTTACAGCTCAGAAACTCCTCCCTGTCCCACCATGCAGCCTCTCCAAAGCCTCAGCACTGCTGGGTGGCTTTGGCAGCCCTGGCTGTCATCACAGCCAGCTGATGGGTTACAGGTTATGAGAGGGGACATTAAACAGCCCCACAACAGGTAGGGGAGTTGTGTTTATCTATCCCATCTGCAACTGCTGCTTGAAAATTAAGCTGGTACTATCACTGCACTCAAAACATGTACAAATAAATACCTGGAGAGAAATTAATTACCCTTTCTTTCCATTCAATCCAGGCTGCACACTGGGTACACAGAATGACATAATATCCTTCCTGAAATTAGAGTTGCAGTGAGGACCAGTATCCTTCAAACATGACCAGTTCCTGAGACTGCTTTGCAAACAACTCCGCTTTCCTAATTGCCACAGAAACTATCTTTTTCAGCATTTCTAAAAGCTGGCCAAAGAATTATGCATTGTTTTATTTACAAATGCAATACAAGCTCATCACTAAAATGCCTGTACTTCTGCCAGAGTTTGACAGCCACAGACATACAGGATCTTACTGGAAAGCAGCACACAGAAATAGCCATTCCATATAACTGCTGCTGGTCAGAAGTTCCCACAAATTTCTGTGACATTTGCCAGATATGACAGTAAACAATGTTAACTGTATGCCTGCCCCTAGTTAGCAGAATCCAACACCTTTTTTCAAGCTGTCAAAGAAAACACTGTTATATACAGGATTATTATTTTTTTTCATACCAAATACGTGACATACTCATTTTCTGCATATAGGAACACATCCACTTCAGAAACTGGTATTCATGGAAACTCGATGCTATACAGAACTATGATCCATACAGACCTATGTATTGATTTGCTTTTTAGTCTGGAAAAATCCATACAGTTGGCTTTTATTTTTTTTATCTTTGCATTCACAATTCTGAAGATGACTTTAAATTGCATGCATGGGCCAAAGGATTTGTTCTGAGGCCAATCTGCATTTAGCTTTAGTGCTGTAGATATATATTCAGAAAACCAAAATCAATACATCTGCCAAGATAGCTGCAGAAGCAGCTGCAAAAAGCCAAGTCAGCAATTACTTTTAAGGACATGTGACAAGTTTTCTAATTCTCTGACAGTTAGACATATTTGTTTCCAAAGGATGTTATCCTGGCTCCCTTCTTCCAGCTGCTCTGGACTTCTGCTTTGTTTTTAACTGGATGATCAAATATTCTCTCTCAGTGCTTTACCACAGGCAGATTTTACCTGGAGCAATTGAAGCAGATGCACTGCTGCCAGTAAGTCAGAAAAACGAACTTCAGCACCTAAGCTACCACATAGTTTATGATTAAAAGATAATTCAGTTAAATAGCTAATCATGCACTAGTGTCTGTCTCCTGGTTCCCTGGTTATGGATGCATGTGTAGAAACAGAAAGGTATGAATGACTATTTCAAACTCTGACTCTAGCCAGAGTAGCTCGGAAAAGAGACAGGAAAAAAGGCTGGAATTTGAGGCACTAAAACCTGTTCTATGAAAGAGGGGACCTGCAGACCCTGCGACAATGCCAGACTAAGAACTTCTGCCAGAAACTCACCTTGCTGGATTTTCGTCAGTAGCTGCTGACGGGCAAGAATCCTGCTCATCCTGTAGGGAGGGCGCCGGGCTGTTTGATCAAATCGCAAGTACATCTCCTGGCCCTCAGGTGACACCGAGTTTAGGTAGTAACAGCCGGTGCCCGAAGTCCTGGGCACCTGCTGAAACATCTCTATGCCTTTAAAATCACTCCCTCCGTCTCTGCTGTGGCTACTCCAGATTATAATCAGGGTAATGTACAGAGGAAGGCAACAAGCCCTGGGGAGCTGAAAAGAGCAAGCGCTTTAAAAGAAAAAGGAGTGCCAAAAGCTACAACTCAGGATTCCTGCTTCTCCCACATGATCCGCACGGGCCAATCGCTCCGAGTCCAGCCCGTGGAAGTGGAGGCTGCCGGATCGGGACAGCCAGCCTGCCCCAGCCCCGCGGCCCCGGCCGGACACGGCTTAGCCAGCCTGGAGGGGCTGCACCGCTCTGCCTCCAAAAGCAAGGAAGAAAAAAGTTGAAGACACACGGAAATGCCTGCTCCAGAGTATGCAGAGCTGCGGAAAACCTCTTCCTGCTCCCCTCCACACCACCCAGCTGTCGACTCATCTCTGGAGAAGATGCCCTCACTAGTTTTCCAAAAAATCATACCCCTCTTTGCCAAGAAAAGTCAGTTTATGGAAGAGCTGTCTGAATCCCCAAAACCACAAGGTACAACGAGCACTGGAACAAATGAAGCCCTTGGGATAAAAAAAAAAAACAACACAAAACCAACCAAACCATCAACACCTAGCAGCAGGCACTCAGCAGTAAACAAGACTCAAAAGTCCATAATATTAGTGTTACTGAGAACTGATCACAGCCTGGAAGACAGGAAAGGTATGGAGAGATTCTCTGTTCTTCAGATTCCTCACCGTAGCATCTTTAATTTTGGGTGGGGTTTTTTTGTGTTTGTCGTTGTTTGTTTTTTTTTGTTTGTTTGTTTTTTGTTTTTTTTTTTTACAGTTCTGTTCTTCTTCAGCCTTACATATCAACAGTTTGAGTTTGCAAAACAAGCCATTTCTTCAGTTTATTGAATAGAAGCAGAACACTGACATTTTTATCAGCAAGCGGGCATAAAATCTGGGTAAAAATATACAAAAAATGCCCTCCTAGTATGCCTGTCAATTAATTTTTCACTACATTTCAAAATACCGATATTGTGGTTTAATACACCCCTGGCATGAGCTGAGTTCTAAGGGAGAGGAGTTCTGTGATCAAGACTTTCTGATACGAGCACCGCTGGCTCACGGGAAAGCAATTTCACAGTCTAAAGATCAGTTTCACAGGATCACAAAATTGGAAATGATGGTGCCTCAGAAGGATCTTCCATCCAACCATGTGCAGGCAGCAGGGCAGGGGAAGGCACAGGGGAGGCAGTGGGGTGGCCAGCCAGGAAGGATCCTGCACAGCTCAGGAACCATGCTTCCACCTCCCAGATCCATGTGTCTTCCCTTGAGGCCAGTGTCAAGCTGGAGGATGGGAAGCCTACTGCTGCCGGAGTGGCTGCAGGCCCTGGGCAGAAGGGGCTCAACCCCCACTCCAGCCCATGGGGAACCTGACCTCTCCCATCTCCACTGGGACATCTACCTGTGGTGACATTGTCTGTGTCCTGTTCTGTCGCCTTAGTACGACAGAGCTCTCCTCCCACCACAGCCAGGGCAGCTTCACACACTGCCTGCCAGGGCAGGGCTGTGGGGTGGCACTGCCTGCGACCTGCCTGCTCCCACAGGATGGGGTCCAGCCAGCTTGCGAGGGCACACACAGCCCCCTAAATGTGAGGGGGGAAAGGACAGCAGTCTCTTTCACAATTACTCATTAAAATTCTGTTCTGTGCAAACCCCTTAGGGCAGGGTTTTACTGTGATGCAATCTGTTCTCATTATCCTGTATGGATTTTATTCCTACCTGATGTGGGGCTTTTGCAGTGCCATAAAATGAAGAAATACAATTCCAGGTACTAAAAATTTAAAATTAATGTTCTAGAGTGAAAGTCTCTGGGACCTGTTATTACCATCCACAGCACTTTTGAGTCCTATGCCTGCTGGTTTCTGCTCCAGGTATTGCTGTGCCATCTTTTCCAAGACTACCAGCAGGGACTTTGAACTCAAGATAAAAGAGGAAGCACCACTACCATTCATACTCCCAAACAGGGCTTGTCACTGGCAGCCAGGGAGCGGGAATGACCAGTCTTCTCCCTGGCTGCCAGGGTGTGCAAAGTGGAGAGGCAGGAGAGCCATGCAGGTACAAGCAGAGAGAGCCTGAGCAGCAGTGAAGGGATGGTTTCTGTTCCCACCCCAGCCTGCCCTACCCTAGGAAAAGTCCGTGTGTCAGTCACTCGTCTGCTGTCTTCTGAAGAATAAATATCCCAGAGACACCCATGTGTCAATTATGTGCACAAGTATTTCTCCAAAGAGACATTATCACCATGCAGGGAAATTCTTATTTGATTAATCTACAGTCCTTTGATCTAATTCTACTTATAAAATGCTAATGCTAGTGGAAAAAGCAATTATTAACATTTCATAGCACTCTGTTTAAATTTTCATGGATTTCTTTTTCTGTTGGAAAAAGGCATTGACTTTTCAGCTAATGGGATTCTGCGTTCTTCCTTGCAATATTTCCAAAGACTCGGAAGCAGTTTAACAGAAATGTAATGCTTCAAAAGCCAGACCAAAGAAACAAAAACCATGGCAGGAGCCTAAAATAAGGTACTGATTAGGGAACAAGTCCATTAACAGACCCAGTTATATATATGCTTGTAACAGAGAGCAAAGCACCAGTGCCCCTGTGGCTATCCATCCTTGCAAGGTCCCCACCAGAGGGTAAGTGAGAGGGCAGAGCTGTGGTCCCAGCTTCCCCTGCAGCACATCTCAGTGGTCTCAAAGGGCAAAATGAGAAGCCTCCACTGCAGGGTGCTGACTTTCTTCCTTCCTCCCAGACACTAGGGTCTAAACACAACTTCAGAGCCAGAGGGCTGCTCCGGGCTCAGTGCTGAGGCTGAATTCTTTGGCTCCAGTCCACCACTTACATAGTAGTCAAATAAAACAAGAAACAACAAGAGTTAGCTGGTCTTGCGGTGCTGGTTTGAAAGCTCCTGTGCTTGAAGTTGTGCACAGTGGAGGAAAGAAATAGTCCTTATTGCATACCACTAAAATGACTGTCTCATCGTTCAGTGACTGCCTTGACTCTCACTACTTATTTTAAAAAATGTGTCATTCAAATGAGGAGACCCCTTTGGCCATCAATCTTCCAGACAAGAAGTACTACAGATGCCTAAGCTTCTATACGAGAGTGCTAATTAATATTTCAGTCTCAGTCTACAGACTGCTTCTGGAATAGTTTATAGAGCAACACTAAACTTCATGCTAATGCATCTCATAAAAGCACTTAAAGATGAAAGCTTCCCCGTGAATTTTACAAAGGCTGCAGGGGAGCTTGAGCACACACCTGAAACTGTTGCCTGTCATGACAGCAGCAGAGTCCATGAGGTGGAAACCCAACCTCATGTTCCCATGTGTGGCTTGTGACACCATGTCATGAATGATCCATGCAGGAATGGAGATTCCTTCAGAAAACCCTAGCTGGAATCAGTGATTTTTAAAATCTGAATCAGAAATGTCTGCACTTACATCTATAGTGTACTACCTACATGTCACAGCTAGACAGCTAACATGACAGTCATTTGACAGGTACTGAAATTTTCTGGAAGCTCAGGAAGTTTCACTTAAAGGTTTATTAATAGCACACAGCACTACTGACACCTGGACAGTGTTTATTAGTATAGTTGACAAAGTCAGCTCAAGGATGTATGCTCTTCTGTATGCATTCATAGGCAGAACTGCAACATCTAAATTTTTTGTTCATTGATTTTTATGTCACTCTTCCACCTTTTCTCCCTGAAATTGCATTTGGTGTGAGAGGGAAAGAGTAAACTATTTGCAGAAAAAAACCTGCCCTGGGGCTACCCCTATATACCCAAGTATCACAATGCAGTACCTGAGATCTGCTTCCATTTTACTGATATTGGGCTACTGTAATCAGCTGGAGAGAACAGTGTGGTGTACTCTAGAAATGCTAAAAAATATTTGATAATGAGCTATCCACTTATGTCCAGCTTTTCTGAGCAAAACAGCAGTGAGTTTCTATGTGCCACCTTGGCCTTGGAGTATTATTCATATAGACATCAGGCAATGCTACAGGCAGCAGGGTAACTGAGAGTAAATTGAGATGAAAAGCACTTTCCAACTTGTACTCACATATATGTATCTATATATAACAGAACTGCTTACTTATGTCTTATAGTTCACCCCTCCTAAATAACTGTGAGATAGGTCCATGATGTTGTACGTGGTGCAGAGCTGCTCAGGCTTGGATTGAACCTGCAGTTCTCACACAGTAATCAGCCACTTGATCTTCGCACCGTGACCCATTTCCCTTTTATTGTTAGCTGCACTTATCTTATTATATCGCATCTAAAATTAAATGGCAACTTGATGGCTTCTCTTCATTGGAAAGCACTGATTCTGTGAGAACAACACAGCTTCCTAACCACTGGAGGAGCACAGTTGTTATTAACATTAGCGACATGTAGCTAGAAGAAACCGGAAACTCGTTTTCAAGTCACAGAAGAAAAAAAAACAAAACAAAAAGCTTTTAACTTCTTCATCTCTGGATTCCCTTCTATAATTCTGCAAGTAGAATAGTTCAGTTTGGCAGATTATGGCCAAAATTCCAATTTCCTGTATATGCAATAGATCCTATATTGGAGTTCTATGCACATATCTTATCCCTATCCACATGTCTTGTATTTCTTACCTGTATCTGCCTTTACAGATGCCTGCACAGCAGCTCATGTATTAACAGTAGGCAATTCCTCCTTTCTCAAATTTAGAAAGAGAAGAAAGTCACGTGTGGGGAAGCCAAAGCTGTGTTTATTATGAGGCTTTCGCTTACTTCTCTGTTTTGAATTCTATCTCTGGGATTGGAACTTTTAAAAGTTCATTGCCTGCTGCTTAGGAAAAATGCTTTATGTTTAAACAGACTTTTTTTGAGAGCTGAGCTGGGATTACTACAGGCTGCAAACTCATTTACACAGGGCATGAGACAGCAGTGTCTCCAGAGCAGTCAAAAGTGTTACCCTCTGGCTCAGCGGCACTTCAACCATCTTCTTGAGGCTGTGCTGGGGTGCCAAGCCTTTGCAGCTCATCTGGAGCTGTCAGGAATTGGACTGGGGCAAAAGGAAAACAGTTTATTCTAGATTTTGACATCACAGGGAAGTGAGATGGAAGCATCTAATACCTGCACAGCATTACAACAGAGGATAATTTCACTGGAAAGCCCAATACTGATATACTCTGGAGGCAAGTCAGCTGCTTTGTCAACTGTCTGGCAGTGAGTTTTTAAAATTAATACTGCTAGGCAAGGATTCTTCTTATGCATGAAAGACAGGCTTAGAGACACCCTTGACAAATTTTAAACCAGGAGAAGAGGCTTCTCACTAGTACATTACACCTTTTTCCTCTGTTCTAGAATCCCCACTCCAGCATCAGAGGATTATCCATTTGCAATTTAAGACCGAGGTGTTTAGTGGATAGTATTGGTATAAAATGTAACTCCTGATTAGAAAAACATTAGCGGCCTGGCCAAAGCACAGAAGGCAGCTCTAAAACAAGCAGAGGATTAGAAATGATATGCAGGCTCAGTACAACTGTCATGTGCTTATGGGCACAAAGGATGGCAGAAGGAAAAGGGCAGTAAGTGCCCCACCAGCCACCCAGGCAAACTTAGAGAAAGAAGGATACATGCAAAGAGCCAAAAAAGATGAAGGTGATGGCAAGAAAGCACAAGTCATTCTTCACATCAGTCCTCCCATAGAGGAGCTCAGGGATGTCAAATCAACAAAATTAATAGTAACAGACTCAAAAAAGGCTTCTCCAAGATTCTCTATCATGAGATCATCAAGAAGCTCAGCTATCAGAGATAAAAAGGAAAAGGCCACTTGATCCTTAATGGCTGCTTAAAGACAAGAAACAAAAGTAGTAATAAATATCCCATGTTCACAATGGAGTGAGGTTCCCAGTGGAATCCCACAGAGATTAGAGCTGGAACCTGTTTTGTCCACTATCCATATGTAATTTTTTTAATGAGACAGAGTAGTGAGGTGGCAAAATGTAACAATACCAAATTAGTCTGGAAGTCAAACCAGAAACTGGTTGGAAACACTGAAGGTTCTTACAATATGGATTGAGAAGGCATTAAAACTGTAGTTTTTGAGTGCTGATAAATGTAACAGAGAAAAAACATCCTAAAAGTACACAGTGCACAGCACACAGTGATGGGATTTAATGGAGCTGTTATCACTGAGGAAGCAGATCTTGGACAGGTTTATGAAAATTCAATACAACTGCTCAGTAGGTACCAGAAAAAAAAGAGGATTTAAAACATTTTAGAAAACTGATTGAGAGCAACCCAGCAAACATTGTTATGCTATTACAAAGGTCAGCTCCCCACTTGGCAGTGCTGGGGTCTTTTCCGACAGTGAATGAAATTCAGAACAGTAAGTGAAATGATCATGAGGCAGGTTCAAAATTAATGAACATGAGTATTTCTTCTTATTTGCATATCTGACCCCTGGAAGTCATTGTCAGAGGATGCTGTGGCTGCCAGAAGTTAGAAGAGTTAAAAAAAGATTAGGTACATTCCTGAAAGAAAAATCCAGCAAGGGCCATTAAGCACAAAACTCCAGCTTGTGGCTCAGGACCTCCCTGAACCACATGCATGTGGGTAGGATAAATAACATACACAGCATCACTATGTCCTTATCCCAGTGTTCTGTTTTTCCCAAAATAGTTGCAACCGCCCACTGGCCAACACATGATACTGGGTTGGATGGAGCTGTGGTCTGTCCTGGAGTAGCCGGTCTGCATTCTTACATGAGCTAACGAGCCTGCACCTACCCTGTGGACTATATAAAAGTGGGATTCTAACAGCATTGCTAGGGCACAAATGTATCAAAATATCTGCTCCTGTGGTTTGTGGCTGGAGCCTCTGGAATAGCCAGTATTTCACTGGACACAACCTCTCCGTGCCCTCTTGGCACATTTGCTGGTGAAGCGTAAGAGTGTTGGCTGCAATGACCAACTTAGAGGATGTGACCGTCCTGTCTCCTCTGCTCTGCCAGGGGGTTAGAAGCAACCAGACACTCCTGGCCAGTGGGTAAATTCATTGCAAGGGGTTGGTTGTTTTATCCAGTGCCTAGCTGCTAATTTAGGTGTTATGGTGTCACTTCTGTTCAGTTTTAAACATCACACTTTTTTCTCAGTCAAACCACACCAGCATATGAATATAGACTCCACTGGCCTTAGGTGAACTCTTCCAAGCCAAGAATAGCCAACATCCTGCAGTGTGAAGTCCCTAAAGACAGCAGTTCTCAACAGTAAATTAAAAAAAAAAAAAAAAAAAAAAAAAGAAAAAAGTTGTATAATAAATAGAGGTCAAAATAGAAGTCAAAAGAGAGGAAGACAGGAAGACATTTCAGGTGGCAGACCAACCTCTGCCAAATAATTTGCAGACTATTATGACAGGAATGAGCTAAAAGTAGTTTCCACACCCTGAGTGCAACTCCATCTGCTGAATCTATAACCAACTTCTTAAAACTAAACTCACAGAAACTGTATAAATATATTTAAGTAGTGCTGGGCTAACAGACACTCTAATCTCCCCATCTCACTTACAAAGTGTTTGGATAACACAGTGATAACATAAGAAAGTGTTTAGATAAACTTATTTTCTTATGTTATCCAAATACACTGTAAATCCCATCACAGCCCTACTGCTGGTGTCACTCTGAACCACAGGCAGGCATTCCTATCTCAGCTGAAAGTTCATGCCTTTGCAGACTTCATGTGAGGGCTTTGCTATTTATTTACTTTTCAACAGGACTCCAGTACCATGGTGATGAAACGGGCAAGAGTGGAAGGTTTTGATCTGGTTTTGAGAGAGAGTTTTTTCATCTCTCTGTGCTAGAGAGACAATGCCAAAGTTCATTTAAAAAAAAAAAACAAAACTAAAGAAATCCCACAAGACAGAACAGAATAGTTCTTGGCAATAGTATTTCAAATACAACAGCATAGGACTGGTGCATGGCAACAGGAAATTCTCCAAGCTACTTGAAATCAATGAATATTCATTGCATGATTTCAGTCTGTGGTCCAGTGAGGCAGACTGACACAATGGTTAAGGCACAGGACTACCTGGCAGTGCCTGGCTGTAAGACTTCAGGGAGGGTGTATAACCTGACTCTGTCCCTATTTCTTGACTGCTAACAGAAATCTTTGCCTTGCTTAACTACTTTAGTACCTATATGTGAAAATAATAACAATAAAGGAAATATAATTTTGTAGGCAATTTCATTTTCCTTACAAGCAATATTAAAGTCTACTGTAACTGCATGAACCAAGGAGAAAATACATACCCTTCAAAATGCTCCTACACCTACATCTGTCATGGGTTCTTTCAGATGAGACACTTGTTGCCTAAACTTGCAGAATGCCACAGGTTTCCCAATATATTATTAAACGCATGTTATTGGATCTTATAAATATTATGTAACAAGAATGTTGTGTTTGTACACGTGGCTCTACAGAGCAATATGCACTGATAAGCTGGGTCTTGACTCTAGGGCTGGACTGCAGCCTCGCACACAAGGCAGTACCCTGCAGGATGCATATAAAGCATTTTGTTCACTAACAGTTAAAATGCTTAATTTTTTTCTACAGTCCCCAAGCCATCACCACCAAGACAGCTACTAGATACAGTAAAATCATCCCTTTGTTGGTTACTCTTCCTGGAGACCCAGGAAAGCTGGGGTTTTGTCTGATGTGTGGTGGGACCTTGGGCTGCATGGGGTGGCAAGTGTTCCGGGAGGGATCATAGAATCATAGAATCTTAGGGGTTGGAAGGGACCTCAAAAGATCATCTAGTCCAACCCCCCCTGCTAGAGCAGGGTCACCTAGAGCACATCACACAAGAACGCATCCAGGTGGGTTTTGAATGTCTCCAGTGAAGGAGACTCCACAACCTCCCTGGGCAGCCTGTTCCAGTGCTCTGTCACTCTCACAGTAAAAAAATTTTTTCGCATATTCACCTTGAACCTCCTATGCTCCAATTTCCACCCATTACCCCTTGTCCTATCACTGGTCATCACTGAGAAAAGCCTAACTCCATCTCCCTGACACTCACCCCTTACATATTTGTAAACATTAATGAGGTCACCCCTCAGTCTCCTTTTCTCCAAGCTAAAGAGACCCAGCTCCCTCAGCCTTTCCTCATAAGGGAGATGTTCTACTCCCTTAATCATCTTTGTAGCTCTGCGCTGGACTCTCTCAAGCAGATCCCAGATATGATCTGCAGAAGCTGCAGTGACCCTTTCTGCCTCCACCACTCCCATCTCCCTGACAAAGCAAAGCCTTGTGGCACCCAGCATCCCTGGGTCAGTGCAAGACCATCTGGCCTGACAGTTCTGTGCTGTTGCTGTAAGGGTGAGTGAGGGCACAGAATCCACCACAGAGCTGAGGTCTGTTCCCATGGCATCTGGGTATTTGCTTGCCCATGCCCTGGAGAACGAGGTGCACATGACTTTTTCTTCCCTTACCTTGGACATCCCAGAAACAGAGAAAAGGTCCTGCACAGAAAGTAATAGGGATGAGCAGTGAATTTAGTTACTAGCCCATCTTCACGGCTGACCTACCATGTCACAGCAAGTGTGACCAACACTTTCACACTTGGCTGGCTGCATGATTTTAGCTATACTTGTGCCTTAATGGCAACCTCACAAATAAAGAAGCCAGGGGAAATATGGGAGACTCATGTATCACTCATCCCTGATTTAAAGTTAGAATTTAGCATAATCTACATAAATTGCTCTGTACAGTACATGAATTGCTCTGTATGTCTGAGAGAATGCAGGATGCCGATAGCTTTTAATCCCAAATTATTATTTTTACATATTGGAAGATAAAGGAGTATCAACAGTTATAATTTTGTTTAAAAAAAACCCCAACAAACCAAAACAAAAATCTCTGGTAGATCTTCCACAATGAACCTGCAGTGGAACAGTTTACAATACAAGTAGATACGCATTAAGTGGACAAGTCCCTGTTCAGAATTCTGTCTCCCAGCAATCAACTGCTCTGTGCACAACTTAAGCTTTCTGTGTATTTCTTTCTTGCACTTTTTTTTTTTTTTAACTCACAGTTTGCACTGCATTATATAGACACTGTTGAGTTAATGTGTTTAACTGGATAAAGTAATTTTGGCCAAAAAGCTGCAGGTGTTTTGTTTTTTTACAGAGTGGAAGCCTGCCAAAAAGCAGGCACCATGCAGAGGAAAGGGCTTCCCACAGCTCCCTTGCCAGCCACCACACTGCTTCCCCTGAGAAAGTGCAGGCAGCCTACTCCTCCTGCCCCACAGTCTGCCTTTGGAAAATGCTTCCAGTGAGCAGGAGGGACCAGAAACAGCCTAACACCTGCAGCAATGCAGGTGAGGTGAATTATTCTCCAGACGATGTTCCCTCCTTCTCCCCACTGCTGTCATATCAGCTGTCCTGCCTTGGATCATATTCTCTTTCTCCACCTCTCCCCTCTCTAGCTCTGTACACTTACACACTCCCTTGAACATCCTCCTCCCTCCTCCAGCAACCACTTACCAAGACTTCTTCTCTGTTGATTTCCTCTCTGTCCAAAATAGGCAGACCATGAGATTTGGTTGATGAAGTCCATACCAGATGTGAATTTCTTTCTTATTCTCTTGATTCCAGCATGATGAAAATATTGCTGTATACCCTCTGTTTATCCTGGCACCCTAATAGGTCCCTCTACCAGGATTCTTCCCTGTTCCACTTTCTGAATATACAGCTCTCTTTCAAATCAACCCCACGGTGTTCCTCATTTGTTGTTGTCTACTTAAGGTGTTGCTCCATGTTTATGGAATGTAGTTTTACTGGAAAAATTCCTTGGCCAAAACCTTCAAAAGGAACTACTCATCTTGGGTTGATTTTCCATGACACTTGCAAAGCTCTGGCTTTCTGGTAGTGCTGGTTTCCTAGGTCTGAACATAACACCTCTTTGAAGTAACTCAAGTTGGGCAACTGAAAATTGCAGACCAGAAATTGCACTTGACCTTTGAAAAAGGTTGCTTCTGTTTATGTTTTCTGATTTTTTTCCTCTTTTCTTTCAATTAGGTTTTGGCAGGTAAGTACTGTTCTCAGGTATAAGGACATGAAATTAAGGCAAAACTGGGTCCTGAAAAAAAGTTTCCAGACCATGCTCCTGTGGAGGTTCTTTACTACATACCAGAATTTGCTGATTTCCCTGTAAATGTTCAATATTTGCATTTGTGTGGCTGAAAAAAGAATTGGCTTTAAAGTACTTTTATGTACTCTGTACTTGGACTGCAAAAGAATGAACCAGAGATCTGTGTATTTCACTCTTTATTTTTCCTCCTTTTATGTCCTAAGGAACTTATGACAAATAATATACTCACTGGTTCCTAATGTTACCAAACATTATAGGTTGGATGAGAAATTAAAACCAATTGGAGTTCTGAAAGTTTTGCTTTCAAACCACTAGTAAATCCGTATTGCTTTAAACATAAACTTTGTTCCCACTTTGCTCAGTCTAGTGAAAGTTCATGTGACAGGGAGCCTACTCTGGCAGTGACACCTGTGAATGATTTGAAAACTTTTTAAGAGAGCAGTTGTGACGTAAGGGACCACATATCTCCAGAAGATTATGAACAGGAAAGAGACTCTGTGTCTCACCAGCTTAGGTGTAGCTCAGCTAGGAAGTGCACAGTCACATTATAAACCTCCCCCTTACTTTGTTCCTAATTGGCAGCCTTGTTAACAACATCAACAAAGAACTATTTACTGAAACCTGGAAGCTAAGAGGTCATACCATAAACTTGCCACATCCTTATGCTCTTTCCTAAATATTCACCAGCAGCTGTTGTGAAAAACAGGATACCTGAGGCTGACAGACTTTTGCTCTGACAGAGGACACTGTACCAAGAACAATACATATTCACGTATCAGATAACTAAGTAGTAGTTTGAAAAGTGAACCTTAAAACACACTTTAAAGCATGCTGTACAAAATCTGCATGGTTGCTGCCTTTGTTGCTTAGCTAAACCAGTCAGGGATCACAAATAAAATCACACAGCATTTATTACAATGACTTTGGTATGTCCTCTAAAGATGTGTAATTCACAATCTGCCTCCCCGGAATAATCTGGAAATGGAGAAATACGTTTATGCAAGGTTCAAGTACACTGGCTGGTTACCATCCAAACATGTAATTTTAAGTGCATGTTCAAGCGGCCCTGAAGTCACAGACACCTTGTCAGCTTAATCTTCTGCTTTGCTTACTTAAGCAGGTACTTTAAAGCAAAGCCAGACATGCTATAAGCAGCAATCTTTAATTTTAAACTTCTGTAATGCTAGCGACTCACTGATTTTCATATCAAATGCACTCAGGTGGCAGCTGAAGAGGTGGCTTTCTCCCTGCCTGTCACTGATGCAGGCAGATCTTTGGACCTGTCACTTGGCTAGGATTTTGGAGAAATAAGCACCACCGGAGGGCAATTCGTCCTCCTTGTCTCACACACCTATTTCAGGGTGACAAGACTTGTTTTCAGAGGTACCTATTTCTGTCTTGACTAAAGGACCTCTTGTGACTAGCTCAGTCCTTTTAGAAGGCATCCCCACTCACTGCTTTCAAGTCAGGGCAGATGCTTTCACCCTCTACGTTATTTATAACATGAATCAAGATTGTGGTAGAGCATAACATAATACCTGTACTTCAAGGACTAAAGGAACCTTAAGTGGAAAAGGAATGAAGATGTATTTTCTCAAGTATTTCTGTCAGTCAGTACAGCTTACTTGACTTGGCTGCTACATTCCCATTTTGGGATCCAGCCTTGATCTGGTGATCAAGTTGCAACCCGGCCTGACAGGCACATCAGTGGCTGTGCTGTATACCTCAGGAAAGCCAAGGAAATACTGACCTGGATTGTATTCACACCTTCATCGACAAGCCAAGTCTTAGGATGGTGTCCTTAGGAAAGGTGTCTTTGTCTTTACCATTTCACTAGCAGGGTCTCTACAGAGAAAGACTGAAAACTACTACATGCTAAGGAATCCAGGGAAGAATTAGATGTTAACTTTACAAAAACTACTGCATTCCACAACTTCCTACTGATTATTTCCTGCTTATCATGTTATTGCTGACTGTTCTGTCCCCCAAAATTGTGTGGACATGTATGTTTTACTCAGGCATCTGCTGGCAAAAGTAATTGAGAGATGTCACTTCCAATGCAGCACAATGCCCACTACTAAAGAAATAACTCATTAAGTAAGAGCATCCATAAATAGAAAGGTTCGTAAAAACAAATAGGGGAAAGCATCTGGTTTGCAACATCTTTGCACAATTTGCAGTAGCTAAATTTGGAACCAATTAATGACCTGTTTATTTTCCAAAATTTCAATAAAATGCCTTGGCAAAAACTTAACCTGTCTCTGGAGAACGTCTTATTTCCTTCCATATGTTGCCCAATCTGTCACAGCAATAAACGTCTTCCCAGTTTCAAGATCCCTAATTACACCAACTGATCCTTTCTTTAAAAGAAGAGATAATGGTTCCAGCCCTCTAAAAGTCATGATCCTTAAGAGAATGCAACACAAAGGAGTGAAAGAGCAAGAATCCTGCATCACAGCCTCTGCTGTGACCTAGAATCCAGAGATGTAAAAAACAGCTCTGTGGAATCTAGTGTTCCTCCCTACAATCCATCCCAGCTGTTTCATAATCTCACTGGATTCTATAGTTTCTTTAAAAATGCTGCCATGCCACAATTAATGTACATGTTGGCTTTGTCATTGTCCTTGTTGTTTAGGTTGTCTTCAAAAGAAACAGCTTGGGCTGATTCGCAATTATGTTTATTTATGGTTTTGTATAAAACAAAACAGATGTTTCAGAGTCAATTTTACTTGGTGGTATCTTGTCTAACCTAGATTCTAAAATGTATTTGATCTCTATTTGAATCAGATCAGGTACAGTATCCTCTATTTTATTGTATGTCAGAAATATAGATGTTCTTGTACCTTCCCATTTCAGATGAACTCACACATCCTACCACATTGATGTAATAGAAAAAAAAAATTGTTTTAAATATGCTATTGGTTTAGAGGTTAAATGTAACAAAACAAATGAGTCCACATGAGTCAAACACTTAACCATTTACATTTACAAAGTATTTAAGTGTTCTGCTGAATTAAGGCCATAATCAAATTATCAGCTTTGTTCTGAAATAAAAGCACTTAGAGCTTTTAGGGACATATATAGAGAGCAACTACAATTACCAAAATACTCATCTGCTAAGTTGATGTAAAACTATATGCTCCTGACTCTCTAGGAACTAATGCTTCTTTGTTTTCAGGAGTGGAGTGAGAAAAGTCATGATGATAAAAGCCATCCTTCCATCTGAATCCAGAGAGTTTCAGCTGATTTTGGTGAACCTGCTCTTTGTTTTCCTTAATGTGACTGTGAGGAAAACAAACAAACAAACAAAACCAACTAGCCAAACAAACAAACAAACAAAGTCCTAAACTTTAACTGATAAGGAAGCTGTAAGAGTTCTTCCCAGGAAAAAAACTGTGCAAAATCCCAAACACCTCCCTTTGTGGCAGAAATTCAGGTAGAGGTTAAGTTTGCATGTGTTTGGTTATGCATGTTAATGGAAATTACTGGCATTTTGAAAGCTCACTGTGGTTTTTTTGGCTATATAATTTCCTAGTCTGTGCAAAGATGGGCTCAGTGCTGTCACAGGGCTTTGAAAATCTCAAATGAGAAAATTAGCAGAAGTTACGGTAAAGGTGGATGGAGTAATAAATACTACAGAAAAGAGGAATCAGTTGTCATTTTTACCTTCCTATCACACCAGAAATACAGTGATGTGCAGTAGAATTTTAAAGTTACAAATTACAGTTTACAAATTGCAGATAAATAATCTATGCCCCGTGTCAGTTTTACCTGAAAGTACATTATCTGAACCACTAGTTACACTGTTACACAGCAGCCCTCCTCCTATCAGTTCGTTGTAACTATGAAGGTCTCTAGCACTTTCCCATTTGTATCGTTTTCTTCTACTTCTGCCACTTTAGAGAGCTATTCTGAAGATGTGCATTTACCTTCTCTCAGTGACTTCCACAAGTAGAAAATATTTTTGTTTCCTGAAAAAAGCAGTGCTAACCTTTGCTGAAAATCCTCACTTCACTACATCAGTACAGACACCCAACCCTCTGTGACTTTATTTATAATTTTAAACATTTATTGCATCAAGGCATAACCATTCTCCATTAAAAGCACTCCTTCCTAAATTTCAAGCAAGTATCATACACAAGATATACACTCAACCCACAGTATATTAAACTCACTCATCACTCTTTTGCTTTGTGCCTTGAGACAGAGAGTTCCATATTTGTTTCTGAAGTAGCATTTGCAAGTTGGGATTGCTGCAAAATATTTGCTAAAAAAGAGTGTGAATAGTTCACAGACTTGTCAGAATCCATCTGTTTGAGTCTATTAATGGGTGCATTCTCAGCTGTAGTCTTTCCAATGTCATAAAAATCCAGTGGCTGAAATCTCCCCGCAAAATTGATTTATTTGGATAAAATCTGTCCTTACAATAAGGAGACCTTTTACAATGAGCAAAACCATGAGATGCCAATTGCATATTTTTTCAGCAGTCAACTGACACATAAACAACTCACAGACTCAAATAATTTACTAAAGCATTATTCTGGATAAGCTATGAAACAGTATGCCATTTGGATCAGGATGAGTGGGGCTGGGGTGGGGAAAGAGAGGTACATTTACCACAGTCGTGAGAGGCACATTGAAAATAACCTAAAAGTTGGGACAAATGCTCAGGTCCTCACTTCTGTAATGCAATGCACTTTAGGGAAGTCCAAGATATGAACAAATGCAGCAGGTTGCTCAATCTTTAGGAACCCTTTTTTTCTCAATGCTAAGGGTCACTCCTCAGTATTTTGACTGCGAGAAGTATAATTTTTAACATTGTGTTGTACTTAATGCTTTTGACGTTCTCTCAAGCTATCCCCTTCCTTGGAGCTTGCAGTTATCCTGAATTTCTTCCTGAACTGCAGTCATGGAAGTCCAGGTTAAAAGGTATTTCAACCAACTAGTAGCTCAGATTCAAACAGATCTCCATATGATATAAGGTATATTTGAACTGTGCTTCTGTGGTGAAAGTAATTTCCCTTTAAATTCTTTCTGTAAGAAAACCAATACTTCAGTTCACGGCAATCTGGTTTTTTTTGTTGGGTTTTTTTGAAGTGCTGCTGCGTTAAATGATCTGTGAAGGTTCAGTGACTTCTGCCTCATCACAGCCTGGGACAAAAATCCCTCCTCCCCAGAAAACATGCTGCTTAGCTTCCTAGGGCACCACTGCCATTCACGTAGCTCTAGCAAAAGAAGAAACCAATTATCTCCACATGATTTTAGATCTGTGAGAAGTAAAACTTGTGAAGTATTGACAGAATTAAGAAATCTATTTTGTAGTAAGTAACTATATCTTGTTGCTAAAGAAATACTCTCAGATTAAACATTATTTAGCTAAGCATAAATTTTAAATGGTGGTGGATTTGAAACAGATTAGTAATAAAATTGTTACCACTTAAATAAACATAATGATTTTAAGTTTCAGTGCCTCCTTTTCCACTGTACTGCAGCATGTTGCTGGATCTGTAAAAATTATTTCTGGAGACAAAAACTGCTCAACAGGGGAAAAAAAAACAGTATTTCAATGAAATTATCTGTTGAAATACTGTTCACTCTGATGACTATATATAGCAGAGTATGTTTTAGTTTTGATTGGCAAGCTCACTGAAAGCATTTCAGGCTTTTTAACTCTGACTAATTTGGGTCTACTTCTACATTGCTAAGTGTAGTAATTGCTGGAAGTAATCTCAGGACACTATGCCAAGAGAGGAAGAGTTGGTCTGTACACACTGCCCCAGACTAACACCCTGTAGATGAGATAAGCTGTACCTGCACTGTATAGTTTTGAACCTCAAATGGTTACCTTGGAATCTAAACACAGTTTTTGGCATGTTTTGCTGCTTTAAGTGAACCAAGTAATGTAAGAGCTGTGTCACAGTCCCTTAGTCAGGGGGGTTTATGGGATTAAACTAGGGACATGTGTTGCACAGCTCTGTATGTAGCACTGGGACATGTGAAGGTGATTTAGTTTAGTGAGCCGAGCACAACTTGCATAAATTCTACTGTAATTCAGTGTGACTAAGTCCTGCTGCAAAATCACAGAAAATAAAACTTCAGGGTGGCATCCTATCCTTCAGGGACTTTGTATGCCTTAAATATTGCAGTATCTTAGCAAAACCAGTTATTGTGTCTAGCATTCAGTGATGCATATTGTGCACACACACTAATTGATATCACCGTATATAAATTACTGCCCTCTACTGGAATGACAGACAGAGCATTTCACATGAAAATGTTTATGACCTAAAATAATGAAATTGATTCTGGGAGTTTTGGGTTTTTCCAAACCAAGTGCTATGAATTGCAGATGTTCCTGATCACTTCTTCTGCCATAGTGTCTTGCTGCACTGATACATGTATACATTCAATCTTGGCATAAGCCAGTCTTGGTATAAGCTGCACCAGGATGGTCTCATTGTAAAAATATTTTCATTTTTGAACTGTAAACAGGAAGTGCAAAGGAACTACAGAAGTGTAGTTATTTTGTGAATGCTCTAATGTCAGTCAAGGAGCCTGTTACATTGTCATACTTTGAAGCCTTAATAATATAAAGAAACTACCACAAGTTCTTTATTAACTGAAAAGAAGATTCCCAGAACTAAATTTTCAAGAATCATAAGACAGGCATAACTTCTTTAAAATCATGAGGCTAGCTTTAAATTGTGACATTTTACAAAGTACGTTTTTTGTTGTTTTCTTTCTTTTCAGACTCTGAAGTTCACATTTTCAAGGTTTTCTTTTCAAACTCAATATTAGAGTAAGCTTCAGTTGAAGTGAAAACCTGGTTTCTCAATGAGTTGTGACTCAACAAGATAATTTTTAAAGGAATTATGATATATAGCAGCACAAGAACTGACCACGCTATGACAGAAAAACAAAAGAAACCAGAAAGAGCCAGACAGAACATCTTCTCTCACAAGAAATGCAAGAAATACAAAATGCAAGAAGACAAACCTAAGTCAAACCACTGCTGTGAAATCAGGCCATTGCCTGGCAAGTATTGCACAAGCCAAATTGTGAAGTAATCCAAGTTCTCAGGATCTTTAAAAACATTACAATATCGGACATTTTTTAAGAGGTTTTTTTACTCAAGTGAAAAGCAGTAACACAAACATCAGAACTGAGACTTCACTGATTCCTGAAACTAAACACCACGTCCCACTGTAGCTGGGAAAGCAGAAGAGTGGGAGTCCAATCTCCAGGGCCTTAATAAGCCCAGAAATTTCCCATGTTTAGGAATTTGCTGGCCAGCCACCAACAAGGCTGTATTGATGGGAATTATGATGGTGTTCACTTAGCAGCTAAACATTTATCACAAATATAAATGTTCTATATAAATGACCTGGCATACTTATAAATAAAGTCACTTGTGTGGGGATATGAAAAGTGGTTGGTAGGATTATATTCATATGAATAAATGCAAAACACCTGATAGGAAATAAGCGAGAAGATACATAATACCATGACAGGTGTTAAGAAGGAATCTTGTGAGGGGAAAATCATAATCACAGTTTAATGTCAGACAAGTATTTGTATCAGTCTATATGAGAAACTATATGTCATAGAAAAGTGAGTACCAATAAACACATCTACCTAAACATACAGGAACTTAAATAATACTGTATTGTATTATATATACTGCTTCCAGAAAAACAATACTATGATTTTTTTCCAATATTATGTTCTGCAAACATCAGCAATAATTATAAGAATAATAATTACAAAGCTGTTCTATAAAGGAGACTGACACCACTTTCCAAAACAAAATATGAGTATTTTCTGAAGATTAATGTGTCACTGAAATCAGTTAACAGTCAAGCTCCAGAAAGGAGACTTATCAAGAATCTTTTCTAAATAGCTATTGAATAGAAACTGACTGATTCAAATGGTATCCAGTCCTTTTACCAGTAGTTATTCCCCATTTTATCAAGAGTGTTGTATCTCATAATGTTAGGAAATGAAGTAATCAAAACTTAATTTATTTTTAGGAAAACAATCTGATACAGCTCCCTCTGATGGAAGCAGGACTTGTTCAAATACTGAATTGATGTATTAAATGTAAAAGCAGAGAATGGTTGTTGTCTCCCCAGGAACCTCTGCTGATCCTCCACAGTCACTGCAGACCTTACACAGCAAACAGCAGCAGAGGCATGGGAGGGGGTAGAAGAAAATTACATCTTTCTCTGGACTCTGAAACAGTGGGGAGTCCTCCATCACCCCCCTCCACAGTCTCATGCTGATACAGAAATACTTGGCAGGTCAAGCATATTGGTATTTTTGTAATTGTATTTCTGGAATTAACTTCTTGTTGCTGAGGGTCATGAGAACCCAGCAGCAGCAGAACTAACAATGGTGGTATTTTGCCACCCTCACCCTCTTTTCAATCTCAAACTGCTGTCTTCAGGGAGTGTCTAGAGAAGGAGATGGAAATTACAGAATACTGACATAACATGCATGCAAAGAAGAGCATCTATCCCTTTTAAAGAAATTCACCTAAAAAAATTCCTAACATTAATAATGAATATGTAACATGATTATTATAATTTATGTGATAAATAACTACTCTTTTGGCTATTACATTTTCTTTAGGGTTGATACAAGAGCAGAAAATTTCTTGGCATGCCTGACCAAGTGAATCACCCATAAGTCACTTTCTTTCTTCCCCGAAGCACTCCATCCTGAATAAAGACCATCTTTCATAACTTTTCTCTTTGACAAAGGACAGTCTTTTCCCATTGATGGAGTCGGGTTAAGGGGTAAATTTACACATATACATCTTACCAACATAAATGATAATCAACATCTTGTACTCTCCAGCACACTAGTGAGGACACAGACTGCAACACCTTTGCTTTCAAAAAATACCTGTGTGTGATTTTAAAGCAGAACATAAAAGCATGCCCACCAAACAAACCACAACAAGACTAGATTTTTCACATGCAAATCTCCCACACTTCCTAATGAAAACTGACCTTGCAAACTTATTTTATAAAAAAATCCACTATTATCTTGAACAGCTTTAATTAGATCAATGTGCCACATTTGCACTGTACACCAAGGTCTTAATTAAGAAGAAATTTCAGTAATAGAATAATATCAAGATGCAGCAGGATTAAGGCTGACCCCATGTTGGGACTCCTGGCTTTGCTCAGGGGTTCTCTGAGGACCTGGGAACCTGGTACATATATTTTCTTTGGGCTCACCTAACACTGACCTCAAGATACATCACACCAGAAAAAATGAATTCTGCTTCACAGGGTACAAACTTGCAGAAGCAATTTAATTAAGATGTTTTTAATTGAAAACTAAAAACGATGAGGCACCTATAGATCTGATGCTTCTTTAATTAAGCTCCAGAAATATGGCTGCTCTTGCCTCCATACAGGCATGACAGAAAACTGTACTAAAAGTCATGACACTGTGGCTGTAACCACTAGCTTTTTAAGAACCACTTTTCCATATTTCCCAGGATCAACAGATCAGCTGGTGCCAGGGAGCACCACGTTGCCAGACGTGCAATTACAAACTTGGGCTTGATAATTTTCAACCAATAAAGCTACAATAAACCACAAACCAACCACAAGTCACTTCGGAGAGAAGGATCACTGCCTTGATGTCTTTGCCAAGTGCTGAATGTGGCAATTACTTTCTGCTGAACAAATAATTCTCCATTTTCTGTCTTACTTCAGCTAACATTCAGTTTCACCTCTGACATCCAGAGCACTGGAATAGGCTGCCCAGGGGGGTTGTGGAGTCTCCATCTCTGGAGATATTAAAAACCTGCCTGGATACAGTCCTGTGCAAAGTGCTCTAAGTTATCCTACTTCACTGGGAGAGCTGGACTAGATGATCTCTAGAGGTCCCTTCCAACTCCAGCAATTCTGTGGTTCTGTGATCAACACATTTCAGACACATTTGAAGAGATACTTGTAGCTGCAAATCAGTGTATAAGGTCTTCCTGAACAGTTAAGAATACCCAAGACTAGGTTTACTAAACCTTTCCATTTAAAGATCTTGATTTTGGCTTCTTTAGACTAAAATTTTCTTTTAATCATGAGCCTGCCTTATGCTCCTGTTCATGCTGTAGGTCATCCATTTCTAAGATACAATTAGTCTACTGTATGTTGTCTCACTGTACGTTTTTAGGCTGCTTGATTGAGAAACTAGTGTTTCATTCTTTGAAACAAAAAACAGGAACCTCACAGCAAAAGTCCAAGAGTGACTCTAGCATCTGCCTCTGAAAATTTGTCTGAACTTGGCCAAGTTGTAAAATTTTGGAATGTCAGTCTGAGCAAACCACAGGAGACTTGGCAGAAAACATTCCCTCAGATTCAATCACTCCAGGTAGTTGCTCCTGGAGAGCTCTGTAGCTAAGTATGAGCTGGGACAGAGCTCAGGGTTATCATGTCCTGTACTGCTGTCAGCAGTCAAGGAGTGGAGAGGATGTCAACAAAGAGGTAAGAGGAATTGTAGCTGAAGAGCTAGAGGAAATTGAATGGAGATATAATCTCTGCAAGAAATCAGAACATACCAAGTCCTATGGGACACAAAGCTCAAGTGAGGAGAGATTTTGCAAAAAGCTGAGGGTGTATCTACAATGCAGACACAGCAGAGGCAGCCTCACACAGCAGAAATCCCAACAGCAACCTGTGGATTGCTAAACCACAGCTAAAAGCCAAACCTAGGAAATTAGAGACAAAACTTCATATTATTAGAAAAATGTTGGAGCCACAAAGTCAAGTGCTCAAACTTCACAAAGTCTAAGAATTGAAGTCACCAGTTTAATGCTAACTCAACCCTCCTCCCATTAGGCACTAGAGCAGTCTTAACCTCATCCACATTTGTCCTTCCCTAGGATACCATCTGATGATGGACAATGATCTAGTCGTGTATCAGAGCCACATACACAACTAAATCAGCTGCTGCAGGATTCCTGCTACATTTCTTGCAGATGCTGGGAGGCATGCAGGAAAGGGTGGGAGAGAGCACACAGTAAAAACACGTGTTTCTGAGACTATGTCAAGTAAATGGTGCCCCTGTGGTTCCATTCCTCTCTGTCTGGTTTTCAGCAAGTCTCTTGAAACAAAATCTGCCCAGGCTGCCAGGAATGGCAAGTTACTTATTCCCTGCATGCAGTACAATTAGCTCCTGGAGGCTGAATTGCACAAGTGCTGTGCAATAGGAACCATTGAGAGCCATAATTTTGATATTAAAGTAGAAAATTCAAGTTCTAACACTCATAGTTATTGATATTCCTGAGTTCAGCTTCACTGTGCCTCTGGTTCCTATCTGTAAAAGGGGAACGACATAATCTTACAGCTTCCAGGAATACAATTAAAACATTAATCGTACAAATACAGAAGACTCAGTACTCCTAAGCACCATGCTCATGAGTACTTGAGGGAATTTGTAATTCTGTGCTCAGTCCAGGGTTTGAGAAAGCCGCAGTACAGCAGGCTCTAGGTTAAGAAAAGAAGGCTCTGGGGAGACCTTATAGTGGCTTTCCAGTACCTGAAGGGGCTACAGGAAAGCTGGGGAGGGACTCTTCATCAGAGAGGGCAGTGATAGGGCAGGGGGTAATGGTTTTAAACTGAAAGAGGGCAGACTTAGGTTAGACATCAGGAAGAAATTCTTCACCATGAGGGTAGTAAGGCACTGGAACAGATTGCCTAGGAAGGTTGTAGAAGCCCCTTCCCTGGAGATGTTTAAGGCCAGGTTGGATGCAGCTTTGTGCAACTTGGTGTAATGTGAGGTGTCCCTGCTCATAACAGGAACCTGATGATCTTTAAGGTCCCTTCCAACCTTAACCAATCTGTGATTCTATGATAAACAGACTGAGGAATTGGAATCATTACTTAGTGCCCTGAAAAAGACAGAAAAGCTCTATGCAAAAAATGGGGATGTGTTCACATCATTAAAGACAATCCTAACTTCTGAGGAGGCTGCACGACAAGGCAGCAACAGGGATCCTTACTTCTGGAGTTTCCTGACTTTGAAGTACCAAGGTTCAAAGCTTAAATATATTCTTTGTGATTACTTTTTTTTAGTAAATAGTAACCGAAAGAACATCAGATAAAAGGTGCCACTTTTCACCTACATAGAATGAATGTAACAACTACAACTTGTGTTTTACTGTAACAGGTGATTGTGATTTGAGCAGGATCTCAGAATCACCTTAGGGTCATGACTTTTTAGAGACTGTTAAAAACAGAAGTCAAATTCCTAAAGAAATGGCTTTCAACAACAGCACAGTGGTCCAGTATTACACTAAACCAACAGTATTTTATATAACTTTTCAGACAAATAGATCCCCACTCCAACAAGGGAGTTAAAATTCTGGTACATATCCTGATCAGTTTGTGAATCCTAAATTAAAATATAAGCATGATGGGAACACAATGTAAACTACCTCTGCAAAAATTATAAGAAGCACAGAAAAACTAAGGTTGGCATTTTTGGCACTGTAATGGGCATGCTCATTGCTTAAAAAGCAAATCTCTTTCAGTGAATCAGAAGGAGTCACTAAGAGCTGCAGGGCACCATAGATCCATCCTGAATAAGAGACAGTGCAAAGCAGCTCTGTCCCAGGAACACACCAGGAGCCAGGCTGCTGCTCATCACCTCTGATGGAAAGGGCAAGGGAGGGAGGGAGCACACTGTAGCAGTCTTTTTATGCACAGCTTACTTTCCACAACAACCCAGCCTTGCTGTCTGCCTCTTTGAGAGCAGCCAAGCCAAGGTTCAGCTCCTTGCTCCAGCTTACACACTCGCTGCCCAACCGTGTACTGCTGCCCTCTGCTCTAGCACATGGACACTGGGGCAGAAACTCTGCCCAAGGAGCACTGGGAAAAGCCCTGAGCAACCTGCCCTGCTCCCAGGGCTGATCCTGCTCTGAGCTGGAGGCTGGACTAGAGACCTCCAAGCGTCTTATCCAACGCAAATAATTCTATAATTTCTATGAATTAAGCTGTCCTGTGCTTACTTTCTTTACTGGTGTATGTTGAGCAATGGGTGTCTGAAACGTGAAAGCAGACCAAAAGAGTAACTATTTAAGTGTCTTCAAAGCTATCATCACAATGAGGATTTAATTACAAGTCTTGATTTGGCTCGGTGGTTGGAATGTGACAGCACACTGATGGTTAAAACTGCATTTTGTTTTGTTCATTGCTCTTAAACACTAGTTACTAGTTACAGTGCTGCTCCGACTGGCAGTCAGGGTTGAACCACAATGTCAACTTTGAGGGAAAAGAAGGGAACTTGTACAACTATTGACCTGACTGGGATTGGATCCATTGCAATGGAGGACAAGCTGGTCTGGCAATCAGCGAATAATGGCACACTTAGATCAGCTTAAATTTCCTGCCTTCTCGTTAATGATACCTGGAAGAAGAGGCACAAGGAATATACACTGCAACTACAGGGGCTAGAGGAAAAAATAGAAGTAAAATGAAGGACAAAAATCCCAGAGACATAAAAGCATCTGAACAAGAGAATGTATCTGGAATCAACAGACGTTACTTGTGCACACATTTTGCCACGTGGTCAGATAACTCATTTAGTTACAGGGTATGTGTATCAGTGTCTCACCAGTGTATTATGAATAGCACTTAAATTAAGGCAGTGCATAAACCAAGACATTAGTATTCTATCCACCTTAAATAAAAAGTCTGACTCCATCAATTTTAATACCCAGTTGTTGTAAGAAGTTGGCTACAGCTTAGTGGCAGCCTGCCCAGGTCCTTTGCTCAATCAAGCAATAGTTGTCTTCGACCAAAAAAGAAAAAAATAGCCAACAGTATCCTTGCTGAATGTCTGCTGGCATCTGCTATTAATATAGGAATAAGTAGATTGCATGCAAAGACACAGTAATATTTTGTATAGCCATATACTAAAAAATTACCTGCTTTAGTAATTCATTATTGAAGCTACCCACTTCAGATTAATTTTTTAAAAAATTACCATGCAATTTTTAATTGTGTGTACATTAGAGCTAATGCGCTGTAGACGCAGTTGGGAGACCTATATAATAAACTAGCTCCATCTTATACAATACCAGCATGTCACAGTGCCCTAGGCAAGGTCACCAAACTCCTAACAATGCTGTAAGATGTGGCAGAGGAATCCATCTTTACAAATTAGCCTTCATTATACATGATTCTGCTCATAAATCTTGAGGTATTGTTTTCCAGATTAGTAACTCTACCTTGCACTTGCATATGCTCTCTAAATCTTTTATTTCATGAACTATTTTACAAATTAGCAGTATGTTTGCATGCATAAAGTGATGGTGCTGCTGTGACAGCAATACTTGAAATGTGTCCTGACCTACTGGAGCACCTGCCCTGCTCTGTATCCTTCTGGTCTTCACCTGGGGATGGTAAGACTGCAGAAGCTGGATTTTCCAGAGTAGTTAGGTGGAAAAAAACACTATAAAGGATTCTGAAATTAAGCAAACGATTTTTCTTTAGGAGTTGCAGTCCTCCTCACACACAAACCCTATGAGGAACCAACCTGCAACTGACTTAGAAAACTGATCAGACAAGCAGGTGAGCCCACTTCCCGGAGGCAACCTCAACCCTCTTGGTTTCTGAGATGCTCAGAAGGTGCCTCCGAGGTGGGGCTACCTCCAGGTCCAGCCCTGAGCCCGACTGCTTGTGGCACCGTCCCCACCGCGACCGCCCGGACTCAGGCAGGTGCTGCCTGCACGGGGCTGGGGGGGCCCGACCCGCCTGCACCCCGGGTCTCACCTGCAGCACGACCTGCCCGAAACTGCCACCCGCATCCCTGCCGGTGCTGAGGCGGCGCCGCGGAGCTCCCGTCCCGCCCAGCTTGAAGCCCCGAGGTCTCCGCGCGGCAGGTGCCCCCAGCCTCCTCGGGCCGTCCCCTCGCAGCGGGGACCCCCTGCGCCCCGGGGCCGGCACGTCCCCGAGGTCCAACCCAGGCGGACGCGGACAGGTAGCGGCACCGCGGCGCGACGGGACGGGACTGACCTGCGAGTCGCCGCTCCCGGACATTCCTCCACAGCAAGTCCCAGGCTTTGGCGGTGGAGTCCCGCAGCTGCTCGCTTAGCGACCTCCGGAGCTGCGCCTTGGCCGGGCAGCGCTGGCTGCTCATCCTCGGCGGCTCCGCATGCCGCTCCGGGCAGCCTCGCTTAGCGCCGGCTTCCCTGGCCGGGGACGGGCGGCAGCGGCCACATGGGGCCCCGGGGCAGCCCCGCAACGCGCGTCACCGCCGCTCCGGGCGGGCGGCCCCTGCCTTCACCTGAGCGCCGCCCGCCCCCGCCGGGCCAGGGGCAGCAGCGTGCGCCGGCCTCCCCAGCGCCCCGTCCCGCCGCCCTCCTCCCCGTCCCTCCCCCGCGCCCCAGCCCCCGCGGGGCGGGGAGGCTGCCCCGGGGTCCTGCCCGGCTCCTGCCCCGCAAGCCGCCGGCCCCGCCTGCGGGCCGCGGGGGCTGCGGCGCGGGTGTCACTCTCGCTGGTGCCCGTGAGGGGCAGGCGGTGGGATCATCTCCTCTTCTCTAACAAGCTCTTATGCTCCAAAAAGATTTCCAAACTAAACCCTAGCAGCTCTTTTTGTTGTTGTTGTTGTTGTTTTTTCCACTCACACATTTACAGATTAAAAGGAATCTCAATTCCTCCATCCCTAGACAAGCCAAAGAGCAACACCAGGGCCCTTATCCTATTTAGGAAACCATTTCTGGGTCTCTGCTTCCCCTGTAATCTGGGAATTACTGTTGTACCAGTGGCCCCTTCCCTATTCTGGCCACCCACAGAGTGGATGGTTCCCAGCACAACTGGCAGCAGAGTCCAGTAGCTGAGGACAACAGGGCCTTCAATTTATTTAGTCACAAATTACTTATTGCTTACTCTTTTTGCAGAGTACTTGTGATATCCAATGAAGAGGCTGATGTTCCTGACAGTGAGTGCCTTACACTGAAACAGCTGAATGCCCAGGCAGAGCAGTTATGTTAAACATTATTGATATCTCCATCTTGTTTAAATTAAAACTGTAACTGCAATGTCAGCAATGCCCGTAAGAGCTAACAGCAAATAAGCAGATGTATTCCATGTTACCACTCATTTTTAATAACGTTTTCTGCTTACACTCTGATGTGAATTTATTTTCCACTGTCCCTCATCATAAAAGGTTAATATTAAAAGATTCATCTTAAACTAACTCTACTTTATCTGGTAGAGTAGAGACAACACGCTTGTCCAGAACTCATGAAGATGTTGTATGTCACTCCTCCTCCTGCAATTCCAGCTACAGTGTCCTCCAAGTGACTGGACAAACTCTTACGAGAAAAGGGATGCCTTCCAGGGACGGATGTATCCGAGATCTGGAAGGTGGAACAGCATAATTATGTAAATACTCCCACAACCCATGATCCACAACAAACACCTGCTGATGTTAATGGGAGAAGAGAGGATTACAGTTCCTACAACCAGCTCCTCTTCCCAGTAAATCTGCTTCTGACCTCTGCCTCACTTTATTTAATCCCTCTCAACACAGCCATTACCACTAGCTATGATGTCTGTTTCCTGCCACAGGCTCCTATCTGCTGGGAGCCATGTAGAGATAAGAAATTATTATCTGACGTTATACTCAGCTTCCCTATAAAGAAGAACAGTGACACACAGTCTAGAGGTGAAATCATAACATCAGTTTTGAAGGTTTTGTATCATATTGCTGTGTCATTACCCACAAACACCGGTCTGTGACAGCCAGTACTGTAACCTTCAACAGTGCTCTTCTGGCAGCCACACTTGAATGCACCCTCTTGCTGTGTCCAGCCTGTCTGATCTCCCTTTCTTCAGTTGCTTTCTGTGACAGCCAGAACGTAGTGATACAACAAAAGATATTCTCTTCCCTTCTGTGTAATTTTTGAAGATGTTACTGTCTCAAAAATGTCCCTAGGCTTCCAGATTTATTGAAAACAGCTAATTAGCAATGAGATACTAGCAGCTGCCAATCTCACTGCAGGTTATTCAGGTAGACTCCAGTGATAGGGCTGTATTTCGTAAACAGCAGTAGAACTGAACTGGCAAGCCTAGACCAAACTCTGTGGCAGGCACTGACAAAAATATTACTAATTTCAGGTACTTTATTGTGGAAAACTAAATCCAGCAGCAGCAAGATCAGATACTGTACTTTTCTCCCCAAATAAAACAATGCAATCGAGTAATGAGGAAATATCTCATGCAGCAACTGGCCCATTCCTGTCTTCTGCCTTTAATCACAGTCAGCTGTTCAGGAGTTGGGTTACCAACACAGGTAATTTTGATGTATTGCACCTACTAGTAGCAGTTACAATAAGAGATGCTCTACACAGCCTGCTTGAAGAAAGGTATGTGTTGGGGATCATTCATGGGTCAAAGGTGTTTCACTTCCTTTTAGGAGTTAGAAAGCATGACTAAATGATAAAGTTTTGGTCTCCCTCCTCTCATTTTCATTTTCTAGTTAAGAGTGTAAGTAGCCAACTGATCAGTGCTCTTGTTTACAGCTTGAAACATCTTACATCCTAAACAAGACAGAGAACCTTTCTCGGAAAAAGAAAAGGAAAGAACATTTTCTACAGAAACAGCAGTTTTCCTGCTTGATACTTGCCATGCGAAAATGGTTCTGTGCAGAGTAATTGCAATAAAAGCATTGTATGTGACTAACAGAAAGGAGAAAAATTCCCAGTTGCCTTAAAAGAAGCTGAACTATGACGTTCGTTGTTTCTCATTGATAACAGAATATTGACAGGGATGAAAGTGCTATTTGTCAGTCTTAAAATACTGCAAGCATGTAAAATGTTGGGAGAAGATCTAATCTAATTACACCCGTCTTCTGATGCCATTGTGGCACAGAAGTCTGATGTTCTAATTATGTATTTAGCAATTTATAGTTCCTTCCAATCACCATGGTAATTAACACCAAGTTAATTGATACTACATAATAATCTGGCCCCTAGTTAGCAGTGTCATTTTAATTTGTTATAGATTCCATCATGCAGGCTGATCTAGTCCTAATAAAGCCACTGTAAAAAACTCCCATGCACCTGGTAAGAAAAGAATCAGGCCTAAAGAAAGAAAAAAATTACTACACCTTGGTTTGCCATTTGTAAACTACTCAAAAACACTGGCAAAAGTACAGCTTCTTTCCTCTTTTTCCTCTAGTCCTTACTTTTGGTAAGTCAGGTTTTTTGTTAGTTTAACCACTTCACAATATTTGTCTGCTTGTGAAAGAAAACACAGGATATGTCTTGCAGAGGAAAATGTGAGAAGAGTACATGCCGTTTAGTGGACACAAGCTCCTTACATTTGTATCTCTTATAAAAGCAGTATTAAAGAAAAAGAGAAAATCAATTAGTACTACGGGGCACTGATGTAGGCTGATGCTAACCAGTGCAATACCAAATTTTATAATACATCTAATTCTTCAGGAACTGACTGGAAATGAATGAAGTTTCTTGAAGTTTTTTATACTTGAAATAGTGTTGCTGTGCTTTTGTAGCTTCAAATAGCAGCTCAGACAGTCTAGATATAAATACATCAAGTAATATTTATAACTTTGGCAATGATCTCTTTGAGGGTCCTAGGGCTCTGGAATTTGTTTTCTGTCACAGACTAAATGTCCAGAGCATGATGTTGCAAGTCTGAATTTCCACTGGAAGGGAAGAAAAGATCTGAGGTTTTCCATTGCTTGTTTTCCTAGTAGACGGCAGTGAATTGCATACTAATTCTGTGGTTGAAGTTATGTGAAAAGCACCAAGGCCATATGAGTAGGTGTCCTCTTTGACATCTAAGTAAACAAACAAACATTTTGGATAGACAAAAATAAGAATCATTGTGAAGGAGGACAAAATGTTCCAGCTTGTTCCCTGGCATGCTCTCCTTGCTTGTTATTTACAGATGCAAATTATAATCATTTTAAGATAGCTTTAATGAGGATCAATTATAAAGCAGTTTCACGCTTTCTCAGTTTATCAAGAGATTGGCACCTATCTGTCGATCCTTCTCCATTTCAGCTTTCTGAAGCTCTGGGAAAGGATCACTCCACACTTTGCCAACAGCGGGGCGCTGCTGGCTTTCATTAGTTGGGACCAAATTCTTTCACTTTTGTTCACAGTGATTAATGCTGAAATAAACTGGACTTCTTACAGTATTCAATAAGCACACTCAGATACAGGCCACAGCAACAAAGTATCTGCTGTTTGACTGTGCTCCTTCACCCTTGCTGAAACTGGCATGGAGAAGATGGGAGGAAGTAAGCTTTTCTCTTGTTCACACAGAGAATGCTACTTTATTATTATTCTTATTAATAAACCGTATTATTAAAGCACTTACAATCAGAAACTGGATAGAGCAACAGTCCAATCTTTGCCCGCAGGAGATCACAAACTAAATATAAACCAAGTCACCAGAGCTAATTGGGGTGGGAAGGGTGGAGTACAAGAGAACAATATAACGATACTGGCCAGCATAGTAACTACTGGTGCTAGCACCCCAGAATTAGTTTCTGGAGGCACTAATGTGCACTGAATGAGCAAGAGGGTTTTCAAGGAGGTTAATGTGGTGTCTTTATATATTCAGACAACCAACTTCCAAGCATGAGCAGCAATTTTAGAGAAAGAAGGAAAATGCACATTTGAAAATGTACAGACAGACTGTGGGAATCAAGCTTTTAATATCGAACAATTGATATATAGGGGAGGGAAGGGCCTTCAGCTTAAAGCCAAGTAGCCTCCACTTGATGCAAAATAAAGGCAGGATGGACTGCAATGAAAAATGACAGCAGATAGCTGCCAGGGCGTTTGCATTTGCGATGCACTGAAGTAGGTTTTGTCTATCAAGGCAGAGTAAGTGAGAACAAAAATGAGATACTAAACATAGGATGAAAGTTTTTTCCTACAGCAACCATGAATTTTCGCTTGGAAAACTCTTTCTGACAAAAAGAAAATAAAAAGAAAAAAAAAAAGAAAAAGAAAAGAGTAACTTCTTACAGAATAAAAATTAGAGAAAACGTCCGTTTTTCTGGAAAATAACTGCCATTTTCCTGGTTTTAGTGTGGAACAGGATTTTCACATTCTGGACAACATTAACTTGGATATTTCTCTCCATCTCATATCCTAGTTGCATCTAGCTTTTGCAGAGTATTTTTTTAATAACTCCTCTACTTCTCCTATCTTGTCTCCTTATCTCAGCCTAATTTGTCCCAGGAGAATTATGATCTCCAGGTGAAGGCCCTGCATGACAGGTCAGAGGGTGCTCTGCTCTTTAAGAATGCTGAAAAAGGACAGGGAGGTAACTGCAGCACGAATGATTACTGGATGGATTACTGTCTGAATAAACAGAGCGCTTCTACTGAACAGTAAACAACAAAGCTGATACTCAGCTGAAATTCTCAAGAGCTGCAGCCATGAAAACCCTTGCCCATTTCTCACATAGCAGAGGAGAAGAATGAACAAAACAAATCGAGTGCCAATAAACTTTCACTTCCTTTTGTAAGATGCTCTGTGGACGTCTTTAAAATATAGTATATTGCAGACATGAAAATTTGAGTTTGGCAAAGCCAGTCACTGTAGAAATAGCCAAATCTTCAATGATTAAGCACTTGGGAAAGTGGAATATATTTTATGTGTGTAGATACAGTATTTTTTTTATTGGATCAGAGCTTGAAATTTTGAGGCGATTAATGCCCTTGAGAAAGTGAGCAGCTATGATGAAACAAGAAATGTCTCAGCACAGAATACTGCCCCTGTTCTTCTCATTCCAGCTTCTGATTTTCTCCCTCTTTTTTAGTACTTGACAAAAAATATTATTCTAAATTACATCTTTCTTTGCTCTCAAAGTGCTCATTTCCTTAATATTGTATAGGGACCTTGTCTAAACCAAGAGTATTTTTTTTCCAAACTTCCAACTGTTATTGCCATCACATTAGAAATAATTGGAACATTTGTGTAAAAAAGCCTTGAAGCAGTCAGGAGCAGCAATTTAGCACACACTATATCTGGATATTGTCTTAGAGACCTGGGAACTGCTTATTTATTTATTTATTTATTTATTAACTCTTCTGGATTACCCAGGAAAACACAATCAATCCTGACAACAGGATCTAACAACAATGCCACAGTATTGTTCCCCAAACCACTTTAAAAGTAAGAAGTTTCTTCAGATACACACATGCTCATGCACACACACCTTCCCAGTAAGCAGGCTACGGACTAATGGGGGCATATTGCCAAGTAACAATATATTGCAAGCTATGGATTTTTACAGAGCTTCTTTCTTTACTGGTCACACAGCTACTATTTTAATTTATTTAACAGATTTTAAAAATACACAGTGAATAGAATTGAAATGCAATGCTACTAATGGTTTTGGACAGGAAATAAAAAATGTCATGGCCAATTGCAATATAGAGGATAGAATTTCAGGTAGGCAGATTGTAACAAGCAGAATAAAAATTTGGCTAAGGCCCAAGTCAACCTCTATTAATCTAAACAGTTCTACAGGAGCTATTAAGACTGTTTTTTTTTTTTTTTCTCTTTATTCTGGAGTAAAGAATGGCCAGTTGGCTGTTCACAGTATTGTCAGAATCTCATTTGAAGTGAAGGTTGGTTACGATTCGATTGTAAGCATAATTTCCCACAGCCCCCTTGGGAAAGTTTCCCAGCCAGCTCCAAGCCTGCCTGGGCCCACCCCATCACCCAGCTCTGGCATTACAGAACTCCTCGCTCCAGCAGGCTAAGTGGTACGTTCCTGCTAGTATGAAGCAGCTTAAGCTTAAGGAAGAATGCTTGTTTCATGACATTTACATATCTGGGTATTCCCACTGAGAAGCAGGATATTCATGCTGTGAGGAAAGGGCTGGACTAGGTGGACCTGCAGCCCTTTCTATCAAAAAATGTCTCTGTTTCTGTGAGAACATTTTGGTAGCATCAGGCAGCACCTGTATTCCATTAACTCCAAAAGCATTTCAGTGTTTACAGTAACCAGGAAATGTCAATGTCTGTGTTATATTAACAAGTCAGCAGTAACAACTGCAGTTTCAATTTTTAGAGCTGTGCAGAGAATGGTTTACTATCAGTCGCTGAAAGTTTTACTTTTTTTGGTTGAAACATGAATAGGCCTGTAGTGCTGCCCTTGAAAACATTACAGAGAGCTTAGGAGAAAAAAAAAGAGTTACCAAAAGAAGTCCAATATTCCTTCAGTAATGGCTTCACATATTTAGGTAGGCAAAAGCATAGCTGTGAAGTGCTAGTCTAAAAAATACTTGTGACACTAAATTTGTAGCTTCTTCACCTTAGTTTTGCTTAAACTCTTCATGCCTTTTGCATTTAAGCTGGAGAGGGGTTGCACAGTAGCATAATTGTATTCGAGATTTAGTAGCTTGGAAAAGTATTTTTATGTGGACTATATTACATTTATGCACAGAGAGGTGAGCTATAAGGTGTCACTGAAGAGTAGGCAGCAGACTTTATGAAAACACTGGTGGGATGCTGTTTAATTATAGTTTATGTAAAAGAATTTGACTGTGAGAAATTAAATTGTCCAACATGCAAAGCATAACTTATTGTGGTCTTCTAAATAGACTGCAGCTTCTGCAAGTAAGAGGCAAAATATCTGTGCTATGTGCCCATTTTTCTCTTCACAGAATCAAATTTTAATAGTGACATTCAGTTACAATTATATAAATAGTAATACCAAACAACATGGGAGAAAGCTAGAAAATATAAAGATATTTTCTTTTCTCTTTTGTGACTGGAGGCATTACTTGGGACAACTGAATTCCCAATAAAGGTGATAGCAGGGACTGCTTGAGGAGGTGTTTCCCCATCACCTGCTTCTGTGTACAGGGATGTGACCCGCATGAGGACAGAGGCCACAGCCACTGCTCTCCCTGATATTCCACCACTTGCTTTCTAGAAAGGGCTATCTTTTTTATGTAGTGTGACTTGAAAAGTTGATCCCAGAAAGAGAAGCGCAGGATTCACCTCCCCCTTGTAGTCCCTTGGGGCACTGTATTCTAGCTGACCTGACCCACCCTCTTATTAGATGCTTTTTTGAAACTGCACATACAGGATTCCCCTTGACTTCCATTAAAGTGCCATGCAAATGAAGGAGATGTCTTCAGGAGTGTTCAAGAAGACAAGAAAAAGTTGTTACTTTGCTTGTATGTATTACTGATTCCAAAGTTTATTTTCAGTGGTGCAATGATTTCTAGTGAAATTAGTTCCTAGGATGATGTCAGAACACTTTTATGGTGCTGCAGATACAGGTGTTGCTTATACTGTTTACGTACACTACTGTCATGCAGACTCACTTCAACAGCTTTTTGTCATCTTGTGCTGACATAAATCTGCTCAGTAGTAATCACTTGACATGGTTCTACATTTCAGTGAGCTTTTTAATAGTTTACATTACAAAACCTCATGTAAGTTTCTAGGAGAGTATGTGCTAAAAAGATTGTAACTCAGCAGGATCTTACGCAGTGTTAAGTTTTTGAGACAGATGATCAGTAAAATTACATGACAGAGAATATTTATACTAAGTAACCCTTGATGTTAATTTGATCAAACTTATCAGATACATAGTTTCAGAGTTCAGGCCTTAAAATATTTTAGTGAATGCAATTGCTCAAGGTAAAAAAGGGTAAGCAGTAAATATGAAAACCAAAAACCTAGTCTTATGCTTCAAATTAGAGGTTATTCCGAGTTTCTATTCAGAAATGTTTCTAAGTGGTTTTGCAGTCATCTAACACAGTTTATTGCTGTCAGTCAAGTCATAAGGAATACTATTTCATCTGGAAAACATTATCTTCCTTTAGGACTTAACCAGATTGGGTTTTATCTTCCTCTGTCCTGTCCTATAGCTCATCTCTCGTAGCCAGGCAGGATAAATGCACAGTTGGTTGTATGTACTACTAAAAATTAACAGTAGCATCTTACTCTACTTTGTACAGGCAGAAACTGCCCTTTAAATGCAGAACTGATGAAATTTAAGGTCTTCTCAATAAACACCAGGGACAGCCTCCCTTCCTACAAGAGAACTGCTCTAATATTTCTTTAAAAATCCCCACGATTTAGACCAAACACTAGTGACAATCTCACATGAATGGTGAAATTCCTGAGTTGGTAAACTATTAGAAAAAAAAATTCCCATGTGCTTCACTGCAAGATTTCATTCAGTGTGGGTACTTCCCCTTCCTTGTTCACTCACACAGTACATAAAGCTCTCAGTTTCTTGCTGATTTGATGATCCTCATTAATTTGGAAAACAGATTCCAGATCATAAGGCTGCTACTTGTTCTGCATCTTACATTCATTGGCTATCCCTATGACTTAAACATCAGCAGGAATTTAATGCCACAACATTTTTTTTCATAAGTTCTTTAAGTAAAATGATTGTATCTTCCCTGCACATCATCCTTCACCAGCTTCTCTGAGTGTTTCTTTTTGTAGATAGTTTTGTAATGTCAAAGACACTGGAAGCCACTGTGATATAGTACCCTGAATTTATATGATGACATTATAATAACATCAATACTGTTCTTTATGGTTCATATAAATTAGCATTTTATTTGCTTTCACATCTAGCGCTGCAAATTGAACAGCTGTTTTTGCTGAGCTGTTTTAATTAAGCTGTCCATAATGTTGCCTAGGTATTCTTCTGAACTGGTAACACTTCATTAAGTATGCACTATCAGATCATTCCTGAGCATTACCTCACACTCAGGTAAACTGAAATACTATCTGCTTTGAGGTTGTCAAATATACCTTGCTTTGGTGATCTGAATTTGGGTCTGAGAAACCTTTCTGATCTTTAGTACCCTAGAAAATACTGTTTGCTACAGATTTTGCCATCTGTTCGCTCACTTGTCAAGATAACGAAGCTTTAAATGATACTTGTCCTATTAAAAATCTTTTAGGCAACCTATTACTAGCCTCTCTTCATTGCAAAAACTGACAACTTTAATTTGGGTGTCTCTGTATCTTTTATAAAGTTTATGTTCCATGACCAAAATCTCCTTCCCACACTGATTTCTCATGTTATTTCCTCTCTGCTTTGAAGATCTCTGGAATATTAGTTTGGGAAGCCTAGATAAGTTTTATCTCTCCCTGTTTTCCTGTGCAAAAGCTGTTTCACTTTCCTTTTACAAAGCCATACTGGATCCTAAATCTGTATTCTTATCTGGGCTCATTATAGCTTTCTTTGTTGTGTTGTGGTTGGTTGTTTTTTTTTCAGAAATATATATGATAATTAATACAGGAAGCTGTAATTATTGTCATTACCCACAATGACTTCTTTTCATCTTTAAATATGGGCATCATTCTAGCTGCCTTGGACAGCTGAACCTGATGAGTGTATTCCAACACTTCCACTTTTAACTCAGTTTCTGGCAGTGCTTCATCTCTTATTTGAAAAGAGGACTCCAGAATGCACTCACATCCTGGCATTAAGTCTGGAAATACTCTGCCTAGGCACAAAAAATTAATGATTTTTAAAAGTATGCCCCTAAATATAACACCCTAAGTAGCTGTCTGATTTTCAGAAGTGGTTACCACACATCAGTCACTTCTGAAATCCTTTCTGAAAATCAGGTGATTTATCTAAAGGCCCAAACAGGAATCTGCAAGTTCAGCTTTTGGTTCTCAGTTTTTAAACTTTGCTTCTTAGTACCCAGAAAGTTGGCTAATCCTCAGCCAATCAAGGAGACATAACCCATGGGTGTGTAACCAGACTGTAAAGTGGCAGTGCCTTTGAGAGCCAACTGAATAGTGAATGGAAATGGAGGAAAACTAAAACTGGATTTTGCAAAGAAGGAAATGGAGAGAAAATAAACAGAGATAGAGAAGTCCAGAAAACTCTAAGAGACAAAACCAGTAGGTAGGAAATGTGTGTGTTGTAGAGAAGCATGCAATGCAATGAACAAAGTGCTCTGGATACACTGTCGGCTGTTTGCCCTGCTAGCAAACCCTTAGCCCTACCCCAGGTTAACTGGATTAACTAAGGTTAAAATACCTTAAATATGCTTGTTTTTACACTTCATTCATTTTTACTTCA